>NC_083761.1:19612262-19971262 GCF_963514075.1 Conger conger | reverse complement strand
CAAATCCTGCCTTGAGGAAAGTCCATAACCCTGTGCATCCTCTGAACTCCCAGTATATCCACCTTCCCTACAGGCGTCAACACACTGGCCCTGCTACTGAGGTAAAAATAACCCTGACTCTTTCGGTTATAAAGATCACCCAGTTCTGGGAATGTAAGGTCAAAGGTCGAAAAACATTGCTTGATTTCCTCCACAGTACCTGTACTTTTAATTTACATCAGTTACTTGTCAGTCATGAAAACATTTCTCTCTACATTAAAAGGGTACCTTGTGGGAAAAATATTTCATTCCAAACTCTCTTTTTGGAACTCACACTCAAACATTATATAGGCTTGGATAACATTCACATAATATATACTCACCATACTTAACACTTTTCTAGGTACACCTAAATATTCCAAATATTTAGTCAGCCAATCATGAAACTCAATATGTAAAAGCATGCAGACATGGTTGAATTTCCATTGTTGTTATCACAGTGGGGAAGAAATGTGATCCAAGTGACCTTGATCGAAGGTGGTCAAAAACTGCTGATCCTTAGATTTTCATGGACAAAAGTCTTACAGTTCACAGAGAATAGTGTGAAAAACTAAATACATCCGGCGAGCAGCAGTTCTGTGGGCAAAAACACTGAGTGAGGTCAGACGAGAATGACCAGATTTGTTCAAGTTGACAGGAAGGTGACAGCAACTCAAATAACATCGAAACTTGAAGTAGACAGGCTACAGCAGCAGAAGACCACAAATTCTAAAAAGTAAGTCTAATAAATACCTAATAAAGTGTATATATAAGTTTTTATGCTTGTGGTTTCCCTTTTGAAGTGCAATTGTCCTATTTAAGTTGTTTATGAACATGAAGCACGTTTTCTGTCACACTTGCTTTGCCATTTTTCTGCGTGTTTTTTTTTGCAGCACGTTGCCATTTTGCATTTGCTTTTGCTTTTCCCAGTTGAAAATTACATTGTTTCTTGATTTGGAGTGCGTTTCTCTAAATGTGTTGTGTTGTCGTTTTTGATTGTCCTTGTGTGCCGTTGTGAAATCAATATTATACAGCACTGAAAGGAAAGTATCATACTTAAAGAAATAAGAGGTTACAACAATATTAGTAGCTATTCCAGTGAGACGGGTGCGTGGGGGTTGGACCCAAAATGCACGACTCAGAAACAATAGTAATATAAAGACCCCTCAGGGCTTTATTCGGGACGAATCCCAGGAGAGTAGTCAACACAAGCAAAGTCCATACACGTAGATCCAGCCAAACAAAAGGTAAACAAACAAAAAGCACGGTGCCGAGGGAAGAGGCAAACTCGTAGTCGGTAGACGTGCAGGGAGGTCCGGTAGCAGGAGAGCTGTCAGCGGGGCAGATGAACAGACGGACGGCAGGCAGAGGCGTAGTCGTGGGCAAAGCGGGAGTCGAAACCATGAAACAATCAGCGAAGCAAAAGTACAAAAAAACGGTAGACGAGGACGTAGTCAAAAAACAAACGATGGTCACAAAACAGAAATCAAAAAACGATGGTCGGTAAACAGGCTTGGATCGTAACGTTTAATCAATGGTAGTAAATGCTCAAGAGTTGCGTGGTAAACAGAGGCAGACAATTTCACAGAGAACAGTAGCGCGACTGGGCTATAAATGCGGGTGTAGACAGGTGTAGACAATTAGTTAGAGCGTAGCAAGGAAATGGAAAACAGGTGCGATGGATGACAAGTTTAACAAGGAGATTAGTAATCGTTAGTAATAAACCTATCCTGCCCTAGCATTAGTAAATTAGTAAATGACATGCACGAGAAACGTAAGGTAACATGAACACATGATTCGTTTGTTAGTCTCTACCCAATCCTGATCTAGCGTTAGTAGTTTTAGTAAATAGACAAATGGAAACAATTAGGGAGTGAATGACAGAAAGAGAGAGAGAGAGAGAGAAAAGGCGGAACGCAAGGTTTGCGGAAAAACATGTAAAAGTGTATGCATAAACCGTGACCAGTTAACGTAACAATAAACATAAATCAAAACATGACACAAAGCGAAACTAAGACGATAACCACTCAACATAACCAGGTAATATAATCGTACGAAAACATAACTAGACATGACAAGAAAATAAATCGTAACGAGACATAACTAAACATGACAAGAAAATAAATCGTAACGAAACATAACTAAACATGACGAACCTAGACTAACATAATACATGATAAGACAATACAAGACTAATACAAAATTAATAAACATAAAACATGGCGAGACAGACCTGAAACGTGACATCCAGACAATAAAGGATTCATATTCTGCAAAATTGTGTATTGTTCAAGGTAGTTCTGACCTCCATCATGTGTTCGCAACTTCAGCTGAATGAGTTTAAACATATTCTGTAGTTATGAAATAATTTTCTGTACAGCTTTATTTTCTCTGCTCGATGCTCAGCCTGAAGTGAGTCAAGGTTATTGTTTTTTTTTTTCCTCCAGGGCCCTCAGCATTTTTTATCATCTTGCTGACCAGTTGTGTTTTTCTCCAGGCAGAATTCTCCTGATGTTTGAAATTCTCTCAATGGAAAGATAAGAATTGATAACTGCAACTAGAGCTATCATCTCAAAGTTACACAGAAAGAGCCAGCAGACACAGTTAATGGATTTTTATCCTTAAGGCTCAGAAAGTGATGTTTCCCTTTTATGAAGGCATTTCAAAGATAGTGACATGTCGAGATAAGCAGAAGAGGCTAGCGAAAGAGAAGAATAAGACCATAGACAGGATTCTATCCTTTCAGGACAATGAAGAGGGCTAGTGTCCAGGTTATCTCATAGAAGAGGCCATCTTGGTCAGACCATCTTCCCAGCCACTTACATCCATCAAAACACAGCAGCACTGATAAAAAAAGAACCTCAACCAACTGAGGTCACCAGAACTTGCACTAGTGCTTACTGAGGGACAGAACCCAAAGTGTGTTGTGTGAGGGCTACGATGGATTGGGAGATATGCAGGCCAAAGGAAGAATACTATTTACAATACACTTAGCTGAAAGTCAAATTCGATACGTATATAAGATACTTCTGCATAGAGTTGTTATGGCATGTTAAAATATTTTAATATCGGTGATATGCGTTGGTTTGATGAGGTGGATCAGAGACAATGTATTAAGTGGGTCATGGGCTCTATAAGTTTGGGAACCACTGTCTTAAGCTGCTACTTTCTCTCTGTCCCTATGTGCCTCCAGAGACTTAGAGATGGAAAATAGTCAGCTTAACTAAAACTTGAGGTAGATATGTCCTGCACTTTTATTCAGATTGACACTCTTATCTTAATGCCAACGTGCATGTGGTTGGAATTCTGATACCAACTTGAATATGTTTCATGGTGTAAAATATGTGTCCAGTGCTAAATATAGTATGTGGTATAAACTATTGGTCTACTCCTGATGTGTGTGTGGGTGTGTACCTGTGTGTGTGTATAATAGTTACTCATGGATAGAATATTAACAGAGCAAACTGGTATGCCACATACACCGACCACACCGATAATTGTACATCATTGCACTTCATGCAATTCATGTTCACACCAGTATATACTATAAGCATTAAATGAAATGGAAATACCAACTAAACATTTAGAAAAATGTATTCCGAATTTTATTTTATGATTGATATATTGTATACCCATCATTCCTATTGCACGGTGGGGCAGAGAAGGTGAGAATTTCTGTTGATTGATTGCTCTGAATCAAACTTTGAAGCCACCTGATTTCCTAATTTCCATAAATAGCTAATGCTAAACCTCAGCTGTTATGTCACCTTTGCTGCAACTCAAAGACACCCCCACCATGGGCCATATAGAGACCGCATCCTTGGACATCTCCTGGGAAGAAATTTCATTTCCACAGGTAACTGGATCAAGGCAGAAGTGTGTCTCATCCTAAAAAACACAGCTTGAGTCACAACAAAGCTTGAATCGCCATCTCCTGTTTACATGTATCTTTGCTGATGTGTCTTCTTGCCTTTACTGACATTTTGTCTATATATGTTTTATATTCTATCTAAAGCTTTAAAGTCTGGAAAATGTAGTAATCCCTAAAATAAACATAGTATTTGCAATGAGAAAAGAACACGTGGGTTTAATCATTGAATCCTCACACTGTTCCACTTCAGCCACCAGCCTTATACTTCACACCTATATACCCCCCCCCCCCCCCAAAAACAAACATAAGTAACATAGTCTATTATTGAGCCTTAAAATCTAATTTAATTGACTTTTTCTGCAAAATAAGACTGAGGTATCACCACTGAGGTAAGACGGTTCAAGATTTGCCAATGGGGTGAGAAAATGCAACTTGAGCAAGCAGTGACCTAAAACAAGCTAATCCTTTCTACTTGAGAGAAAAGTAAAAGTTCTTAAGTCTTATTACAAGACTGAAATGCTTGTTAAGATTTTTTTGCAGTGCAGACGCAGCAGTCACCACATGTATATGAGATGGCTGTCCCGTGGGAGTCCTCAGGGTGCGGTATGAGTGACATCACTCTCTCTGCAGAGGTAGTGCAGGTTGCTGATGGTGAGTGACAGCTGGCTCTGCACCTGAGATCTGCACAGGCAGTGGGCTGGGAGGTATTTCTAGAACAGTTCATGTTTCAGCTTAGCAACGCCGTGCCCGAAAAATAATACTTGTCATTCTTACCTTCGGAGCGGTATTAAGGTGAGCCGTTGTGTGGGTTGTGTTGTTTTAGACAGGTTTTTATTCACGTTTGTTATTTTGGGATCCGCACAGCTTGTAAAAAAAGAGACTGAAGTCATTTTCATGCTCTCACAGGTAAACTGAAAGACTAATCCCAGAATCCCTTGGGTGCACTGTCTAAAAATCGAATGATGTCTCATTTGCAATGAGCTCAGACAGTCCCAGGAGGGAATTCAGTCATGTCTAAGTATATGATGGCTTGTTGTGAAGCTACTGAAAGTATGTGAAACAAACTCACAGTCAAGCATAAAATAAATGTGCCTATGATTTGAAAGGTCTGGCTTTGAAAGGTCTGGCTAGATATGTATTGTGTACACAAGGTAACGCTCAAAGCTATTGCAAGTATTGCTGAAAGGCTTTTTAGGCTTGTGTAATATATCAGGGCCATGCATTATACAATGCCCTGCTGGATTTACTCTACTGGATGCACTGTATATCCAGAAGGCTGCAGGCTCACAACCCCTGAAATGCAATTATCTAATCAGCCAATCGGCAGCAGTGCAATGCATTAAAATCATGCAGATACGGATCAGGAGCTTCAGTTAATGTTCACATCAGACGGGGTGGTTTGAGTATTTCTGTAACTGCTGAGCCCCTGGGATTTTCATGCACAACAGTCTCTAGAGACTGAGAATCCTGGGAAAAACTAAAAACATCCAGTAGGCGGCAGTTCTGTGGACAAAAACACCTTGTTGATGAGAGAAGTCAACGGAGACTGGATTGAGCTCACAGAAATGGTAACGTAACTCAGATAACTACTCTGTACAATTGTGGTGAGCAGAAAAGCATCTCATAATGCACAACAGGTTGAACCTTGAGGCAGATGGACTATAACAGTAGAAGACCACGTTCTGTTCCACTTCTATCAACGAAGAACAGAAAGCTGAGGATGCAGTGGGCACAGGTTCACCAAAACTGGACAGCTGAACACTGGGGAAAAAAAATCTGCTGAGGCATACAGATGATGGGGTCAGATTTTGACGCTAACAGCATGAATTCATGGACCCAACCTGCCTTGTGTCAACAGGCGGTTGTGTAATGGGGTGGGGAATGTTTTCTTGGCACACTTTGGGCCCGTTAATAGCGTAAATCATCGCTTCAATGCCACAGCCTATTTGAGTACTGTTGCTGACAATGTACATCCCTTCATGGTCGCAATGTTCCCATCATCTAATGACTACTTCCAGCATGATAATGCACCATGTCACAAGGCAAAAGTAATCTCAAACTGGTTCCATGTTCTTCAGTGGCATTCCCAGTCATTGGATCTGAATCCAGTTTGAAACAGCTGATAGCTGGTTGGCCAGTTAGACCAGCCCTATACTCAACATGGTATTGACCAGCACAAGCTATGTTGAGCTTGAGCTGTTTTGTTCAGCAGGCATTACATCAAATGTCAGCTATTTATGGTTGCAAAATGATGTATTGACATGTGAAGTAAACGTTTACACTAAGGTAAAGATATTAACTCCCAATCGTTTTAATTATAAAAATTTAATATGTTCTATATTTTTCCTTGTCCTGGACAGGAGCAATTAAAGCACCGATGCTCAAGCGTTCACAACCTGTGAGGAGTTGCATTTTCAATTTATTTGAATGCTGCAATCTCCACCTGTGAAATTGGAAATGCCGTCCTGATGTTTGACACAAATTAATTTTGAGCTTAACTCCCACGTCAGCATCACCTAATCACTCATTGCCTGGAGACGCATATCAGCTATAACTGGCTGGATGGATATGTGACAGATACTGCACACCCTTTATACTTGTGGCCTCTGGGCTATGGGGATGGCTGGTGCTCGTCTGACTAACATGAATCATCAAAGTAGAGGCAACAAAGCAGAGAGATAGAGAGATGAAGAGAAAGGGCTCTATCCTGCAGGGACCAAATGGAGTGACAGAGTTTACCTGGGGCACGCCATACCATTCTCCTACATCCATGTAGCGGCCTGTAGCGTAGTGGTTAAGGTACATGACTGGGACCCGCAAGGTTGGCGGTTCGATCCCCGGTGTAGCCACATTAAGATCCGCACAGCCGTTGGGCCCTTGAGCAAGGCCCTTAACCCTGCATTGCTCCAGGGGAGGATTGCCTCCTGCTTAGTCTAATCAACTGTATGTTGCTCTGGATAAGAGCATCTGCCAAATGCCAGTAATGTAATGTAATGTTATGTAGTCCTATTATGCCAATTAAGTATTCACCAAAACTCAACCGTTACACAGTCTATGCAATTTCCACATGGCAGATATAATTTTTTGGTTCTATAATTTTCTTGTCTGTTGCTTATCACTATTCCACCCCACTAAGAGTCCCATCAGAACAATTCAAGGCTCCATCTTGGTGTCTAAGTTAACATAAAATCCAATTCTCAGTTTAATGCATGGTTCACAGTATTCTATTCTATCCATGGACCATTTCATCCCAGGAGAGTAGACCAAAACTATTTTAATCTATGGCTCAACATCAGATCCATTGGCCAGGAAGAACAGTGCCACAGCAAATTAGGGGTATGTTATAAATGTCTTTAAAACAGCACACAGAGTTTCAACAAACTGAAAATGCTTAAAGGATGCTAAACAATCTCACATTGCATTTTTAAATACAATGACAATGAAAGTGTTAATTTTAGTAACATTCGATGTATAAACTGACACATTGTACATTGCGCAGTCTGTAACTTCTCAGTTGCTTATGATAATTTAAATATATTTATTTCGATTTATTTGTGGCTTTTCAGGAAGGCACTGTCAGTGATGCCACAGCCTCTTCAAACACACACATTTTAACTGTCACTGTCTTACAGATTTTGCCTGGTGCATCTTTCTGATGCTATAAAAGTAGATGCGCTGGAAATAGAACAGTGGTCTGTTTTTTCACAGTACAAGTTCAAAAGAAAGGAGTGAAGGAGGGAGACCCTAGAGACTCCCCTTAAAACCAGGCCTTGCCTTCTATTACATCCTCGCCTGCCTTTAACATTTTCAGCATCCTTTGCCGCTGTTTTGTACTTCCTTCTGTAAGCCGATTTTGTGCCTTTCAAATTTTGTGTCTTTCTCTCCGCCCCCGCTCTATCTCGCCATGAAAACCCCGCATGTCTCTATAATCATATATTAATAGGATTTGGTGCATTTGCTGCACTCGTACCTATTATGAATTATGAAAAAGATGATCATCTTTCAATGAAAGGGCATGACATGCTAATGCAGTTATAAAATATATAAAAAATTGCGTTTTTAGCCTTTTAATGAAGCTTAAATCTTGTTTCTTTCACTCGGAAAATATGAGGTTGTTACTTTTTGTGAAACCATCTTCAAATCTTGAAATGAGTCAAACTGTCGCACCTCACTGGTAATTGATTTGTTTTATTTTGAAAAAAGGAATAATAAAAAAAAAAGGGACCTGTAGCGTAGTGGTTAAGGTACATGACTGAGACCCGCTGGTTCAATCCCGGGCGTGGCCACAATAAGATCAGTACAGCCGTTGGGCCCTTGACTAAAGGCCCTTAACCCTACATTGCTCCAGGGGAGGATTGTCTCCTGCTTAGTCTAATCGACTGTACGTCGCTCTGGACAAGAGCGTCTGCCAAATGCCATTAATTTAATGGAAATAAGACTATATACTAATAATTTTTGCTACAACTGACTTATTTTCTGGTTTTTCCAGTGCTATTCTCCAAATTTAGGTATTTCTGCTGTGCATTATGAACATCATGGCTGAAATATAGCTTTCTGCTAATCTTTTCTAATGGAATTCCTCAGAATGCTGTGTAAAAAATGTTAAAAGCTCATGCTTTTGACGTCTGCAAATGGAGAACAGACCTGCCAGATGAATTTTTACCTGATGCATTTTCGCACTAACCTGGCAGCCAAGAGCTGGACAAATCTTCCTTAATCTGCCAAACAAAAGGATTATAAACTACAGTTACGCTGGAAATGACACAGCAAAGCACGGAGGGTTTTGTCAAGTTCGCTGCAGGAGCGCAGAGCATTTCAGACTGGTCCACTGGGATAACTGTCACTTGAGTGTACAAGTAAAAAGGCTAATGTGGGACAAACTTCAGGAGGATTAGGATATGGCAAGTCTGACGAATGTGCGCTGTTTGGCTAAAAGAAGGCTCGGTGTAAAAGCTTTCTGCCTTCCCCTTCCTGCTGTGTAGGACGGGCTGCTACTTTGACAGGTAGTGCAGATTTTGGTGTGAGTTTGGGTGTTGGGGAGTATGTGAAGTAATCAGTCATACTTGCACATCTTCATTTTGACCCCATGCTAATGCACCCGCAGTCAGATAAGAGGGATGAGCACCACTTTCAAGCCATCTGATGGGGTTTTATAATTAAACATCCAGGTATTCATTTATACATACGTATGGGCCCCGGAGCCATCTGGAATGAAAAAGCAGGATATCTGGGACAGGCATAGCTGAGTGTGTGACTGTGCTTGCTTTTATAAATGTTTGATTTAAGAATATGAAAAGTATTCGCTGTTGTTCTCAATGCCTGTCTTGTTGATTGGCTCGGAATGTCTGATAATGCTTGTGTGTGTATGTATGTGTGTGCGTGTGTGTGCATGTGTGTGCGTGTGCATGCATGTGTATGTGCATATATGTGTGTGCGTGTGTGTGCGTATGTGTGCGTGTGTGTGTGCATACGTGCATGCACCACCATGCGTTGATCCAAATCTATTGCCACATAATTCAAAGTCATTTTGAGCAATGTTTCCTCGGTTGTTGAAATGGATTTACTGAAGTTGAAAAAGAACCAAGAGGAAATTGCACTATGAAGCAGGGCTGAGTGAGCTTCTATATCTGATTATGCTGTGCCTCTCAGGTGCTCAAAGACTACAGGGAACAAACCTGTGTTATGGGGACAGTGGGACTTCTACCACCTGTATCAGGCAAGTGACCTCCCTTCCATGCACCAGACACATACTGTATCTGTCACGTCTTGTGTCTCTGTTTTATAGCTATTTATTGGTTTCCCTTTTCTTTGTATTTTTAAGAGTTCCGTTTCATCTTTTGAGTTTTCCCTGATGCCCTGTTTTCTCCTCCTCCAAGCCCTATCTCCGTTTTTGCCTTCGATCTTGGACTGATCTCCTGGTTACAACCCTCCCCTGTGTTTGACCTTGTCTTGCCTGCCCTCCACTGCCCTGTCTGCCCGGATTCTGACCCTCGCCTGTCCCCTCACGACAAACTGCTTATCCTGCTTTGTTCCCGTTTACTGGCGATTGAACCTGGACTGTTTGACCTTGAAAATAAATATCCCTTTTCTATCAGTTCTGCACTTGGTTCCAGATATTCTGTTTGTGACACATATCCACATTCTCATCACTCCTGGATGACAAGAACAAGCTATTGGATGCCATCCTGCATGTCAACATGCTCAACCACACAACCGTGTTGACATGATCTATCTTACTGCCACTTCGTAATTCCTATATCCGTGCTCTCCGCGATGTCTCCCTTCACCTATCTGTCTCATCAGCAGGCACTGAAACAGGCACTGTGTAACCTCACTCTCTTCCCGTTGTGTGTCCTTTTCCATTCTTTTCACATACCTCCTCTCCTTCACCTTTCTTCCCTCTTTCTCCTTCTGTCTCTTGTCTGCTTGAGGTCACAATCCATCCATTCTTCACACATTATTTATTTATTTATTCAAAACCAGGACCTGCTTGCTGTGAGGCAACAGCACTATCCACTGTACCACCGTACCACCGCCAAGATGTAAGTCCAAGCCCATATGTAACCCATATTCTCCAGAGGATGAGGTCACAACCTAGAGGACCACGTTGACTTCCAAGAGATGCTTTACCTCTCCGATTCTCACATCTTGCTGTTGTATTGTTCTGTAACAGCTCTCAAAGTTTCCAGACTTACATTAATGAACTTTTTTAACCAGAGGAATAATTTTCTAGAGGTGAACTAAACAAGGCCTTTAATTTCCATCCCGGTGAGGTGTGGGTGGCATTGCCCAACTGGGCAACTGTGAAGCGCTCGCCTTCCTTTTAAAGAGTTGTGATTTATTTTCATCAGCCAGCAGTGCTCCTTTCTGCGATGGCTTCTAATGGATGCCTGGGGAACTCTGACTCATCTCTAATAACTCTTTGGAATGAGAGATAATTGACTTTCAAGAAAAAAGGTCCAACAGGTTGGATATTCAGGAACCCGATAATTAAAAAGATGATAATGTCATACTGTAGAAGGTACGCTTTGCATGAAAGAAAACTCATATTTTCCAGAACCTATCCCCTCTTTACAGAATAAGAAATTAATTTGTTGCATTCGACTTTGAGGCAAAATTCTGTAAATAAATATTGCATTTATTCAGATAAAAGCCATGAATAGAACATATTCACACTTCATTTTTCCACTACTGTTACATTAGAGGTGGATTTACCTTGTGAATGGCTAGGTTATACTTATCTTTAATTGCTGTACTCTTGTGAAAGTAAATCACCTTGTTAAGCATCTCCCTCACTTGTATTAGCAATTTATTTTTCCTCCATGGTAGGTGCAATATATATTTTTGCTCTGACCCTTGCAACCACACTGTTCTTAAACAGGGCTTGCAAGGAACACAGGGAAGAGAGCAAAAGGCAACTTGCTTATTGAAATCAGTTTCTTAATAATGTTACAGTCCATAAACACCAACAAAAATGAAACGGCTATGAATTGGTAAGTAGGTAGGCTAAGGCTTTTGAGGAAAATCCCTGCAGTTTCTTTTGCTGGATCCCACTAAGGGCCTTCCTTTTGAAAATGACTGGTAGCTAGATAGCAAAGTAGGTCAGGGAGTTTAAAAGCAAATTCTATGCGAATACAAAAAGTGTTTACACATTCGGGCCACACATTCGCTTAGTTTTTTTTTTTCTGCTGCACCACAAACAGTGTCTATTTGTGGATAAATAAAACTATAGAAGTTATCTGACCACCTAGGGTCTGTTCAGATGGACAAAAGTGAGCCATAAAAGTCATGCGGGCCTATGCTTTAGTGCAAAAATGAAGAATAGATGTGCTGTGTGAGAAAGCTGGTTAAAATGTGTCAGTTGTTTTGTACTGTGCTGCCCACTATTGCTATCCACAACTGAATGTTTAAAACTCTATCTTTGACTGTATGTTCTAGTAAAGGTTCAAATGGTATAATCACAGTCTGCTCTGTCATTTTTATGAGAAATTAGGCTACTGCTCTTATTCGTTTTTTAGTTTTTTTATAAATAAAAATCTGCCGTGTGGCCAATCTAGTGAATATTACTTTCTGTTGGGTATGAAACACTAACAGGGGCGCAATTAAAATTAATTTGGTCTGGACTGGGAGCCATCAGCGTCATACTAAAGTATCAGCCTTTGTTTTACTGAAAAGCCCTTTTAGGGTAGGGCACGCTTTTTAAAGGTCACACAAGCATTTTGTTTTGCAGGACTCCTTTCTATAAAATCATAAAAGGAAAAGCCTCTCAGCTGGGCGCTGAAAAGACCCCTGGGAAAGTAATTTACCATCGGACAGAAGGCTCTTGTTCTGCTTTGATCTCACGGATGGGGCTTTGCAGAAGCAGTTTTCTTAATGAGATCCTAATGGTAAGAAAGCCAGATGATCGTGTCTCCTGAAACAAATTACTTCCTTCACATAAAGGCAATCCGAGTTCCGTAACAAGCGCATTGTGCATGTTTCGTGACCAAGCCGACAAATGATAACAATACTTTTATCTCATCCTGTGAAAAAGCCATACAGTAGGCCTACTGAGTTATTATTTTTAATAATCGGTGAAGGCTGATTGACTGTGGCAGGATTCTAGCTATCAAGGTTTTCTTTCATGATATCAATTTCTTTTCATTACGTTTTGAGCAACATCCGCAAAATAATTTTAAGAAGTTGGTTTTATTACTATAGGTGCATTACTGTCTTGGCATTTTTTGATTGGTGTTTTCACTGGGATTTCTGCCTGGGAATGGGGTACCCAAGAATTTCCCCCCTAGTTAAATCCCTGGATGTATTATATGTAAATATAAAACTGCTGCTCACTGGACGTTTTTTTGTTTTTTGCACCATTCTCTACAAACTCTAGAGACTGTTGTGTGTGAAAATCCCAGGACATCAGCAGTTCAAAGATATTCAAACAAACCTGTCTGGCACCAACAATCATTCCACGGTCAAAGTAACTTAGATCACATTTCTTACCCATTCTGACATTTGGTCTGAAAAATAGCTGAACCTCTAGACCATTTCTGCATGCTTTTATGCCTTTAGCTGCTGCCACATGTTTGGCTAATTCAATATTTGCATTAACACGCTGGTTTAAAGGTCTACCAAATAAATTGCTCAGTGAGTGTACATAGCATGCAATAAGGCACTTACAGTACCCATTTGTGTATGCAGAATTCACCATACACCAAATGCTTCCACTAAAGTTTATAAAAAAAAAAAAAGGAAATTTCACTGGGATGGAAAATATCCGCAGGAGACATCCTGACGATGAGCGAGCTGACAGCTAAACAAAATCGCTTTTAGATACAGGCCGTGGGAATGAATCTGTCAAATGCCAAATGTTTCATTTCTTGTCATTGGGCCCACAATGTTGTCCTCCCTGTCTTGTCACAGTCTGAGGGAGCCGTAATGGCCTCACTGTGATAACGTGGGACCTACCTTAAGCATTCCTGAATCCCACTTCATGCAAATCATCATTGTGTATAGATAATACAATAAAAAAGTGAAACTCTATACTGTATGTCCAAGAAAGGCAGGTTAGCACCAATCCCTACATACTGTGTTGATATTTCTTATATTTGTTTTCCCTATTTGTTATATTGAAAATATCTTCTTTGCGTGGCCTTCAGCCATGCTACCCTCAGGCTCTCTGAAAGTCTCTCTGGTTTATACATCTACAATTCAGTTTACTCCAAACTTCCAAACTTATCTCATTTGGTCTGGGGACAGTCTAGCAATAGTTAAACCAGTGGCAATAAGTATTTTAAATTAAGTTAAATAAAATTAGAAGTTGCTCTATAGCTGAGATTGTAAATACACTCTAAAAGGTGGCTCTCTCATCTGTTGGGGGTTGGTTTTTAATGTGTTTGCAAGATCGGATTTGTGCAGCCTTTCATTTTCCCAGGGGGTCTTTGGATAATTGCTAATTAAAGAGAAAAAAATGGTTTTCCATTTTCCATTAATTCTGCGTGAGTTACCCCTTCAATATTCAAGTTATTGATTTTGCATTTGGGTGGATTTAACGTTTCTGACAACCCAGCATAGCGCGGCGCTTGCCCCCTTTGTTAAACAGGTACACGGCCTTTCTTCGTCGTCTTCGCGATCGGATGCCACAGAAATAGTCACACGGAATAACTGCTGAATTGTGAGACACCTGTGACCACTGCAGCTCTTTGTTAATCCGCTTATTGAAATCCGATTCTTACTGTGACTTTCTGACGATCGATTGTGTGTTCGCCGTTGTAATATTCCCTCTATCAGAGCCTGGGAGATTGTGGAAAGGTCCTGCTTTACATACATTCAAGCGGATGAACTCTTTGCAGGCTCTTTTTTAAAGTCTTTCAGGCCCACGGATTTGAGAGAGACTCACTCTGACAGGGTCCGTGTTCTCAATCATGGCCGAATTCGCACTAAGCATTCATGGTCCTTGCCGCAGTGGCCTTGCCGTCCCCGACACATCGCTTTTGACTGACAACCCATTGGAAAAGCAGCATATTTCAATGTAAAGTATGAATTGCTGAACTACGAAAAAGCAATTTTCTTTTGCCGCGTGTCAGGCTATTCAGTATTTTCATAGATACGGATTGACATCCACCTTCAAGGTGAAGAGCTTTTGACTGACAAGGGGGACCTGTTTAGGAGAGAAATGTACTTAGTGGATGATAGTTCATATTGAACAAAAAGACACACACGCATGCACGCTGTTGGGGTCCTCGCACGGGACTCCAAATTATGTAGGGTCCTTGCACGGGCCGCCAAATAACGCAGGGATTTTACTCTCTACGAAACCGGGGCGCCAGTTAAACGTTGTGTTGCAGTATAACTGCGAAAAGTAATCAGTCTCATAAAATTACTGTTATCAGAAATATCCAACCACAAATATAGTATTTCAATTAATTAAAATAACCAATATTAATGATTGAACATACCGATAACCTGAAGGTTGGAAGTTCTTCGAAAGACTGCTTTAACTCGGCTCTCATGTCTATGCGATTCCAAAACGGACACCGGGGTTTAATAAAATATATTTATTAAACAAACATACAAACACATAACAGATAAACTAACGGGAAGTTAGTAAGGAAATTTAGTTTGGTATGTGTGTGTGCGTGTGTGTGGCGCGCGCAAGCGCGCGTGTCGCTAGAGTTCTGGGTGTGGTAATGAGTTAGAGTTAGCTGTGAGAAGGGACTACTTGCGTAGTTTTACTCTATATATGCGCAAAAGACGGCGAATCAATTCACGTACATATATATGTAGCTAACCAAACACATTACAATGGTTGGATGGTAAATATTGAAACACAGATTCACAAAAACAGTTAAGACTAAACTAAACACTGGCTATGCCTGAATGTTTGTTTTCTTACTGAGTCCATACGCATTGCTGGATCCAAAAGACATGCTGTCCTTGTAGAAGCGGCGATGGTGCTGTGAATGGTGTCCGGGAGAGATGCGCAGGCTGGGGTGTTCCCGTCTTAGCAGCGCGTTGTCGTCTGATCCGCTGGTCCTTTTCCAGGTGTAAAAGTTCGTTGCTGTTTCGTTGTTGGGCTTTATTGGGGTAAACTGATGTAGCGTTCCGCGTACAACAATTTCCACTCACTATAGGCCACGTAGTTACCGCGAGGTAACTGGGTGTGTCCGTAGGCCTGGTAGTGCGCTGTGCAGCATTCAGCCTCTGTCCGAGTCTCGGAGCAGATGAGCTGAAGCGACTGGCCAAAAGGGGTGCGTCGAAGAGAAGAAGCAGAAGAACAGAAGAAGCAGAAGAGAGATCCCAAGAACGTGTCTTGCTCTTATACGGGACCGTTTATTGCTCCCGCCATTACGGGATTGGCTGAACCAAGTTAGACGTCATTCGTGGTGGACGTCGCAGAATTCTCCTGTGGGAATGTGGAAGTTGTAGTCCCTACATCCCCCCTGTGGTCTCAGGATGCGGCTGAAGCCAGTGTTCCTCGAGAGCACAAAAGTCAGTTCACAGTCCACAGGTCAAGTACATTGGGTCGGTAACACAGTTCACAATTGACTGACAAACATCCAGGCATTTATCAACAATTAACTAAACTGGTCTAAAACACATGATACAAACAATGTGAAACACTAAGGGCGAACAGTGAATACATTGTCACAAAACATGAGAAACCTTGGTGAAAGGGTTAGTCGTTTTGTTAGTTCAGGTGTTTTGTTAGTTATTGGATGGTGTCCAGAAGGTGGAGCACCAACAGGAATGACCCAGCCATGAAAATGTTCAGATGATGTAGGGGTCTAGGATGGAGAGGCTGTAGCCTTTTTGGAAGTCTTGTTCAGACTGACCAATTGTTCTAGTCCCTACAGTCAGGTTGCTGATGAGGGTTGTCATCTGAAATATGTGGGGGCATTTTCAAATTAGGGCAGCTTTCTGTATCCAAGCTTAACCTTATGGCTGTGTCATCAGGAAGGAAATGGAGAGGTGGTCTCATTTCTAAATGATGTGGTAAGCTCACAAGTGGTCTTGTCTTGCTTGGGGAAGAGGTGGAGTAAGGCACACTGGGGTGTGGCAATATACTTGTAAAGATTACACTGTAGTTTCTACATGTAATACTTTACGATGGTTCAGTAGGTGTAGAAAGAAGCAATGAACGTTTACGAGTTATAACAGGTGTCGGATTTAACTCTACAGTACCTACTTACGATCTGCGTTTGCTGCTGCTACATGCAAATCTAAGTGGCTGCTATAAACTACCAGTTTATTTTGCCACCCCCCTTTGGTAGGAAAGGTGTGCAAAAGAAAGTGGTCAAAGCTTCAGCTGGGAGTCTGCCTGTGAGGAGACCACGGCTATAGATCAGTCTTATTCAACGTCTTTTGATGGAGGTTGAACAAGACCAGATAGCTCTTTGGAGTGGTTACTCAAGGCATACACACTACTGAACAAAGGTTAGAGGCTTTAGTTGTCCTCAGAGGAACTGAAGAAGCTCTCTTCAGACAAGGTATCTTCCCTATCAGAGTCATGCTGGTGACTCTGAGGCTTGGGCCTACCGGGTCGGTCTTCTCTCCAATTCCGGCTGGAATCAGAGTGTGAGAAGCGACCACGGTGGCTCTTAACCGGGAACTTACTCACATGCCGTTGTTTTGAGCCATTAGACTTTAATGGGGCAACTTGGGAAGTGCCGGCGGGCTTGGTTGGAACAACGTGCTTAGCTGTTTCCAATACCTCGTTCCTGGGCACAATCCTTAAAGTGTCCCAAACCATTTGGGCTTCATTTCTTAATTCAAGGGCTGAGTGTTGGCCCCTTGAAAACAGTGAAACATGAGTTCGGACACAGGGGTGCAGGTTGTGCACAAAAAGGGATTTGAAGGCTTGATCTTCATCTAAGCCTGGTCCGTTTCTGCCCTGGAAAAAAGCATGTTTAAGTCGTTGGTAAAAGTCTTTTGGTCGTTCTGTACGGCTATGTTTAACCTCCACAGATTTGATCATGGCTGTGGCCTGATCAAACCGTGGCAGGTACTCAGCTACCAACGCTTCACAAACCTTGGGATAGCTGGAACGAACCTGTGGTGGAAGTTGTTCCATAAATGTATGGATCTCTCTGGTAGAGGTTTTCCATACAAGTCGTACCTTTTCTCGATCGGTTGCCCTGGGCAGATCCGAGAGACAGTAGTCAACTTCTCTCAAGTAACTCTGAATGTTAAATTCAGAGTCCTTGGGGTCAAATGTGTGGACATACTTCGCCATGGCCTCTAGCTCCTCAAAGCGAAGACCATGTGAAGTTGCACTAGTCTGCCTGTTTGGAGAAGGAGAGCCTGAAATCACATTTGAATGTGAATGCGTTTCATGCGGAGCTCGACGTCCTCGGTTTGGTTTAGAGGGTGGAGCTACAAAACTGTCATTCTCACAATGGTTGGCAGAAGATGAATTGTCGCTGTCAGTGTACTGTACAGAGCTGTCACCTATCCTCTCAGTTATAAAGGGAAAGCTAGCGGGATTAGCGTTGCTTTTTGTGTGCCCAATTAATAACGTTAGATCTCCTCTACCGTGTCCACGGGAGGGTTCCCTGACCTCCTCACGAGAGGGGTGGGCATGGAAGGTGCAGTCCTGTACTTGCCTGACTGTTTCTCCCTTGCGGAGATGGACCACCGTTGGGATGGAGTCCCCCCTTTCCCTCTCCAGGGAAGAGGTGGGCAAACCATTGCATGGGTGGTCAACAGCACTGCAATCTGAGGAGACTGACGAGTCTCCATCAGAGCAAGCTGTGGAACCGGGATCTGACAAACCCGAATCAATTTGTGACCCCCCTTCCCCCGCCTTGTGGTGTAAGGAGGAAGCAGGAGAAGCTGGAGTTGGGCAAGCCTGAGAAAGCAGGCTTACAGAAGAGAGTGGATGTGGTAGCTTGTGGCATCCACTCTTCAACTGAAATAATTCCTCTCTGTAGGAACAAAGATCTGATTCGGCTGAATGCAGATCACGCAAGTATTGTACTGCTTTCTTGCCAACAGTTTGAAGCTCAAGTAAAACACTGGTGTGTTGTCCTTTGAGGTATGCCATCTCTGATTCTAAGTTTTTGTTGCTCTGAAGAGCAAGACTAATCTGTCTGGCAAAATTCAAGACCAGACAACTTAGAATTGGGTCTTTTGACTGGGTGGGGGAGTGACCTTTCTCGTTGATTAAGGAGAACATTTCTTTCCTACAATCAGTGAGGTTCATCTGATTCAGGAAAGCTACGTAGCCAGGTGCTAAACCTTGGGCTAAAAAGGAAAGGTACTCATCAATAGATATGGGTTCCATATCTCACGCCAAATAAAGCTAGAAGCTGAATCAGTAACTTAAGAGGGTACTCTTGAAGTTAACTATTTCACAAGGGCCTTGAGCTCCTAAAAGTTGGCAATGAATTGTTCACCAAAATCACAATCCAACATACAAGTTGTGATGAAGGATAAAGAATTTAAAACGCTCTTTGAATATTCTCTAACTATAGTACAAGGTAGCTATAGCATCACACAGGGACTCGAGTTGCACTAGCGGTACTGCAATGCAACAACAGCAAAATGACCGAACATATGGCGGATATTCAGACCGTAAAATAGGAACTGTGATGCTGATCACATTAATCCTAAATACCAGAATGTGATTGGTTGAAATTACAATTAAATTTGGATTTAAATGTAAAATTCAATTAATTATTAAAATTACTTTGACAAAGTAATTATAATTAATAATACAGTGCGGCTAATAATACTATTATTGATAATACGTATTATACCGGAAGGTAAATGCCAATCAACAAACTACCGTGTAAGATTACGAATGTAATGCCACAATGTTACACGAGGGGGCAGTATATTGAGAAAGCGGCTCATGCAGGCTTTCAAAAATGGTACAAGGTTGACATCTAGCGGTCTTTTCAGAAAATTGCACTTGTGGCAATTTAGCTGAGAAAGAATGCCGAGAATTCGTTCTGGAGTCACGTGACATGAGCCAAAGCTCGTCTTTCTCACGCAGAGCTCCAAATTAGGAAGGGGAATTCGTTATGAAGTCACAAGACATGAAATTTGAGCCAAAGCTAGTCTTCTTCACACGGGGCGCCAAAATATGTTGGGGTCCTCGCACGGGACTCCAAATTATGTAGGGTCCTTGCACGGGCCGCCAAATAACGCAGGGATTTTACTCTCTACGAAACCGGGGCGCCAGTTAAACGTTGTGTTGCAGTATAACTGCGAAAAGTAATCAGTCTCATAAAATTACTGTTATCAGAAATATCCAACCACAAATATAGTATTTCAATTAATTAAAATAACCAATATTAATGATTGAACATACCGATAACCTGAAGGTTGGAAGTTCTTCGAAAGACTGCTTTAACTCGGCTCTCATGTCTATGCGATTCCAAAACGGACACCGGGGTTTAATAAAATATATTTATTAAACAAACATACAAACACATAACAGATAAACTAACGGGAAGTTAGTAAGGAAATTTAGTTTGGTATGTGTGTGTGCGTGTGTGTGGCGCGCGCAAGCGCGCGTGTCGCTAGAGTTCTGGGTGTGGTAATGAGTTAGAGTTAGCTGTGAGAAGGGACTACTTGCGTAGTTTTACTCTATATATGCGCAAAAGACGGCGAATCAATTCACGTACATATATATGTAGCTAACCAAACACATTACAATGGTTGGATGGTAAATATTGAAACACAGATTCACAAAAACAGTTAAGACTAAACTAAACACTGGCTATGCCTGAATGTTTGTTTTCTTACTGAGTCCATACGCATTGCTGGATCCAAAAGACATGCTGTCCTTGTAGAAGCGGCGATGGTGCTGTGAATGGTGTCCGGGAGAGATGCGCAGGCTGGGGTGTTCCCGTCTTAGCAGCGCGTTGTCGTCTGATCCGCTGGTCCTTTTCCAGGTGTAAAAGTTCGTTGCTGTTTCGTTGTTGGGCTTTATTGGGGTAAACTGATGTAGCGTTCCGCGTACAACAATTTCCACTCACTATAGGCCACGTAGTTACCGCGAGGTAACTGGGTGTGTCCGTAGGCCTGGTAGTGCGCTGTGCAGCATTCAGCCTCTGTCCGAGTCTCGGAGCAGATGAGCTGAAGCGACTGGCCAAAAGGGGTGCGTCGAAGAGAAGAAGCAGAAGAACAGAAGAAGCAGAAGAGAGATCCCAAGAACGTGTCTTGCTCTTATACGGGACCGTTTATTGCTCCCGCCATTACGGGATTGGCTGAACCAAGTTAGACGTCATTCGTGGTGGACGTCGCAGAATTCTCCTGTGGGAATGTGGAAGTTGTAGTCCCTACAACGCAAACCTACATGTACATACAAACACATACACAAACACACACAAACAAATGCCTTTCAGTTCAAAGATATTCAGAATGCCATTCAAACAACAACCAAAATACATAGGTTAAATTCCTCACAAAAACATAGTAAGATATTCTGAATATTTAAAACAATTCAGTGGGTGGACAAAAGTTTATGGTTGGAGGCATATGGATATTCTTTGCTGTTAACACTGTAAGCCGATGACTAAGAATTAAATGTGAACATGAACAATCCACTAAGTCTTGCCAACAGTACGGTTCTCGCACACAAACACAAGCAGGTACATACATACACACACGCACACACACGCAGACACACATATTGCAAGCACATACAGACGAGTCCCCAAACAGGTGCTACACGCACACGCAATCTCAGCTTACACGGCTTTTCGTCCTACACTCCATTCCACAGCACTTCACAAACAGGCAGCTTTAATTGCTTCTTACTTTTCAACAATTTTTCCCCAGCCTTTCCAGTCTCTAGAGAGCTGAGAGCGAGGATAATCTACCCCTCATTAGACACAATTACAGTCTGCAAAAGCGTACAGTAGCTGTCCACTGGGGTGCTTGTTTTGAGTCTAACCTCTGTACGGTCGGAGAGTTCAACAGCATGTGAATGTACACTCAGTGAGCCCTTTATTAGGTAGACCTGTACACCAGCTTGTTAATGCAGACATTTAATCAGCCAATCATGTGGCAGCAACTAAATGCATGAAAGCATGCCGACATGGTCAAGAGGTTCAGCTGTTTTTCCGACAAAATATCAGACTGGGGAAGATCTAAGTGATTTAAGTGACTTTGACCATGGAATGATTGTTGGTGCCAGACAGGGTGGTTTAAGTATCTCGGAAACTGCTGATCTCCTAGGATTTTCACGCACAATGGTCTCTATAGTTTGCAGAGAATGGTGTGAATACAAAAACATCCAGTGAGCAGCAGTTCTGTGGGCAGGAATGCATTGTTAATGAGAGAGGTCTGAGGAGAGGGGCCAGACTGGTCATAGCTGACAGGAAGGTGACAGCAATGCGAATAACCACACATTACAACAGTGGTATGCAGAAGAGCATCTCTAAACACACAATGCATCAAACCTCTAAATGGATAGGCTACAGCTGCAGAAGACCAATAAGTTAAAAAAGAAGACTAATAAATACCTAATAAAGTGTTCAGTGAGTGTATGTGCATGTATTTTGTCAAATTCTGGGACTCTTGTGCAGTGTGTGTACAGCATTTTCACTCTATCAATGCCCATATATGCCCTTCTGCACAGTGACTGCCTGTATGTCCTTACCCCTAGGACACAACTAAAATCCCATCATTTGTCAACCTTCAGAGACTCAGTGGTCCTCACTCCTGGTCCTAGAGAGCCACAGGGTGTGCCAGTTTTGTTGTTACTCAGCCCTTAATTGATCAATTAAAGCAGTTCATTGCACAGTTAACTCACCTCACCTTGGCTTTCTTGGGTCTGAAATGGCTAAGGCGAAAGGCGAAAGCAAAATCCAGCACACCCTGCACCTCTCCTGGATCAGGAGTGAGGACTCTCTGAAACCCATCCCCCTCCTACCCACCGTCCCCCACCCCTTCACCCCCTAACCTCCTCCAGCCAGAGGAATGGAGCCATGACTATGAACCACTGGAGAGGCACCAATTGGCTGGACTACTGTCAGGGCCTCCAAGGCCCCAGTCAGTAAAATGTGCCTTTCTTTTTCTGTGCCCAGGGGAACCCTGTCTGAACAGGGAACGTTAAATTGTTTGATTGAACTTTCAAGACACTGGTTTTAGCACTCCCTCGGGGATGGCCCAGTCTAAATCTTGCAGTGTGTTTGCCGATGGAAATCAACGGGGTGCTGAAAGACACTGCTTCGCTGTGAGGCTGTTTTCTCTGGGCTCATTCCAATCCCTTATTTTTCTCCTCTTTTTCCTTTTCTTTTCTCTTTTTCTTGCCCCCTAGCTCCACCCACCGGAGAGGGTAGGAAAAGATGAAGCCCTCTAGTCTTTTAATCAGCATCTCATTCTGATAGGCCACACAGCCAGATGCATGTTGGGACTTTGTAGTGAAGACTCGCACATCTGTTACCAAAACTTGGATATAATTAGAAGATAATTATCACAACTGTTTTTGTTAGCGCTTGAAAAGGAATTATCTTTAAGTACTAACAATTGGTACCGACCTCATTTTGCTGAGTTCATGTTCCAGGAATTAGAACATCAATCTGAGTTTCACCCAGCACCAATGTGCTGCCACAGCTGAACCAGGTGCTACTATATTGGGGCAATATGCAGTAAACAAAATGCTATCTATCTGTCTGAATTACTATGGTCTTCTCTTTAAGAGAAGATTGATTGTATGATTGAATTTATTTGACAATTTTCAAATATAAATAAGACTACACTACAGTCATTATATTCAATTAAAATTATAGAGGATCATAATGAAGCCAAAATGGCTCATTTCCACTGTGGTCCTATGAGGCATAGTAACTGTTAGTGTCGGGAACTCTTATTTCGTGTTAATTTCCTTTCAGAGACCCTAGCTGATTGTTTTTTTATTCGATTTTTTTTCCCCCTCAGTGGCAGTGTGCGTGAACATTCACATAAAGACTGGTGCCCTCCATTTGAGAATCAATTTCCTCCTCCACTCTAACGTCAGATCAAAAACTCCCCCATTTTGACATTTATCCAATCTTCCCCTCGGTCACCATCATTTCCTTTTGTAGGCAATGCATGAGGGAAAATTGAAAAGTACAAAGACAAGGATGTGTTGAAGGGGTAATATATTTAGATCAATAATACGCCATTTTCAAGAACCTCAGAATGCAGCCCTTAAACAGTGCCACAATGTGATCCACAGATGGGTCAGATTATCTCTGCATTTCACACTTATGCTTCATTAAATGAAAAATGATATCATATAATTTATCATGAAAACTGTTTTTATTGCATCTCCATCATATAAAACTATATGCACAAGTACAATTTCCACTGTCTAATGTACAATATTTAATTGCTCTATTGATCATTTTAGAATATTTCTCCCTTCAGACCTTTATCACTAAATGTCCTGGACCATGCCGGGTAGGGGGCGGGTCTCTCATCGGCGCAAAGAACTCAGGAGTCAGTTACCAGGGGAGACCTTTGACAGACAGCTGTGACATTCTGCAAGACAGAGGATTCTGAATTTGCTGACAGGATCGCATGACAGCCATACAGGGGGGGCACTGTGAATGAAGTGTAAACATACAGGAGTGTTCCTGTAAATTAAATTCTCATTCATTCATTCAATATCCTAAACCGCTTATCCTGAACTGGGTCGCAGGGGGGCTGGCGCCTATCCCAGTATACATTGGGCGAAAGGCAGGAATACACCCTGGACAGGTCGCCAGTCCATCACAGGGCACATACACTATTCACTCACACGCATACCTACGGGCAATTTAGACTCTCCAATCAGCCTAACCTGCATGTCTTTGGACTGTGGGAGGAAACCGGAGTACCCGGAGGAAACCCACGCAAACACGGGGAGAACATTACTGCCCCATCCGTGCCGCCTAAGTAAAATGTTAATAAGCATAATAAGCCACACTTATTTTAGTTAACCTGATTTTTGAGACGGGTGCGTGGGGGTTGGACCCAAAATGCACGACTCAAACAATAGTTAGATAAAGTCCCGTCAGGGCTTTATTCGGGACGAATCCCAGGAGCGTAGTCAAAACACGGTGCCGGGGGAAGAGGCAAACTCGTAGTCGGTAAACGTGCAGGGAGGTCCGGTAGCAGGAGAGCTGTCAGCGGGGCAGATGTACAGGCGGACGGCAGGCAGAGTCGTAGTCGAGGGCGATGCGAAAGTCGAAACCATAAAACAATCAGCGAGGCAAAAGTACAAAGACGGTAGGCGAGGACGTGGTCAAAAACAAACAATGGTCAACGAAACAGAAATCAATGACGATGGTCGGTAAAACAGGCTTGGATCTTAACGTGAATCAATCAGAAAATAATGCTCAAGAGTTGCGTAGTAAAACTAGAGGCAGACAATTTCGCGAAGAACAGTTGCGCGACTGGGCTATAAATGCGGGTGTAGACAGGTGTAGACAATTAGTTAGAGCGTAGCAAGGAAATGGAAAACAGGTGCGATGGATGACAAGTTTAACAAGGAGATTAGTAATCGTTAGTAATAAACCTATCCTGCCCTAGCATTAGTAAATTAGTAAATGACATGCACGAGAAACGTAAGGTAACATGAACACATGATTAGTTTTGTTAGTTTCTACCCAATCCTGATCTAGCGTTAGTCGTTTTAGTAAATAGACAAATGGAAACAATTAGGGAGTGAATGACAGAAGGAGCGAGAGAGAAAAGGCGGAACGCAAGGTTTGCGGAAAGACATGTAAAAGTGTATGCATAAACAACGACCAGTTAACGTAACAATAAACATAAATCAAAACATAATACAAAACGAAACTAAGACGATAACCATTCAACATAACAAGGTAATATAATCGTAACGAAACATAACTAGACATGACGAGAAAATAAATCGTAACAAGAAATAAACTAAACAACATGACGAACCTAGACTAACATAATACATGATAAGACACTACGTGACTAAGACAACATGAATAAACATAAAACATGGCGAGACAGACCTGAAACGTGACAATTTTGATGCCATAGGATGGTAGTTTTCCCTTGGCCTAAAGAGTACAGTACTGACAAACTCTAATTTGTAATCAATTTGTACTCAAGTTGTAATGGGAATTAATAATACAAATAAAATAATGAAACTTTCACACAACTTTACTGTAATAAAATAACAGTAAATTTTCCATGAAAACTGGTAAGCTGCAGTCACACTTTCTTTATAAAACAGACACACTGTCTTTGGGGAAATGTCAATTTATTGCTTTGTAGCATTGCTATTGATTTAATTGCAATTTCCCTTGAGATGATTTGTTGCTTTTGGTGGCTGTACTGTTTTCAGGGGATAGTGGTTTAAACCAAAAAGCCATACCAATTGTCTTATTTTGTTCTTGTTCTTTCATCGAAAAAGCATCTCTCCATAATCAAGACAGATGACGCTTCATTATCAGATAAAAGCTTTCGTGAACGCTGCACTCTCTACAGAAATGAGTTTCACTGACCAGGGAGAAAAGGAGAAACTTGAGTGAAACCCCACATCTGCCACATTTATGAGAACATAATTTAAAGATAACAATGAAACTAGCAATTATTCAAGCATATTATTTTATGCAGAAGCCACCTTTCCGTAGGATACATAATTTATCAAATAAACCAGGCTAATTACCTCTTTTATGTGTTATGCACAGCCAGCATGAGGCTGCAAACAATTAAATTGGAGCTAATTTATTTAAATTCTCCATGGCGTGAAAAAATCGACAAGATAAATACACTTAAAACATGAAAAGCTGTTTTCTCCTGTGTACAAAGAAACCACCATCACTGGATGTGGGAGAACTTGCAGTATCGTATACTGAAAGGCAAAACACTGTTTGGCGGTTTTGCGAGAAATCTAAACTTGCTGAATGTCTTGGTTAGTCTTATACTGTAGCTAAGATACACTTTAAGTGGCTGTTGAATTTGTTATGCTGGGGAATCTAAGTGGTCTCTAAAGAATTTAGAGCAAAACACAAATAGAAAAACTTAAGTATTTACATATGTATTACTATTATTACTATTATTATTATATCAGGATGGTTGAATGGGAAATCCCCCCCCCCCCCACACACACACACACACTGTTTCTGTTCCTCTGTCGCATTGTACTCTGTGTACAGGTATCTCACAGCAGGAGATCCACACTTATCTGGCTTGTGGGTCTGAAGGACAATTATCCGCCGCTGTCCTATGAAATAGAGGACAAAGGGTGCATAACAAAATTAAATAAAACTGAATGAGCAATTCAGAAGAACTGTAAAGCAGGCATAAACGGGGACAGGAATTAAACTGAGGACAAATCATCGAGGGAATGTCTTTTCAGCACTTTTTCCTGCTGTAAATGTTATTGATAATGAGAATAATGCGCCATTAAAACAAGAGTTGCACCCTCCAGCTACCCGTTGGCAGTACTTTAAAATGCTCAAGAGTGACAAATGCTCAGGAGGGCATTGAGCCTGTTATTCACCCGGTATTAAGTACAGAGGATTCTGTTCTATTTTCAGAGCGAGGCTCCAAGTCCAGAGGGTTCACTCGAGAGCGGTGGTTACTGTAGAGTATCTGGTGACCCTGCTTCTTGAAATGGGACGATGACACACCTTGAAAAGGGCGATGATGGATTGATGGCAAGGTCACTTGCGAAGGTCAGAAACAAGCTGTGACAGACGTCTGTCTCCGTCGGGCAGGGAGCCAGTTGAAAGTTGGCAGGGTTATGAGTGTCGGTTTGTTGTTTCAAGGGTTATTGAGCAGCTTTCCCGCATTTTTTTTAAACCAGTTGTGATGAGCAACACCATGGCTGCCTGCCAAACCCAAAGAAACAATGTCTGTCACATATCTCAGCAAGGCAGCAAATTATCTTAAAAATATGCCAGAACATTTTCTTATTCTCATCATAAATTTCTCATACTTTTTCTGTACAAAGGATTTGTTCAAACACACCTAACTGTCCTAAATGAAGATGTCCATTACAATACAGTATATATGGTACTGTAGATGGGTTTCCTGTGGGAGGGATATGACATCAAACATTGGCTTAATATACTTTTTATCAGTTAATTAACATATGATTGGCAACCCCAAGGCCAAGGGCCAACAAGAGCATCTCAATGCTGCCCACCATTGATGACCTAACAAAAACCAACTGTGGTAGCAAGTCTTCTCAACCACAAACAAATGAGTAACTGCTGGGCTATTCTATTATACCATTCTCTGGTAGGATGATGTTTAGAGCATCCAACTTTGTGTCAATGTTTCAGTATGCTTTGGTATGATAGCGTTGATTAGATACTGCTTGAGGCATGTAGTGGGAGGACCAACATTAGTCACTGATGGAAACTGATTACTGTCCAACCAACATTATTTATCTAAACAGTAAATGCTAGAGTTAAATTAATATTGGTACAAATACTAATGTATCTAATAAGTCAACCAAATTGGGATTTCTATTACATCAGTTATATTTTCACACATGCTTGCATCTACTGTAGAGTATAGCTTTCATTTACTGTATATGTTCATGCATGCATTCATATTTTGCCACATAATACAAGTTGGTATTCCTCTCAAAATGCATTGATTAGGTCCTTAGGAGTGTTTTTTCTTAACTGCACTGCATATAATCTGTTCCTCAATCTCATTAATGTGCTTAATTGACTGAATACTGATTTGTAAAAGCAGGTGTTTGCATTTTGGCAAAGGACCTTTTCGATCTGGGTAATGCGTGGAGAGGAACAAATAGTTCCACTCTGAAAAGCGTTGAATGAATTGCTTCGTAACTGCATAGCAGTTTTATGATATCCTTGGTAACTGCAGTATATTATTGTTGTAGCTGTTGTTGTTATATAGCTTGTAAACTTTAAAAGAAATGCAGAAGAGTTTGTCTGCTAATAATCCCCCAAAGAAAAACCAACAGTGAGTCACTAAATAAATAAATATAAGTAAAAAGCAGATTGTTTTTTGAGAAATAAAGTTGGCAAGCCGTCTTCCTCAAAGACATAAAAGAGAACACATACCGACAGTCTGGGCTTCCTTATTATTGTAACAAATTACTGTAGGGCATTAATCAATAAATTGTCAAAAACTCATGTACCTCATTGTGATATACTAGCAATCCACTAGTAACAATTCCTGACCTTGAATTTTTAAAATATTTGATGGCTTTCATTTTGGAAACAGTGATCATATAAAATCAAAATATCTATGGATACATATATGCAATCAAAATATAATAAAGGATAACTATATAAAATGAATGGACTGCTTTATAATGATTTTTAATGTCTGCTTATATATGGAGGCCTGTCCCATTGTGGGAACAGTTCTACCAGCTGCTTCCTTTCTTCAGTCTGCAGTCGAGCAGCCAAGCTGTGCAGTCACCGTGCTGGAAGAACACACTCCCTGCACATCTGGAGCATCAAGAGAGTAGGCATCTAATCAAGCAGAGGTGTTCATTTCTCACAGTGGAGAATGGGATATTTCCCTGCCAACACAGTTTAAAAAAAAAACAATAATAAATCAACCGTAACAAGCACTTTAGTCTCATATTTAGACTTTAAATCTTTCTTTCTGCAAAGACAAAAAGATAAAAGCCAATAATGTGAGGCAGTTAGACTCATTTCAAGACTTACCAAAGGGGTAAGAAAGTTTCACTTGTCAAGCAAAAAGCAACTTAGAAAAGCAAATATTATTTTCTGCTTTAGAGAAAAAAAAAAAATTGAAGTCTTGTTACAAGACTAAGACACATTCAGATGATTTTTTATGCGGTGAACTGAATCCCACCCCGCCTGAGTAGAGCAGTGCACAATTATGTGTGACACTGCAGGGTGCCTGGCTGCAGTGGCCAATGGCACAGTTCGAATTTTATCTTGGAATGTGGGTCGTGTCACTACAGTGAGAGAAGCAGTTCACTACACCGAGACCTCGGACAGCCTGGCTACTCTACACTGCGTAATTACTGGGGCCTATAGATCTCATAGGGAATGGTAACGTGACATCTTGGTTAATATGAGACCTTTTAGGAAGGGCAGGCAATATGAGACCTTTTGTTCTGAAAATGAATTCATTCAGACTTACCCTGAAGCCAAGCAGTCCAGCTTTTCTTACCAGAAAAAGGACAAGAGAAAACCCACGATAACACCGTCCTCAGCATATTAAAACTGAAAAAGGAGTGTCAAGCACTTGTCCTTGCTGTTTGTTTTTGTTCCAACCAATTACCAGAGCTGGTGCGGCTAGATAATATGGTTGTTTGCAGTGACATGTGGAAGTATGCACCGTGGTACAATATTATTATGTGTAGCCCTCAGCTGCAATGCATGATTTTCAGAAAAATAGAAGAAATTTAGAAAACATCTGAGATGATAAACAGATGTGGGCGCAGAAACTGGGACACGGATCCACAAACAGGCTCATCCATACGGAACTGATTTTGACACCCCAGTGCTGTTATCATGACGGGCTCTGGACAGGATTAAAGTGTGACATGACCTCAGTCCCTGTAATAAAGGGGAAGTGTCCTTTTTATTTCTGAGCAGAATGCTCTGGCTGATGTGAAGAGACGTTGAAGAGAAGAGACAAGTGAAGTTTTACGAGCAGAGTAATTTCACATATTTCTGCATCCAAAGAGGCCTATGTGCTAATTGTGCTGGGCACATCTTAAAGTTGATGATAGTGCTTAATTTGAATCAAAATCATGTAATTTTAAAACATTTCTGTATTAATACAGTTGATTATTTAGGATTCACTTCGATTCAGAATGTTAAAAAAATCCATAACTTTTTTTAATAAAGATTCAACCCCCATTTGATGAAAACATATTATTATTGAATTATTCAAATACTTTATGTAGGGTTTTGTGATGTGTAACAGATATGAAGGCCAGAATGTGAGTTCTGTAAGAGATTCTTTGAGCTATGAAAGGGCCTTTTGACCTTGTCTTCTGCGGAAGAGATTAGCGATATTCCTTTTGAACATTATACTGGAGCTAGGTCAGGTTTTCAGGGAAGTGGAATTTTCCACCTGTTTGGTCAGCAGTCCCTGGGCCTGCAGTTTCTGCTCTGGAGCTCTAAACTGGTGTTCTCTGTCATCACATACTCTCTCTCTCACACACACACACACACACACACACACACGCAGGCACACACACACACACACACACACACACACACACACATACAGGCACACTGAAAATGCTGAAATTGAGAAAAACAGAGGAAAGGCTTCATAAGAGGAATGGCAGAATGTGCAAAACTGTGACAGCCAAACAACCCCCCTCCCATCTCCCATACAAACACATACACACAAACACTCTTTCTTTCACTGGCTTTCTTTCTCTCTCTCCCTCTCAATATACACTCACACACATACCATATATACACACGCTGTAACAACACTATAAATACACATTCTGTCTTGCTCTGTCTCTGACGTATGTTGGTCCTTTCACCAATGAAACTATCTGACAAATTAAAAATACATACTGTATCTCCAGGTGTCATGCACAGTCATACCCAGTATGTCACAGTAATGTGGAAAATCAGTCTTGTGGCTTGTGACATGTTTGCTGAAACAGGCCTGAAGACATATTCCTATAGCATATTAATATTTTAATATTAATGAAAAGAAAACACAAGACATGGATAGTCTATACTGCTGTGTGTCAGAGAAATAGTTCAATGCTCAGCTGAAATTCTAATTGGAATTTCATATCTTTTGTCTGGGCTCTTAAAGGTCCTGGGGCAGCAGACATAGTGGGTTCCATAGCAACATGCAGACATTTGAAATGCAGGTAGAAGCTCTCATAGGACTGTCTTTTGAAGGCTGACCTGGGATCAGCAGCATGGGCCAGTTGTTAGTTGAACACCTTTTCTTCTCATATGCACAGATGAGCACGGAAACAAAGACTTAATCACACCTCTGAACTTCTCATTTTAAATCACTTTTTTATTTTTTATTGGAAGCTTCTAAACAATGTGTTTGATTAGTGAAATGCCATTGAAGAGCATAGAAGAGGTGTAATAAAAATGAATTCAATGAAGAAGTAATGATACTAACATCCCCACCCGTAATTATTTATTGTTGTGGCTACTGCTGTTGTTGTTATTGCTGTCATTGTTGTTGTTATGTCTAAATCTCAAGGCAAGGCTGTTGTTTTGTCTAAACCACAACGAGCTGAGAGGAGCGGATGAAGTTTTAAGTTATAACTGAATATGTTAGGAACCGGATGTTTGTTGGATGATTGTGGGTGGTCCCAATGCACCTTTGGACAGCCTATTTAATTTGAAGTGACACCCAGTTTGCCCAGCAAACCAGATGGTATTTTTTTAAATACAAGCCATGACTGACAAGTACTTGCCAAAAAATATTAGGCACATTAGTATAATAATTTGTAATTTGCATTACAATAATTGTGTTTGACATATAGAGAGGGTATTATATATAATATAGCTTCTATATTCATGAAGTCAGTGGTTAGTGTAGTGAGGATGCCTCTGGATGTCATGCTAACAAATGAGCGATCTCAGGTGTTATACATTCACCGATATAGTCATCAGGGAAATAGAGACACAATAGCTGTGCTTTTCTTCAAAAAGGCGTTTAGCTGTAAAGTCCTTTGAAATATATCATTCTAATAATCCATCGATAAGACTCAAAGTAAATTTACTGACATAATCCCGGGTAAAATAGATACAGTCTGTACCTTCTCCTCCCATCCCGCTCCTTGTCTGTCAGCTCAGAGGCGAGGGGCTTTAGATCCGACAGTCTTGTGCCCCTGCTTTTCATCCCGTCCCTGCTGTTCTGTTGTTAACGTCAGCCAAACGCGCAGAAGCAAAAAAGAACGACTGACTTTCAGGAGGGAACAGTGCAACCTGCGATTCACCTCACCTCCTTCCCCTGCTATGTGTAAAATCTGCTGCAAAGATGTACACAAAGCGCCTTGCCGCAGTGCAGATGTGTAGATACTCTGTGTGTGTGTGTGTGTGTGTGTGTGTGTGTGTGTGTGTGTTGGACAGGGGTAGCAAGTGAGTATAAAACAGGATACAGGATGTTTTGACTGAACTATAGTTCAAGACATGCCCTTCTAATGACCTTTTTGCCCCTGAGCAGTCAAGCACTGTTTCATTGCCCTAGAAAGTATTTAAATGTCATCCTTCCAGTTTAATATAGTCAAAGCCAAGAATTGTATGGACAGGATGCCTCTGTATAATGCGTGCTAGAAAAATCTGGCTGTGTAATATTCTTTTTTCAGGGTGGGGTGGGAATTATATTATGACTTTTTATGATGATTCAATTGTTGTGTCTGGTTGTTGTGATTCCATCCTCTGCAAAATAAAGACTCCGGCTCATTGTGATGAACTTCAGGTTCTGTAGTTTTTTTTTGTTGTTGTTGTTTTTTTCTCCCAATTGAGTAGCTAATTGCACCCTATCTTTCTATCTATTCCAATTGCCCGTGTGTTAGCTAGGGATATGCTGTTTACACCCTGTCCCTCAGTGGCCCGGATGGATCAGGTGATCCTGAGAAGAACATGCCTTCTCCCAGTTGCATCGTTCCGCCCGCGACCATGATTCCGAGGCGTCTGGGTGTGAGCCGGCCAAACTCAGCTTTGGCAGGACCAGAAATCAAACCCTAGTCCTCGGTGTGCAACTGTTACAAACTGATGCCAGCCACTGCAGCTCTATAGGGCATGTCGTTTTTAAAGGATTAACATGATGCATGTTCTTGCTCCTGGGCTGCGTGATGCTAAGAGCAGTTGCCTTATGCACCCCCACTCCCCACACCCACCCACTTCCACTCCCTTACCACCTGCCCTGCCATCAGATATCACACCCTGAACGGATGACAAATTCAACCAGGCGGAGAGAGGGAGTTCTGGCTGAAGGTGCGAACGAGGCTCGCTCTCACATCCCCCATCCCGCAAAACCAGAAATCAGACGCAACTTGAGTCATGTGCGAGCGTTTCATCACTCAGGCATTACACCAGCCCCTTTTAATCTACAGAATGTACTGGATAAGCTAACTGACACCTGGTGTCTCCTCTCCAGGATGAATAAACATCTCATCTGAAATGTTCCTCCTTTCGCAACACACTGAGAGGTGATGCAAATGTACTCTTCAGTCCAAGTCAATTTTATAGCAGTCAGTAGTTAGTTTTTATCATGCTTTTTACACTAGACTGTCACAAAGATGCTTTACAGAGGAACAGTAGGGCAAAAAGGAAAATGGCAAACACCATGCCAGAGCCCCAAAATAGCAAATACATGAGATAAAACTCCCCAATATGAGTACTATGTCATGTGCTCTGTTAAGTAACTTTATATAAAACATAAAAATATAAAAAGTAAAACTTCATATAAAATATACCTTTTTTATATTTGTCTGGAGTGGGGGGCAATTGAGAAGTGCAAACAATTGAGAAGTGCAAAAAAAAAACTCACGAATAATCAAAACAATTATTTTTTATTTTTTTACAAAACTTTTTACAAATGTTTTTTACACATTTTAAAGCAAGAACATTTGTTCTTATAAGTTTTCAAAGTCAGCAAACTGCAGATTCCTGCCTTTTCCTTATGGGAATTAGCGTTCTTGATCTGAAACTTTTTTTTTTATAAAACTAAAATGGCAAGGGCACTTTCAAATGATCAATCGAGGAAAAAGTCAAAGACACAAACTAAATATTGCTGATACAGGGGACTGCAGATATTCTTATCCATTAAAGTGCAAATTGGTGCAGCGTTTGATATGACTGCACCGTACAATAAAGATTCCACAAGACCTTGGAGGGAACATAATCTGTTTTAACCTTCATTATTCACTTAATTCTGTTACAGGATTAGTCAACCCGCGTCACAAATCCATAGCTGTGAAAAGCGCTTGATTATGAAAACAAAACAAAAAAATTCCCAACATGTTCCATTTGCTGTTACTGTGGTAATGAATTCTTTTGATCAATAAGCCATGCACACATAAATAATTAGCATCAGCCATTTTGTTTCTCCTGCCTGAACCTGGCAGCAGTAGCATTGTTGTTTTTTGTTCCTTTTCATTTTGTAATATGTACAGAAACTACAAACCACTGGATTTATTACATTGAAGAGCCCTGGGAGAGGTCTATAAGTATCTGTTATCAATCACAGCTTTAAAAAGTAACATACTTCAGAAGGTAATATACTTCAAAATAACTGGTTGTCATTATATAGAAGATCTTTTTAAAATCCATACTCTTAACTCTGTGACGTCCCAATAATGATTTAATGGTCATAAATGTGGAACCGCTTCCAATAAATTTGAGGGTATAATGTAAGGTAGAGGGGGTAAAGGCATCATCAATCAAATCTGGGTGAGGTTTTTCCTCATTAATTTGGTACTATGATATTCACTTTCAATCAGTCTACAACTTTTTGATCCTTTGAAGAACTTTTAACCCAAGAGCTAAATGCAGGGATGGACATCCCAATGTGAAACTGTTGAAAATTTGATGAAACGTATTGGCATCCTTAAAAGCAGCAACAGCAGTTGCTGTCTGTTCTTTTAAGAAAAAAAAGAAATTGGCTCCCTTTTACATCAAGGGTTACAGACCCTGTCCATGCTAATGAATTTTAGCACCAATATTCAGCTGTACATTACAGATGGAATCGAGACTTGGCAGATGAAGTCTCAAGAATGAATAAAGGGGTTTTGGGCAAGTAGAGCCCCCCACCTACACACAGACATCCTACAACCTAGTCCCTCCTCCTTACAGACAGCTCTCCCAAGGTCATAAATATTTCATCTCACACTTCTGAAAAGGAGGTGTTTTGATGGTGCACTCCGCATATCAACTAAGCCTTTTCAAAAACAGAAACGGGTTCTTGTCGAGCAAGCGGATTCTGTGCATGCAGGGTGGATCCCCCATAAAGACAGGGCAGTAGTGACGAAACAGCCCAGTACAAGAATCCATCAGCTTGTCCAACTCGTTCTAAGTTACCCCAGTAATCCCCTGGGACAACTGTATGTGATGTTGCCGGGTAGAACAAGAGTGGCGTCAAGGTTCCTCGTTGCTATGACAGTGCTTTAGCCCTTGTGTGCGTCACTCATCACTGGTGTAAGTATGTGAGTATGTGGCTCAAAAACCCGACTATGCTTGACATATTTTCATCCCTCCCTGAATATCACATTTCTTAAATAAAATGTAACACCTTCAGGCCAAATGCAAATAGTTTGCAGACAGCATGTGTTTCTGTCAAAGGGGGGTAGTTCTCATCTGATGGCCCATGGTGTCAAAAATAATGAGTTTCTCCATTTCTCATTTCCGCCACCTCCTGCACGCGCAGTGGAAGCGACCTTTAATTTATTACAGTTGGATATGAAGATACCATGTGTCTAATGAATGCACACCCCACCCACCCTTGATTTACAAGTGTCCATGGTAACAATCGGCCTAATCCAGTCTCAATGGCATGAACAGATGTACCGCATAACACAAAATAACTTTTTTTTAACTGTTTTTTTTTTTTTTGCTAAGTTTACTGCAAGTTAAGCCAGAAGCACGTACACTGCAGATCTTATAGAAGGAGCATTACTATCTTTAAAATAATAGCACAAGTATAGTTGAAATTAATAATTAATCATTACAAAAATGTGAAAAGATTTAAGCAAAACTATTTAAACTATTTCAAATAAATGAATGAGTAACGTTAACTCACCCTGTTCTGAACAGTGCAACTTTCATGATGAATAATTAAAACAAGATCAGCTTTGGTTTCAGTGTGTGAGTATAGTATAATTCCTTCCATTTTCCTAAAAAATAGGTCACATACGCAATCCATTTTAGCATACAGTGACATGGTAATAGTGTTCCACTGTGACATTGTGGTGGGGAAGCTTGTAGGAGACTACAAACAGGGCTTATATAGTGATGTTCGGACAACTGTGAGCTAACACGATTTTCCAATCACAGGGAAGTAGTGCAGTTATTTGTCGTTTTCTCTATAGTTATTGGTCCAATTCACATGAATCAAAGTGTTTTAGTGTCTGAGATAGTCAATAAGCAACCATAATAAACCACATTCCTCAGGAGAAAAACTACCATTGAACGGATTTTAACTTCTTGTGGAAGTGGCTGCTTCACCGTGTTTGGAACACGGTGGGTTTATGTTATACCATCACTGGCTTTCTAACCCCGCTGCCCACAAAAATCCATTATCTCCATTCTAACTCAGTACCCCTGTCCATGCTCCATGCCTCAACAACATGGCTCACATTGTACCGACTGGGAACCTGAAAAGCATGCATGTGTACAAATCTCACACTGAGAGACAGAACAGGCCTGTTACTTGGGTCCTTTTATCCCTCAAAAGACAGACGATCAGAGGCAGACCCATAAAACTGAGAAAACCAGAAGCCCATAACCAGCAGCCGAACAGCCTTCCTCCTTAATCAGAAGTCTTTAATAAGTTGTGGGCTTATTACACTGCGAGTGATTGCTTTGCAGTTTGCCGGTGCCTTCCAGGCCACCTCTGACATCACATCACACCACTAGGCATACACCAACCACAACAGGGAAACAGCAGGACAGTATAAGGCACAAGAAAATATATTTTGATATTTATTGACACTTCAGTCACAAGTTGACTACTCAGCAAGATCTCGCAGCTTCAGAAATCCAAAACTATCTCAAAGAAATAAGCACTGCAGTGGGAATTAGGGGGGGGGGGGGGGGGGGGGATGAAGGCTGATTAGTAATAGTTTTATTTTGATTTGCCAAGCTGATGCAAAGTGCAGCAGTGCAAAATTTAGTCCAAACTAAAGTGGACTACATGTGATTGCTGACTGGCTGAAAGTCCCAAGAGGAAATGTACAATTACCCACCCAGAAAGGGAGGGTTTCACATGGCAAAGTATTCCACAGTAGTGCCTACAGTCTGGTTCCAGCAGTAGCATTGTCCTCCAGCACGGTTGAGATGAAGGCTGTATTAGTAATAGTTTTATTTTGATTTGCCAAGCTGATGCAAAGTGCAGCAGTGCAAAATTTAGTCCAAACTAAAGTGGACTACATGTGATTGCTGACTGGCTGAAAGTCCCAAGAGGAAATGTACAATTACCCACCCAGAAAGGGAGGGTTTCACATGGCAAAGTATTCCACAGTAGTGCCTACAGTCTGGTTCCAGCAGTAGCATTGTCCTCCAGCACGGTTGAGCGGTTAACCTGCAGGATTTGAGATTGGAAAGGAAGTGGCCTCTGGCTACACACATTTCAGAGGACTGAAATGATCGTAAAAACACCTTGCCCCTGTACCACTCTCTGTAATAATCTACTTAAGTACACTCCCAAGTACCCAGCACAACCCAAATTTCAGCTGGACCCAGACAGGCCCGTTTAATATATTTGGTTTAAAAGCAAGTACTTATGATTTGAATTGATATAGAGAGAGCCCATTCCATTTTCAGGAAACCATGATGAATTTAAGGCACTGAATGTAGACACATGCACATTTTTTATTCATTGTGTTTTGCCTTTTTTGGTCTTTTGCCCCGGGTTGTTTTTTGGACCTTGCCATGGTCATAGTGAGCCAGAGACGATCATGCTGGAGGGCCCAAGCAGCATGCCTGTGCTGGAAGGACCTGAGGAAGCTGATGAATCATGCATGAGACGAGGAGGGACAGAGGCATTTGGCCCGTGAAGAAATGGAAACGATTGCTTTGAAGCAGGCAGCCAGATCAACTCCGTGCTCGCCATTCACTCTGTCGGATTCAATGCGAAAAGGCTGAGTTAAGGCAACACCTCAACATTGGGAATAAAAACCCTGTGCCCCAAATGCAGTCACTCTCACTCTCTATCTCTCTCTCTCTCTCTCTCTCTCTCGACCAGTGCTCCAGGCATGAAAGCACATATTGGAGCCACTCTGCATGGTTAGGCAGGGCATTAAAGAGGCAGAGCAGATAGCTCGCAGCTGGATCGTTAACGCCCATATTTCAGGCCTGCACCCATGTGTGCCTTGACCTATACATCCCCACTTCAAAACGAATGTTGGGACAACAAAGTATCTTGTGTTTCCTGAAACAGACCTTTGGATCCTTTGACTTTCATCTTTTCATTTTCGCATTCATCAACCATGAGCTAGTCTGGGTGTATGTGTGTGTATGTGTGTGTATACAACTTAATATTCATTCACAGTGCCTTACTCAACTGCACTGACAGCACCGTTCCAGAATTGTAACCCACATCCCTCGTTAAAAGCACAGTTCCCCTGAAATCTTGATAGTGAAGGAATCACACATGCACGCCATATGTACTTTATGAATGATGGTTCTGTTTTTTTTTGGACAAAGCCATAAAGCATGATAACAGCTGGCTCAGATCTGTGTCTGAGTTATTAGTTTGTTCTAAGGCAGATAAATCACGAAGCCTGACTCAGTATGCTTCAAGCTGGGCTTCATAGTCTCTGCCACTCAGGAGCCGGAGAAGATGCTTCCAGAGATTTTATGTGCTAAACAGAGCCTGCCCTGGTGTAAAATCCAGCTATGACCAGCTTGAAATTACCAGCTACCATCTGTTTCCAAACATAGCTTGAGCTGGTCAAACCATGTTGAGTCTGGAGCTGGACGTTCAGCAGGGTGTGCTTCATCCTGAGCTGAAAGCTGAAAGCATGCTGAATTGCTGAGTCATTTTGAACATTAATCATTGGGCGTGGTCAAATATGCAACGCTCATAGCCAGAAAAGCAATGAAGGCAGCACGAAAATCCCCTGTTACTAACTGCTATCTCCTAGAACAGGGTAAGCAAAAAGAGATATTATTATTATTTTCACTTTATTGCACCCACATGGGAACTAAGCAGCCTGTTTGTTTCCATGGCAAAATAGCTTCCAGTTTGGCTCAAATAAATGGATACTTCACAGTCAGATAAGGAAGAAAGGGATCACAAGACCTGAATGCACAGTCTGTATATGCGGTATTGGTGCTAAAATATACTTTCCAGCCATGGAGTACGAACCGGGTTCCATCAGCTCATATTTTGTGTGGGCTTCAATGATCTTTTCTGGCAAGCGAAAGCAAAGCTAGCCCAGTCAGCTCAGTTTGCTCTCATTATTGACAATGGCCCAAACAAGCTGTGGATTTGAGTCAGCAAGCCATGACACGTCATCACCTCTGCCGGCGCTAAAGCTAAGGATGTAAACAAAGTCACTTCTAGTTTACACGAAGAGAAATGAAATGAAAACAGATGGTACAGTATCTAGTATTTTGGAAAAACCTTAGGCTGGGAATAAAGGTGAGGTTCTTGCTCATCCTGAGTGCTGATGTCAGGGCAGTAAGTGGACCAACACATTTAAAAGATGTTTTCCTTTCTAGATAAAAAGCAAAGATAACTGACTTGGGTTTGTCACAAATACATTCTGTTGCCATAGCCACAGGAGATATACTGTAAATTGCCTCACTAAGGTCAAAACTAAGGTCACCAAGGAAAGGGAACTAATCACACTGCAAAAAAACCTAAAGAATAAAGGCAATCAACTAGTACTTTAATCTTATATATAGACTTTCATTCTTACTTATATTTCTATTTCTGTTTTTTGATAAATAAGACAAAAATATTGCCAATGAGGTGAGCCAGTAATTTTTTTATACGAATATTTTCTACTTGAGAAAAGAAATAAGATATTTTAAGAGTCATTACATGATTAAAACATTTGTTAAGACTGAGGTTTTTTGCAGTGCTCTTATTCAGTGTTAAGTCACCTTCTGTAGAGGATGGTAACATTACCATTCATGTGTCTTAACCCTGTTAAATTCTGCCCCATAGCTATTAGCGCCAGTTTGTCTTATATTGTGACCCATTGGGATTTTTCTCTTTGTTTTTGAATTGTTATCATCCAACCATCCCTGGAGTATACCAGTACAGAAACATTCACTGAGCACTAACTGTATTAGGTATTTAGGTATCTTTTTTCAACTTACTAAGTCTTCTGCTGCTTAGAGGTTTTTTGACGCTGTGTCAAAGATGCTCTTCTGCATACCACTCTTGTAATGCTTAGTTATTTGCGTTACTGTCACCTTCCTGTCAGCTTCAAACAGGCTGGCCCCTCTCTTCTGACCTCTCTCATTAACAACGTGTTTCTGCCCGCAGGACTGCTGCTCACTGGATGTTTTTTGTTTTTGGCACCATTCTCTGCAAACTCTAGAGAATGAACATCATCAGTTTCTGAGGTACTCAAACCAGCCTGTCACCAGCAATCATTCCACGGCCAAAGTCACATTTCTTCCCCATTCTGACATTTGGTCTGAAAACAGCTGAACCTCTTGACCACGTCTGCATGCTTTTATGCATTTAGTTGCTGCCACATGATTGACTGATTAAATATTTGCATTAACAAGCTGGTTTACAGGTCTACCTAATAAAGTGACCACTGAGTGCATATACAACTGTGATGCTAATAAGTGGCTAACTGTGATGCTAATAAAAATAATTTGTCTACCGAACACAGAGAGTTAAAGGAAGGAAAGTACACCTGGGAGCAGTGTAAAATGCATACACAGTAAAAACATCAAGTTCAACGGGATCTACTTGGTACACTGCACACACAGAGATTGAATTTGTTTTGCATGCCTTTCAATTTTGAAATATATCATGCATAGGAGATATCTATATACTGGCACTTAAAAACAAACCGGCATGATTTATGACTTGAAATCAACAGTGAAGGGGAATCTTGTACAGCCGGGGGAAAGACAGCCTTTAGCTGGAAAGACAGCTGGATCTTTCCAGATTCACAGATGAGTTCTTAAATTCTAAAATTTGAAAAAGTGGATAATCGCAAAATTATGTGTAATTTTAAACCATGCAATAAATGGCTAGACAACTTTGACAGAAGATTGGAGTGGTGCATTCAGGATAATTGCTTGACACTGGATTGATTTTTTACTGCTTATTGGTGGAGGTCATTTTATTTAAATCACTGCTGTGCTGCAGGGTTACCCATCACTATGTGCACAATAAAAATGTTTACAAACATTTATGACTCCCCGAATCTGTGTCACAGACTACAGATTTATTCACAAGTAAAGCAAGCAAAAAAAACAACTGTGCTTTTGAACGCCAGCCAGTTCTGGCTCCAGCTCAAGACAGCCAGGTTCAGCCTCACAAAATAATCTTGTCTTCTGGTGAAGGCCACAAATGGTCCTCCAGTCAGTTCGTATTGCTACCTATTTGTGCTCCCGCTGAAATAAATTGGTTTAACACACCTACACATCTTTGCTTGTTCAGGCTGTGATAGCATCAGTCTTAGGGCTCTACTTCTACCCCCTCATACCTCCCACTTGAACCACGGTGTGTCCCCGCCCATCATGAAGTGTGTGCACGTGTATGTGAGTGTACAGTACTGTATGTGTCCGAATGCCCGCAGGAATGCATGTGTGCAAGTGTGTGGCTGAAAGAATGTGTGTGTGTGTGTGTGTGTGTGAGTGTGTAGGTGTGTGTGGGTGTGTGTGCGTGGGTGTATGGGTGTGTATGTAGGAATGGTGAAGTTTTAAATGCAGCATACAGCATTAAATTCAACAAACTCTTTGCAGGCCTGAAGATCCAAAGTCACAGCATAAAGTGCATTTATAATCATGAATATTCATCTCAGCCTACTCCTTCCTTTCATGCTTGCACACACACACACACACACACACACATTTTCCCTGTAGATTTCACTCATAACCACACAGCCAGTAGTTGGTGATTCTAGGACATACCCTAGTTCCACCCACAAGGTCATTGTCAATGTATTGAGTATGTCACTACAAACAATATAAACTATGTTCACTAACCTGAACAAAGTGTGTGTCATAGTTTTGCAAGGATATAAAAAAAAAACTGAACCTTTTTTCTGCAGTTCATATGAAAATATTACAGAAATTTCTCTCAATGACCCGATGACTGCCTGTGTTCCTGTAGTGGCAATAATAAATGGTAGCCCTTTCGGTGATCACATGAAAGCTACTTTTCTCAACTAGCCATAAAGACATTTCACCCTGGGGAGCGTGTGAAAAGTAAATACCAGTTTCAGCGGTCTGCTGAAACAAAAAAAAAAATACTTTGAAATCTTGTTGCAAAAAGGGTTTCACACTTACCCTCTGTCAAGCGGAAATGTAAGTGCTTTGACATTTGGGTAGCGGGACACTAGAGAGACACCAGGCTGGAGGGGAATACAGATGGCTACAAGAGCCATCCTTCTGTTATATGATTGAAGGGACGAAGCCATGATGAAAAAGAGATATTACTCTGTCTGGAGAGCAGGGGACCATGATGCAAGAACGAGCAACCTTCACCGTCCTTCCTGTGGGTGTGTGATCCTGACTGAAACTGACAAGCCCTAATCCAGAGAGAGTGAGAGATAAAAAAACGGGGTTGGGACAATTTTATGGTTTAACGTTTACAATCCTCCCCTATTTGTTGCTTATAAGCTGTGCTGCCACTGGAAAGCAGAGGGCTGTCTATCACACATTAAAACAGAAGTAACAGTGCGAGCAGAACTTCTCTTTCTTCTGTTCTAATCCAACTGGAAACTTCTGCTGCCTTTGACACCATAGACAGCACGCTCCTCTCCGCCCCAACGTCCAACATCTCAGGCACAGTCAAATTATTTCATTCTATGTCTCTGCGTGGTCATGTATGGGTTCCTGGAAAGAGGGGGTGTGTTTACCAGTGTGTGATGTAGGGGGTTGGGGTGCAGTGTGGGGAGGTCCCTCTCCTGGGGCTTGGCTCGCACGGGCCGGGGTCAGTTGGTGGGAGGGGCCACCACACAAGCAGGGGGTTGGTGGAGATGGGAGGGGGGGTTAGAGCGAGATGGCTGCCAGTGCATGAATTGTTTTATTGACATCGTAATAAATGCTTACCTTATCCCTGTGTTCTGGTTGTTTGTGGCGGGTGGATTCCTGTATCTGTGGTGGGGGGTAGCAGAGGGAAGCTAGGGTGACTCCTGATACCGTGACATGGGCGTTTGCGTGTATGCGTGTGCTGTAACTAAATTAACTCAGTGATACTCATATTTGGCCTGCATGGGATTAGTAGGAACAACCTGATGAATAATCATCTCAGCCCAACTCTCACCTCACATGATTACACATAAACACACACTTCCCCTACTGTCTTTACATCGACCTGGTAGTACTGGTAGTACTATACAAACAGTTTGCACTGCAGCTAGTCTTAAAAAATATATTGCTCTTGGATGGTTGATGCTCTGTTATAGGGAAACACACAAAAGCACACACATACAAAGACATAGACACACTCGCTGTGCGAGCCCATGAGAAACTGGGGTTGACTTGAGTTTTTAAAAATAGAAAGACAAGGGGTCATTTGTCAATGTCAAACGGTTGCTACGGTCAACTCATTTGTGGAGGTTCAGCGGGGTCATATCTCAGCGGAAACAACTTTTGCTTCCTACCATCTGCATCGGTGCAACTTACAGCCAGTTAATCGCAGTGCAACATTAGCTTTGCCACAAGTTGAATTTTGTAATTTCAGGGAAAGCTCTTTTCGTGTCTGAAATTCCTGCACAGATACTCAATATATTGTATATTATCTTCATCTCACTTTAAAATATGAGAATATGTATGGCTAATGGAGGCAATTTACCTCTGTTAGATCACAATGAACAATAAAAGCATTCATTTGTCATAGATGTGATTTATGTAACAAAATGAAACTAATGCAGGCATGGGATGGTGGGGGTGGGCAAACAGTATATCATATTTATATGAAAGAACAGACTTTTTTTTTTGACATAAAAAACAGACATACATTTTTTATATTTACCTTATTATATTAAAATAATCACAATAAAGACAAAAAGCACAAACAGATGATGAATAAGAAATATTAACAATCCAGATAGCAAGCGACTCAAATCCGGATCTGTGCCCATTCTGGCCCAGTAGTGCCGACTTCGAATTTGCTGGCTATCTGAGCCAGAACCAAATTTACACTGCTTCAGTCACTGGTTATGAAAGACATGTCTCATTCCTCTTTTGCTAAAAGTTGAAAACCATTTAGCCCAAACCGAACATGCTCAAGAGAGAAAGCAGACAAAACACCCTTCCTGACCGACTATTTAAGATCGCTCTTCTAATTTAAGATCAGCTTGAAGGAAGGTTAAGCACAGCAGCTCACGTCTACACCATGACACCATGGGTGCACGTTTTGAATGACGTCCGTCTCACCTTCTGGCTTAATGCCAGCGTGTCTGGAATCAAAGTCCGCCATGAGCCACCAAATCCCGCTTATCCCAGCAATAAACCTCCACGCTGAAAAAGTCATTCACCATTTTGCAGGTGTCTTGTTCTCCCCCTCCCAGCCCTGAAATAAGCATGAATTATACATGTGTGTGTAGAGGGGAAAGGGGTTTAATCAGGATTCACCATCCTCTTTGAGATCACTTATGTATTGTCACTAGTAGGCCTACTATTGATGTCAGTGGTGTGGAACGGACCTGAATAATTTAGTGGAAATTGAACACATAAGCAGAGCAGATAAAAATAATTTCTTAAACAAAAATGCCTTATGTAGCCTACCTTCAGAAAGAGAAGTATAGAATTATGTTTCCTCATTGGAGATGCACTGTTTCGAGATCACTGAGTGAATTTAGTGCTTTGAGATCTATGCTGACAATTGGCCCCTAGTGTTTCAATTCACCTTATTGTTTAAGTGTTTACGTTTTAGTTTAAGACAATTGACCCCTAAAGTTTAAGTTCAATTTATTTTATTTTCTAGATTCTGGGGTTGAACCAAGTATAATTTAAAATGTGTTCTCTAAGATTAATTCAGTTATTTGGTCATATCACATTCAAATAATGTCAGCTTTATATTACCAGCATTTAAAGTCTCACAATAATGAAGTCTAATGGGATTAGTTTACCATTTTGCTTATTTTTAAAAGAAAAGTGCTTGCCAATCTTGATATTATGCACATCCAAATCCCAAACGCAAAATGACAGATGTTGGTTTGAGTAAACAGAATGCATCAGTAAGTGCACAGAGCTGGGTAGGGTAAGAAATGCAATCAATAAATAGTAATTAAAGCCGCCTACTTGTACAGTATGATTGCATTATAAAAACTCTGGATCTAAATGTGCATTCTGTAAGGACTCATCCACATTTACTCTCAGACTTCCTGGTTTTAGAAATGTAACTAAAGCATTGTGATAAAGCTGCAATTGACATGACTAGATTTTTGTCTTATTTAGACAGGATATTATTCTCAAGTTGCAAGGAAAGAAGCTAAGGAGCCTGTTGGACCATGGCAGGCCTCTGTCACTGGAAGGCTTAATGAGATTAATTCAGCAGAAAGTCAAATTATTGCAACATAAATCATTTTGACGTGCCGAGTCCAACAGACCTAATTAATTAAATGCAGTGCTTCAGATGATGGAGTCAGAAAGGCAGCTTGCAAGGTGCTCTTTACAGCTTCACCTCCCACCACTCTCCTGTCACACCTACACGTACGTACACACGCATACAGACACGCACATACACATTAACACATCCCCACGCATTCAGTATGCCCACACACACTCAGTGAGCACTTTATTAGGTATTTATTAAACTATTTTTTAGACTTATTAAGTCTTCTGTTGCTGTAGCCTATCGACTTAGAGGTTTGACACCTTCAGAGATACTCTTCTGCCTACCACTGTTGTAATGCGTGGTTTTTCGCGTTACTGGCACCTTCTTGATTGGCCCTTCTCCCTCTAACCTCTCATTAATATCGCGTTTCTGCCAAAATAACTGCTGCTCACAGGATGTTTTTAGTTTTTTGCACCCTTTCTATGCTAACTCTAGAGACTGTTGTGAAAATCCCAGGAGATCAGCAGTTTCTGAGATACTCAAACCACCCTGTCTGGCACCAACAATAATTCCACAAAGTCACCACATTTCTTCCCCATTCTGACATTTGGTCTGAAAAACAGCTAAACCTCTTGACCACGTCTGCATGCTTTTATGCATTTAGTTGCTGCCACATGATTGGCTGATTAAATATTATTAGTGTACAGGTGTACCTAATAAAGTAGGCACTGTACACACACACACACACACACAAACTCACATACTTGGAACACACAGGCACACACTAGCCTGTAGGGCACGGACATGGGATAATTCGCTTCCCCTGAATAATCCGGTCCAAGACTGCGGCTGGATTCAGAATAATTTGAGTAAAGCTCTTCAGTGCCTCTGACAACGTCACACCCCCATGAAGCCAAGGAAACAGAAAACTAATTAGATCAGTGTGGAACGAACACACAGTGGTCCCAGAACACACGGTGAGGAGCCTTCTTGTCCTCATCAGGCCAGATATCTCCTGCTGGGACATCATCAGGTGAGGGGGAGGAGAGGTGAGGGGAGTCTATTAGCTCATCCCCGTCCCGTGATGATTTATGGCATTCGGAAAGAGCCAAAAATGTGAAAAAAAGCCATAGACACAGTAGGCACCAGGGACTTCTTGTCAGCAAGCACATCTGCACCCCAGGGACGGAAGGTATTGTCCCCAAGCATTGCAGTGGATCCGGTAACCTTTCAGGTTATTGATGGCCTTTTGTCGTATCTGGCCTCTTTCAGGAAGTGCCAAGGGACATTTTTACCCCAGGCTCACAGAAGACCCCGCTCGTCTTGGCCCTCATTGAGATTTATAGGGCAGAGATGTCTCACAGTTACTCGTAACCTTTTTTTTTTTTTGTAAAGATACAGATTTTTATTGATTTTGGATACAAGGAATGTTTTTAATATAAAAAGTTATGCACATTATTCAGCTGGTAACAGGCATTTAACTGCTTATGGGATTTACAGTTAGTGTAAACAAGCTTGGAGACTACGACCTGTATCCAGGCAACATTTCTCCTCAATTTGTGTTGCCAAGTAAATGCCAATGAATTTTTATCTTCACAGATGCCGTGAGTTCGCCGAGCACCACTATTAACACACCGCGCTGCCAAATTTAAGGCAAAGAGGTCCGAAAAATGTTGACTGAATCAAAGCCGTAGGTGTTAGCGCATTCATCTACGAGTTAATGTGTTGTTTGCTAATAATTCATTCTTTCATTATCATAAGGGCTGAATTTATTTGCATTTATAGAAATCTAAGAGATTAACCCAGATGCTTATCTCCTTCTTGAGTCCTCTTCTGTGCAACTTGGGACATTTATTTGCATTTATTTATCCAAGCCCCATGTCAAAAGGACAGCAGGGCTCAGGTGAACCAAAGCATGACAGTTCAGATATCGGTCCATTGAATGACTATGCACTCTCTGCTATGAATAATGCAGCTATCAATAATTTACTGCACTGAATCCTGAAGTTTTACATTTTTTTCTCTCCCTCTTTTAACATGATCTCAGAGGACCGGCCGAGTGGTAGTGGAACAGACGATCTAAAGTTCCCAGGGAAAAAAAAGGTGTCAGCGTGTACAAAGAAACAGAACCCCATTTCTCATACTGAAGGGAACTTGAAGAGAGAATTCACATCGCTGAATCCAAAAGCCACGTTTTCAGAGACTGAAGTTTTTCTTTTTTGAGGGGGGATGAAGAACATGGGTGAAGAGGGGGGGTCTTCCGCTTTACTCGTGCTTTGTACTGACTTGAGGGACATTTCTGGGACAGAATGTGTGAGTGAATACATAAAAGATCATAGGAGCACTACTGTGAGTTCTAAATCATACATGTAAAGTAAGCATTATCCAATCAAGAACTTCACTACCAAATTGTACTAAATATGCTACATAACTACAATACTACCACATTTAAGTACATTGCAAAGGTACAGGAGGTCTGTAAAATTATACAAAATCTGAAATTATAATTGCAGTGCAAATTATGTAATGCTTTACAATAGGCAATTTTATATCAAGAAGATCAACCCTTTGTGGGTAGGGTTTGCGCAGGGAATTAAGCTTAGAGAAAAGAGAAGGCAAAGCCTTGTTTCCCTTTTGTCTTATTCCTTTTGGAAATGTTTCCTGCTTTTCATAGATAGAGCAATGAGTTGATGATCCCTTTTGTTCTCGAGAAGTATGCCCTGAGTCTGATTTTACATAATACATATGCTCATGAATTGTTCCGTTAATTCTATTTTATAATTAGAGGATATTTTTTCTTAAAGCAGTCAATTCCAATTGCCTCATCCATTAACATATTTCAGCTCTTTTCATTCTGAAGCTTTTTACAGAGAAAATATGGTATAGCCTCCATGTGATAGGCAAACCACTGCCAAATAGTTTGATGTAAATTGTGTTCACATTTCCCATAAAATGTTAGACTCCTTTGTCTTCACATGAAATGTGATTGGCAACACACACGCAATTATCTAAACATTCAAATTATTCCAAAAATAATGGATAGCCTTGCTTTTTGTTCCCACATCCGTTTGTGTGTGAAAACTAGAGCCGCACATTGTCACACCGATTCACGCAAAATTATTTAATCGCACAAGAATCCCAAAAGCGTACTTTCTTCAGGCCTGTGATCGAAATCAAAATGGAAGCTGCTCACAATTGGCAATTATTTGGTGAACATGATTGCTGTTTGGACGCAACATGCCCATGCAAAGTAATTAAGACAGTATAAGACGACAACACACCACACTGTTATGTTTAATTAGGGAGACGGAGCGTTAATTATTCCTGAAATCAAGTTGGATCAACAGACCAGTTAAAGCAGCAAACATAAATCCAACAGATTAAATGTTGGCACGGTGGCTGAGCACAGAGAATTTTTTCTTCTTCTTGTTTATCATTTGCTGTGCTTTCTCTCACCAAGTGTACTAATACATTAGGATATCACACTGCCAAAGAGAGCCTCACGCCTCAGCCACATGTTCCCGCAGATGGCTTTCTGTCACTTTAGTTTCGCCCTACTCTGCTACTCTTTCAGTTTGCATTTCGCTCCTCTGTTTGAGTTCCCCAGAGATGTCCCCAAAAAGGTTACGTCTTAAAATAACACCCCTTTAAAAAAAAGGTTGGAATGTCCAGTAATATTCTTAGACCGGTCGAAGAGCTATGACTTCATCCGTCAAGCCAGAAGACTGCTGACCAGCGTGTGTACTTCAAAGACCCTTTAGTCAGCCGCTGCTTCTGGTCGCAGTCCGCAGATGCACTATCAATGAGCGGACTCTTGACTGCTGGACATATTACTACAAAACCCTCGTGTTTTACCTGGAGGAGTCAACAGCCTAGTATTACAGTAGCCTTTTAATGAATCTACCCTGCCACACTGACTTCTTCTTCAAAAACGCACAGTTCCCCTCTTCAAACCAAGCAGACACCAGTGTCCAGAGACATTCATGAAGACTTTAAAATGTGTTTTCATATTCTCCAGAGCCTGTCAGTGGCACTGCATTATTGTGTCGGCTATGTACTCTATTTGACAGCAACGATGACGGTCCATGACATAATTGCAAAAACAAATACCTATACTTTAATATTGCACCTTTCAAGACTGTCTGGTTTATTTGCATATTGCATTTCCGACAGTGGAAAACAGTGCAATCCAATGCTGGATTTGAAAAGTAATTGGGGCAACCTGTACACAACTGGGACCCGGAAGATTGGTGGTTAAAGCCCTGGCGTAGCCACGATAAGATCACTGTTGGAGCCTTGAAGAAGGCCCTTAACCTCACATTGCTCCAGGTCTCCTGCTTAGTCTCATGAACTGGTACTGTACGTCACTTTGGATAAAATCATCAGCGAAATATATATATATATTATTATTTATTTATAAAAATAAAGCATTTCTGAGAAATAGTCCCACAATACCTTTTATTGAAACATGCCTTTTCGAGCACAGGCACCTGTACCTACATTCAAATGGCAGCTGAACAAAACAGTGATTTCATGGTTGATGGGGCACATGTGAGGAGATTGGGATTGTGAACAGATTTGCCCTGTCAGGGCAAAGCCATACATAATGGTTTGAGCTCCTTTCACTTTAATTCACAAGAAAGAACATGACAGGCTGACCAACGACAGCCTTTGCTGCCAAATCCAGGTGTCAATGAGATTGTGTCCAGCTTGATATTACAAGGAACCATTTTAATATTTATTTTGGCAACTTTTAATGTGAGTGCTGAATCTGTAAAATAAAAAGAGTGTTATACAAGGACAGGAAGTCAGGTGTTCATTCTTATCTGCGCAGCAAATGCCTTTTCCAGTTCCGTCTGAACCTGGGAGGGGGTCTTCTCCGATATTATTTTCCTGGCTTAAGCTCGACGTTTTTTCTCGCACAGCTTCCCCCGACATCAAAGGTGCTCATTTTTAATAACCTAAAGAGGATTTCTGCACTTATTTTGAGCGTATGCCTGCCACTGTCAAAATTGCATTCCGGTCATTTAATCAAAACGCACGAGCACACACACACAGACCTCGTCCCGAGCGGGAATCCTTTGACTTTCTCTTTTGTTCTTTCCACGTCACAAGCGTTTCCAAGCGTCGCTCAGGCCCGGGCTGATAAAACAGATTTTCTGACTCAAGCAAGACGTCAGCTGACATTCAGCCGATGCGTTTTCCCCCCCCGCCCTTCTGCGTGGTATCTCTCATTGTGAGCCTGTCTGTGACTGTGGCGTGATTTGGCATGGCGCTGGGTCTCCTCCTCGCAGGGCCCCGCCCGCTCAGACGCAGTCGCGGTTCTGACTCAGTCCAGCTGTCGGAGTGAGACCGGGACCCGCCAACCCGGTGCAAGGCGGCAAACTGCATTATTAATCACCTCCGGCTTCTGCTCGCCTCTGTTTCACGTTTGTTTTGCTTAGTCGCTTTGGATTTTCGCCAGTCTGGCTTTCTTTTTCCATTATGTTTTACTTTTATTTTTCGCACTTGCTGTGAGAGGCATTTTTATTCACCATCTACCCCCACCTGCATCCTATGCAATTTCTCCTTTGACCTGGTCAGTTTCACTTGACTTGAGTTTGACCTGGTCAGTTTCTCTCCATAACAGTTTGAGCCAACCAATCTGATTAATAACCGTCCTTGAGTGGGCTTCTGCAGCTCATGGATAGGCCATCAGAGGTTTGACTTGAAATTAATCACATCACAGTGCTGTTTACCTACTGTACCTTATCCATGGTCATGCAGATAAATAGCATGTGGTGCACCTGTTCATATTCTATTGAGAAGGTAGTTGTATGAACATAGTTCATTTTTTGAGAGGTCCACAGCTGGCAGTGGGCTTTTAAATCAAAGTGATGAAGCTGGTCTGTGAGAATAAAGACTGTGGTAAGAGGGACTACTGGAATATGGGACACAAGATGACAAACACACTAAATATCCCCTGCTCTCATATACACTCCATCAATTACTCGGCAGACATTGAATCGAATAAGACGACATTTGTTTACAAAAATAAAATTACAAAAATGCATGTTCATATAAATTATCTGAATCTGTTGGATCTGTTATGGCCAACATACTGTTGTGCTAAAGTTTGAATCACTCCTCGGTGAAAGATGCAAACCTGGGCATGCAAAATTCTCAGGAGAGATCAAGCACACACACCCACAATAATACATGATCAGGCACACAACACTCACATACACACACACACACACACACACCTACAAACAAGCAGAAACACATATTCACCGTGTCTCTGTTCATTAGCAGACCGTACGGGTGTCCATACGAGCAGCCTACATTGGTGTGCTATTGTAAGTCGGGGCCCAGAGTATACCTGCACCGTAGTTTCAATTATTTCGATGCTAAAATTGGCCTTTTGTGTGGCTTCAATTAATCAGCACCAGAAGGTCAATCTGCTGTGACTGCTGAAAAAGCCACCCCTCATCATGTTATGCCATTTCCTGGAAAAAAACTGCATGAGGAACATTGACTGAGAGGTTTGCACATCACGCGTATGAATACCGTGACCGCCACAGCGCCAGGGCTAGCACGCAGTGCAGCTGGAGTCCAATTAGATTCGCCCAGCTTTCAGGAAGAGCACTTAACGCCTTTGTTACTACATCAAAGGTCCCTCCTGATGTAATGCCCACCTCAGTCTGGAAAATGCAATGTGCTAATGCTAATTATTTATTTTATCTAATCATTTCTATATTAGCGGTAAACATTACAATCACGCAAAGCTAGAATATCAGTTTACCAAGTTACTGCAGTCATTTTGTGACAACATATTTCTCAGAATTCAAAAGGCAAATGAGTTTGTTATTCTGCTTTTAATGAACAGGTTATTATGTTGAAAAATAGTGACACCCGTTATGTTCCAGGTCAAATGGACCCGCACACTAAATATATTCAACACTGTCAAATAATCCCAAAAGCAGTGACACCATTTAATTATCCTAATCTGATTATTCACAAAGAACAAATACAAGAAAAATATACATTTCACTATATTTAAAAAACATTGTTGAACATATTCAAAGCAGAAACACAAACTGGAAGCATGACAAACATATTTCCATCTGACTGCAAAAGGACCAAGCTCATCATGATATGCAGTGACAAAAGGCCTTTAATATAGTGCCCTCCAAAAAAAGATCTCCAATAGCTTTACCTTCCAAAGGTTCTCACCAATTCAGCCTACTAGTCATGCATCAATCTCCACTTTGTACTCTTAGCCACCTCTGTGCAACTGTGTTGATTTTCTTTGTGCAAATAAAAGCTGCTTCTCCTGGTTGGCTTGGCTTGCAAAATTCTCTTGTCCATTAATCTTGATCATATCCACACAGACACATTTACTTTGGTCCCACCTCTGGGAAATCCTCCAAGCTCTTTCATTGCTGATAAAGACTTCTTCAACACAAAGTGACACCTTAGCCGCTGAAGGCTGTTTTCACTATTAATTAGCCTATGCTATAGTGCTAGGTGACCAGTGAAGGCAAGAGGCAGTTTTGTCACGGAACAAAGGCAATCAGAACCAAGTGCGGACATAGAGATGACAGCACAAGTAGGTTTATTCACAGAGTTATACGGGCCAAGTTCAAGAGCCATCCATCCATCCATCCATTATCTGAACCCGCTTATCCCGATCAGGGTCGCAGGGGGGCTGGAGCCTATCCTAGCATACATTGGGCGAAAGGCAGGAATACACCCTGGACAGGTCGCCAGTCCATCGCAGGGCACACGCACCATTCACTCACACACTCATGCCTACGGGCAATTTAGACTCTCCAATCGGCCTAACCTGCATGTCTTTGGACTGTGGGAGGAAACCGGAGTACCCGGAGGAAACCCACGCAGACACGGGGAGAACATGCAAACTCCGCACAGAGAGGCCCCGGCCGACGGGGATTCGAACCCAGGACCTCCTTGCTGTGAGGCGGCAGTGCTACCCACTGCACCATCCGTGCCGCCAAGTTCAAGAGCCAGCAAATACAAATGATACAGGTAAGGCAGTTTGTGGTGCCGGGGCAAGCAAAGGTCGAAAACCGGGCACACAGAACAATGTAGAGCAGGCAGAAAGAGGTTCAGGGCAAGCAAGGGTCAAAACCAGAAAGTCCAATGGGGGTAGGAACGGGGAAGGAGCTGAGAGCTGGACTGGACAGGACAGGAAACGGAACCAGGAACGCAGGAGCACGTAATAGGACACAGGAACACAGATCAGGAAAACTGGGCGCAGGAAACAGGTAACCAGGAATCAGGAGCAGGCAACAGGAGAAAATGCTGGAGAGTATAGCAAGTATGAAGTAGGGCCCATAAGAATTTGGCAATGAACAGAAGGAAACAGTCAGACTATACACTGTACACAGATAACGAGACTGAATGGGATTCAGGTGAGCGTGATTGGGAAACATGTAATCGGTGCCGGGGGTGTTACTGGGAAACAGGCAAGTGCACACATAAAAACATGGAGCGGAACACGGATATATAGCGGCACGGATGGTGCAGTGGGTAGCACTGCCGCCTCACAGCAAGGAGGTCCTGGGTTCGAATCCCCGTCAGCCGGGGCCTCTCTGTGCGGAGTTTGCATGTTCTCCCCGTGTCTGCGTGGGTTTCCTCCGGGTACTCCAGTTTCCTCCCACAGTCCAAAGACATGCATGTTAGGCTGATTGGAGAGTCTAAATTGCCCGTAGATATAAGTGTGTGAGTGAATGGTGTGTGTGTGCCCTGTGATGGACTGGCGACCTGTCCAGGGTGTATTCCTGCCTTTTGCCCAGTGTATGCTGGGATAGGCTCCATCCCCCCTGCGACCCTGTTCAGGATAAGTGGGTTCAGATAATGGATGGATGGATGGATGGATGGATGGAACACGGATATAAGAAAAACACAGAAACGGAGAAAACAAGGAAACAACAACAGGGGCAGGGGACGTGACACAGTGTGCGATGAATGTGAATGGAATAGGTTTTTGAGCCAGATATAGATTTGAGGATAAGAAACAACTGTTTTTTGGGAGGTATGCAAATCTGAGTAGAAGAGATCAGCATGGGGTGTTTTCCTCTGACAGGATGTGTCAACGAGATTTTCTCTGTCACTATGCCAGTTTCCAGTTAATTATAATGGGTAAGGACACCCGTGACAGGAGCGGAACACTTGTTAAAAGATAATATCTCAAAATAGAAAAGCTTAAAGTTCATTTCCAGCTGACTGGAATTGTTGTTCAGTAATCTGCTTCACATATACTATGTAATGTACTGAGACATCTTTGTGAAATTCAGGATTTTGCAGCGAGATGGGGTCCAACGAAGAAGGAAAAGAAAGTTCAAACTATTTTTGTCAATTCAAATGTCCTGCTAAATTTGTTTGAACTTTCATTTGCTCAGACTTCCATGTTTGTCTAAATGGCCTTTTCTTTCACTGTGCTATGACTGATCTTCTCTTCCCCAAAGTCTATTTCTGGGGAGTAGCTGATTGCTTTAACAATGCTGTAAAAGAGCCCGATGGACAGCCACCCAAAGCTGGTCATAAAGTTGGTCTAGCTGGGTATGAGCTGGTCAACCAGCTACCAGCTGTTTCAAAACATAGCTTGAGCTGGTCAAACCATGTGAAGCTGGAAGCTGGTCTAAACTGGTCAAGCAGCTAAACCAAGTCGAGCTGGGAGCAGGTCTTAACTGGTCAACCAGCTACCAGTTGTTTCAAAACCTAGCTTTTGCTGTTTTTTTCATCAGTGTTTCAGTCTACTGTTGAATAAATAGATTTAAGGAAAGCCAGACAAGTGTGTGTGTGTGTGTGTGTGTGTGTGTGTGTGTGTGTGCCAAGCTGGAACATGCCAAGGGGAAATCCAGGACCGGCTTATGCAAGTCCCACCCAGTCAGCAATGGCACCTACAATAATGGATTGTACCTGTAAATAATGACAATACAGTATGTATAAGGGATGCAAGCCCTTTGACGAATCTAGTCAGTAGCTGAGAAATTCACCAATCACTTCAGCTTTTGCCTGGTGAAAAGGAGTCATAACTAAGCATAGGTGACATCAGTTTCTGGAACAGAAAACATACAGCAAATTCAATCACATTTGGTTAGACTCAATCCCTAAGTCCAGAGATCAAGAATAGGACACAGTTATTGCTTTGAGACAAAACAAAATCACATAACTGGTAGAATGATCTTTTTTTATATGCCCAAAACGATTCTGTACAATGGGTGCTTAAACAAGACCTCGCTTTCTGAGGAACGAAACAGTAGCCTCTGTTGCGGGTAAAGCAGTTGACCTGTGTGTACTGTAAGTACCGTTATTAAATCACAATTGAAACTTGACTTTTGCACACAGCCATGTCTCCATTTTGATTTAATTGGGTATTCCAGAAGTAGAATGGGACAAACAGAAAGCCATTGAATGCACAGCGCATTGTAACGAGCAAGACCGATTGGGTGGAAACACCTTCAGGCAATTTATTTATTTCTTCTCATTCCTTTCTTTCACTTGTTTTGTGTATTCAGTCTTCTTTCGCCGAGGTTCCTGCCATTTCCGTAACCGTCGGTTAGTATTTGGTCGTTCCGCAGCGTTCGGCTTTCTCGTCCCCAGACGTTCTGCTCTTGTACTTTATTTACCGTGATCAATCGATCTCAAGAAGGAATATTGCGCGAGGCGAAGGAGACGCCAAATCCCGAGTTAATCCTACCCTTCACCGGTGCCCAAAGAGCTTTTCATTACGAGCCCATTGTGTCCGTGTTGCAGGAGGGAAATAAGAGTCAATCTGTAGTGCTGCACTCTGAATGGAGGCACGATAAGTGGGCAATTAAGAGGGAAAATGACTGTGGAATCCATTCGGCGGCAAGGCGTCGCCTGCGGGAATGGGAGAGTTTCGAGGTTCAGCAGGCGATAAGGAGGGGGGAAAAGTGCTGTTGTCTCTACGAGGAGGGGAGAGTGAAGGGACTATCACAGACAGGATCCAGCCTGCTGAGGCCAAACTAGGAGAGATCACCCCCCCCCTATTCTGGTTCTGTGCTGTTGTTGTTACAAAAAGACAGGAGAGAGATTTGACTTACCGTCTACCAGCATGTTTTTTTTGCCAGTGTAGGTGGCAAAAAAGGATCAGCAGAGGTTAGGTGTAACAGCAAGGAGAAGAGTGGGTCATGCTGTATCTGTATACTGTAAAGAGAACTATGATTCTCTCTTTAGCATGCTTGTACACAATCTCCTAACTCCAGGAATGGAAGTTGAGACAGAGTTACAGATATGAGTAGACATTCCAAATTTGGGGGGGGGTTTTAAATGCAAAAATCAGCAGGAATCAGGTAGTACAATGGAAGTAAAAAAATGTCAGTAAATAAATAAATAACTGGCTTCAAGTCTTTATCTGGAAATGCAATGGAGTCTTTTGTCCATTTAATTACTGTAGGTAACATCGTAACTCACAACAATAATGGTTATGACAATTAGTTCACCCAATCGATCACTTAAGCCAGTGTCCTACAGCCCACCAAAGTCTGTCTGACACCTACGCGTGCAGCTGACAGCTTAGTACATTTCCTGAAGTTTATTTAGACAGGAGCTGTAATCTTCCTCTTGGCCTGTGGGACTAAAACTAATTGGCAAGAAGGATCTACTGCACACCATGCCAGTTCTTTTATTTGGAGATGGAGGAGATGGAGATGGAGGACTTTGGGTTTTGACAAACTGTAAAAAATCAACACTGCTCAACAATTAGTCATATCAAATAGGTGCCACATATCTGCATAGATTAATGTAGGAATATGATCAGTAGAAAAACACCTGCTCAAAGGAGCATTTATTAACTAATCGCAGTTAATTAAAGGAACCCATGTTGAGCTCTGCTGATGAAATTGTTCAATTTCACGTTTGTTTTTTTAAACTACAGTCCATGTTTGTCGAAAGAAAATAACTATAAATCTGTAGGCTAGCTTCACCCATAAAAGCTAGAGACCGTCATTATCACGCATAAATCTCTTGCAGGCTCGAGCAATTTGACTTGAGCTGTCTTCGTGAAGGGAAACTGCATTACCGTCTGAGTAGCTCTCCGCTTGAAGGAGCTGGGAGATATTCAGCCCGCTCTTGACAAATGGATGGTGCTATCATTTGGAATCTGACTCTTGAGAATGTACACCTGGTTTAATGCTGTAAAGCATGATGTCACAATTCCTTCACCTCAGAGGGCCTTTCCATTTGACATTTTACTCAGGAAGGTGGAGCTTTGCTACAGTATGTGCCCGAAACAAGCGTGTGCAACGCCATGACAAAGGTCCAACAGCAAGTTCACTCCTACTGTGTGTGTGCGTGTGTGTGTGTGTGTGTGTGTGTGTGTGCATGTGCGTGTGTGTACAGGCATGCATATGTTGCTTTGGGAAAATATGCAGCTATATGAGAAAATTGTTTAATACAAAAAAGAATATGTTACTCCATAAAAGAGAATCTGCTCAATGCCAAATGTATTTACTATTTCTGTTCTATCATATTTTAACAACTTGTTTGTGTGAAGTTGAACATAACAACCCAGAATGCCATCACCCATAGTGGCAGAAAAATAACTGCAATTAGTTCCCTTTTGTTTAGCTCTCTATAGGCAACAGTATAAACCAAAAGCAGACTTCTCATTAGCCTGTGTGTGGGTGTGCCTTTGTGCATGCATGTGTTTGGTTGCGTTTGTGGATGCATGTGTGTGTGTGCGCGCACGTGTGTGTGTGTGTGTGTCCGTGGGTGTGCATGTGCGTGTGTGTGTGCGTATGTGTCTGTATGTGCATGTGTGGGTGTGTGCTTGTGTGTGTTTGCGTCTGTGTGTGTGCGAGTGTGTGTGCGTATGTGTGTGTGTTTGCGTGTGTGTGTGTGAGTGTGTGTGTGCGTGTGTGTGTGTGTGCATGCGTGTGTGTGTGTGTGTGTGTGGCATGTTCTCCATCCTGAAACCAATTGTAGGGACTTTCTCATGCATGATGTGACCGCAGACCTATAGCCCACCCAACCCGTATTTCCCCTGATTGTAGCAGGCAGGACACACATCAAGTTAATTTCCCTAAGGACACAAGCAGGTATTTGTCATGTGGAAGTGGGAGAAAACACGCGAAGGTTTAATGTGTGCTTGTCTGTGAGAAACTACCAGGCTTCTGACTGCGGCACATGAGCACTTTGTTTCCCCCTCTGCTGGGACAGAGCACTGGTAAAGCAGCAAAGAAGAAGATATGCAGCACGGTCAATTTTATTTTACTCCTTCCCAGTCCCCACCTTGTTCTCAAAATGTTGATAGCCAACACCTGAAAGAAAATGTCACTACACTTTCTGTTGCTTGTTCTTCATGTTGTTAGAAGAACACGCCATCCAAATATATTTCCATGTAGGTGACCACCCATTTCCATTTGTGTTTAGAAGAGGTGATAGCCGTCACACTCTCTCTCTCTTTCGGACTGGCTCAGAGTGGCCCTCTGTCAACACCAAATAGCAGCCTCAGCAGCTCAAACAACAGACAGACCCAAAGTAAAGACAGGAATATACAAATCTGCACATCTCAGTGTGCGTCACCTAATTCCACTGCAGGGAAGCACTGGCTGCTTCTGAATTTTGCTAAATGTTTGCAATAAATGTGAATTTATTTTAATTCTGTCAATTACCAGACTAATTAAACACTACAGAGTATTTGAACGGCTGTTCACGACAGTGTCGTCGCACAGCGAGAGTATACTTAATTTATAATTGACGGGGTTTCAAAATTGATCTAGCTTTTCAGCACGCAGTAAACGACTTTCAGGTGTTCATTTGAGAGCATTTATTTCGAGAGCCGGAAAACCGTTATCAGCAAAGAGACGCTGACCTCTAGCGACCGATTGTTGTAATAGTTCAGGTTTAACTGTGTGCATCATGTCAACATCATCGTAATTTCAACTAGTTTTGCCTGCATAACGCATTATGACAGCAAACAGATTAAAAGCACAGTTGCCTAGTTCTGACCTTGACTTGAAATTATTGGCTTATTGCGGCCAGGTGTCTTATTTCCCAGGGATACCCTGGTGTAAAATCCAGCTATGACCAGCTTGAAATACCACCTACCAGCTCTTTCAAAACATTGCTTGAATTGGTCAAACCATGTTGAGTATAGAGCAGGTCTAACTGGTCAACCAGCTACCAGCTGTTTCAAAACCTAGCTTGAAGTGGTTATATTTCAGCAGGGTAGTCTAACCGAATTTGAAAACTGCAAATCACTGACGTTTTTAAAACGATTACCAACCATTAGGGTTGTCTACAAATCTTACTTTTCAGCGTATTTAGGCACACAAACCATCATCGTCATCGTCATCAAAGGATTAAATTGGGTATAATTTCCAGGTAACGAATAGCTTAACTCCATGACGCCTAGGATAGCATTAAAGTAAACATTATCATAGTCACCGCTCAAACAAGTCTTGAATTACTGTGAACAGCATATTACGCATTGTTATAAAAAAAACAAAAAACGATCTGCATATGTTGCGAATCGGAATGTGTCAGACCATGACAGGTTTTATATAGTTTTATTTTTTGGAGAGTATATATATACGTATATGGTATTTAGTTGGGCTGCCTTCTTACTTTTTCCAGAAACAAAGCATTAAATGTGGGTTTCATTACCTGCGATATCCCAGTTAGCAGCTCTCTGTTGGGTGGTGTCTCTACCTGGATAAACAACACGTTAATCACCTGTCACAATCGGTGACGAGCAGACCCAAGAACAGATTCGGTAAACTTCCTCCTATTTATCAAAACTGCGTGTTTAAAAAAAGAAATTGGAGAAATTGAAAATATTTACTTTTAAATGATGGAGAATCGGCCTTATTTATACATTGAACTTTTGCCACTTTGTTGGGACCTGCAAAAGTAATTTGGCAACAAAACGTTAACGTCCAACATTAACTGCCTGATCTGACCCCCTTCTCCATCTCTAGGGGCATAAACATTTCTATCCAACTCTGAGAATAAACACAGCCATGTACTATGAATACAACTACTCATTACTCTCTTAGCATTCACATCTGTTCCTGCAGCACAGAAATGTAAACTGTAAGCAGCTGTTTTTGACATAAATCCTGGGGATCTGGGTTCCTAACTAGAAATACATATGTAATACAGTGACCTACTGAACTATATGCATTTAAAACAATGCATGAAAATTAAGGGGAAACTAAAGTATTTGTATAAATGCAATACTACAACAAGATACCAAGCTTACCTTGAAAGAGCATGCCATTATTGCCTCTATTGGGAGTCCTTAGTTTTTGCTTTAGCAAGATATGTAAGAAACAGTATTCCCATTCCTGTGGGTTTGATGCGTGCATAAACATTAATTCCATATTCAGACCATATGTAAGGATATATTTTGATATATTTTGACATAGGCCTCAGAAAATGTAGGCCTGTATTCAATTTAAAATTTGTCCTTAACCTAACTTACAAGTAAAGGCAAAGATTACATTTTTTCTTCACAAACTGAGTTTGGCAAGTTTGTTTTTGTGATTGTAGTTTCTCATGAGGGGCAGCATTGGCTCAGGCTATAAGAGCAGTCGTCTGGCAGTCGGAGGGTTGCCGGTTCGATCCCACCTTGGGTGTGTCGAAGTGTCCCCAAAAGACACCAAACCCTTAAATGCTCCTGACAAGCTGGTTGGTGCCTTGCATGGCAGCTGATTGCTGTTGGTGTGTGTGTGTGTGTGTGTGTGTGAATGAGAAGCACTAATGGTACAGTGCTTTGGATAAAGGCGCTATATAAATGGCAACCATTAAGAAGTCAGCTGTGGGACTGGCACATTTGGGAGCCCCTCTTGTATTTCCCCCATTCATTATTTAAAACATCCATCTAAATATGTATTCTATTTCTACATATCTCTTGGTTAAATCTGTATACGTTTTTTCTGTCCATGGCTTCCAGTGAGAGGTGTACGATTTACACCAATCCTGCCAGCTTTTCCAGTTGGCGATGACGAAGCTGCCAGTAAACAGACAGTGGCTGTTTCACTGGGATCAAGGACAACGGGGAACATTCCCGCTTTTGAAACAGAGAAGCTACTGTTTTACTCCAGACTATTTGCCAGCACATTAACACATTCAGTTACACATTCTTACCATCTGCTCTGGGTTGGCAGCAAAAAGGGGTTTGGTATTTACAGAGTGCTATATATAGTCCCACATCATACAGGAGGTACACCCAACTGTGGGAATAGAGTACCAATTCATCTTGAGAGCGCAACAGGAAATGATGTCACTTCCCCTGGGGACTGACTGTGAGTACTGTCTGAAAGCATTGAGGATCATTTTCCCTCCACCGTCCTCATGGGGACATGTTTCACTTTCCTAAATGTCGCTTTGTGGGGATTGTCCCATTTGTTTGACTGATGACCGAATAATAACATAGTGACAGGCAGGATTCCATTTCATGCCAAGAAGATGCCTGCTAAAGGCCAGCAGGGCTGATACACACATTTGGAGCATTTGGGCTAATTACTCAAATGTGGTTTACTGAATGGAATTTACTGAATGTAATCTGCATTAAAACTGCACTGTCCGTTACAGATGTCCTGCCAGTCTATGGCATTAATAGAGGAACTTCAGAATGAATGCTTCTGAAGCTGTACCCATCTGCAGATATGTGTTAATCCTATCTCTGGGAACAGTATGCTGTATGCATGTTAATCTCTTTGTGTAGGGATCAAAGACTGGGCCAAGTTTGTATAACGCCCTGATGCCCAAGAACTGTGGAACATTACACTCCAGTCTCAACTCTTTGTACTCTTTCTCGTCCTTTTTTCTCACTTTCTATGCCTTGCACTCTCAACTTTCCGCCATACATTTTTCTATTTATTTGTTCGCTCTCACTTTCCTGTTTTTTCTTGTACTGCTCTCCCTCACTCACTCACCGATCATCTCCTTCCTCTGCCCATCACGCTCTCACCTCTTTCTTACCACTGTTCTCTCTCTATCCTCACTTTTCCCTCTCCCTCCTCACACTGCCCTTCATTCTGCCCCTCTCCCCTGTGACGTGTGGTGCAGAGGAATGCTAGCTTCAGCACTCTAAAAGGAGTGTGGTCAGCAGCACTGTGGCAGGGCATGGGTGGGGCCCTGGGTCGGCCGAGGGAGTGTGTGAAAGCCACTGTCTGGGCTAGAACTGACATGGGACTGACAGAGGAGTTTGTTCTAGCCTCCGGTTTTCCGTCCCACCACCTGTCTGTTTCTGCTCTGTACGTTTCTTGGATTTCCGGATCAACATCTGCCCAGTTTATTGTATTCTTATTCTTGGATTGTAATTTTTGTACCATTGCCCTGATTCTGGACTGAATACCCGTCTTGGCCTGGCTTGCGACTACAAAACTGCTCATCTGTTTTACTGTTTGCAGGATTACGACCATTGCCTGTCTTGACCTGCCTATCCTTATTAAAGCCTGCCTTAACTTCACTTTATCCCTTTATCTGCGCTTGCTCCTTCTGTCCTCGCTACCCCTGACAGAACACAAATTGTTACTTCCTGTTGATGAATATACAACACGTGGAACTTCTTTTAACTTTTGCTGAATATCAGAAAGTTATGGTAGGCGTTCTATTGAGTGCCTTTCATCCCGTCATCTCAAAGTACTCTACAGTGAAAGAGTGAGCCAATCTGAAGCACCTAGCTTTATTACTGTAATCATCCTGCTCTGGAAGGGATGTCACCCTATCAACCTCAGGGACTCTTTCTCCCTGAAAATGTGCTTCTGAATGAGTCGATTAAGTTAAAATACAGTCAACATACCACTAGACTGTATTTTACTGCTGGGTTCACTTCCTGCACTGAGACCTTTTCATGTGGAAGGTGGAGGGAGATTATGCTAATTGTAAAACTTTGGGGGGGAAATGTTGGCAAATCATTTTGGATGGAACTGGGACTCTTCTGGCAATTTTGATGTATATATGTGTTTGTATAGTATAGTCTGTTTTCAAGAGAAGCTTCATACACATAGAATCAGAATATATCCAATTTAAAAGGGTTTTTTGCCTTTCTTTTCTTTTGGAACTCAAATTACGTCAGGTTTCAGAACATCTGAGTTCTCAAATGTGCACTAAAGTAAATGCATCAGCCTTTGTTGAAGGTATGTATGCATCTTTCCCTAAAAGACACACAAGCACAAGGAATTTACAAACAGATGGTCATAGATTGATAAAGATAGAGGCTGCTCCTTAACAGCATTTGCATCCTGACTCCCTCCACCAGGAGCAATTCAATAACACATAGTAAGTAGCCAGGCATTCCCTCTGGAATGTGTCTTATAACAACAAATGAGCCTTCCCCAGAGTTATCCATTATACTTGATTTGGGATGAGAGTGACAGGCCTTGTGGCTTCTCCCACACTGATATATTGTGCCCTCTTCTCCATATACTTATATACTGCCATAAGATCTTGGAATTGCTAGTCTTCCCATGTAAATAAATGCCCACCCTGCTGAAAAAAAAAAAAAAACAGCTCAAGCTAGGTTGACCAGTTCAGACCATCTCCCAGCTCAACATGGTTTTGCCGGTTGACCAGTTCATACCAGCTCCCAGCTTGACATGGTTTTGCTGGTTGGCCAATTCGAACCAGATCAAGCTGTTTTGGTTGGCCAGCTACCAGCTCAGATAGGCTACCAGCACTAGCTGGTTGACCAGCTCATACCCAACTAGACCAGCTTATTTTCAAGCTGGTGAGGCTGGCATAGTTGGATTTTTCAGCAGGGCAGGACTACAAATGAAATTCCAGGTGGCAATGCAGGCAGAGAGAGAAAGAGATGTGTGGCAGAGGAGTGAGGTCTAGTGCACTGAACTAGGTCCACCAGGTTCTCTACTCTGTGTTTATCTTGTGTAAAAGTTCCTTTCTGTGTGCAAATGTGCATGTCATGTATATTTATGGAGGGTTGTAGTCACCAACAATACCCATTCATACAGTTTTTGATGACAGAAATACTGTAGATGACAGAAGGACAGAAGCTGACCACCTGGTTAGGCTACCAAATATATTATATGTGCTGGTATTACTGAGGTGAGTTACCATGGTATTATGAGTTTATGGCAGAAAGTCTAAACCCTGCTGTATTTGGGTATTTGGGCACAGCCATTTGCTCTGTGCTTTGGTAAATGCAGGAAATGGTTTCTCAGATTAAGGAGGGTAGTGTAAATACCACTTCACTGGCTCCCATAAACAGGCTGGGCCTTAGTTTAAATCTCTCTCTCTCTCTCTCTCTCTCTCTCTCTCTCTCTCTCTCTCTCTCTCTCTCTCTCTCTCTCTCTCGGTTCTGCTTCGTTCCTGGCTTTCTCAATACAGATAAACTAATTAGCCATGTTCTGTGAAGGTTGTTGACACATTTTTGGGAGCAGAAGTTAAATGGGATAGAAAACACGACAATCTAAAGAATAATAAGAAGAAAATGTATCCTGGAACGAGAAAGAGTCTGTCAGACGTTATTTTTGTTGGATATCCACGCAGAGACCAATGATCTAATCAGTAAGTGAATGTGTGGAATTTTGGGAAGGGAGCCTGCTGAGAAGTCACTGGAGAACAAAGCTTTGAGTGACTGTGTTCCTCAAACATCCCGCTGTGAACATGCACGTACGTCTGTCCTTGTTGCGCTGTACCAGATGACTGAAGAAATTAATTGCAATCATATTTCAACCCTTTGTGTTAAAAATAGTAGCGCATAGCTTGAGAGAATATTACATTCATTAAAGATCCTCACAATGTTTTTCAGCAAAGGCAAAAAAAAAAATACATTGCCGTATTGCCTTTGTTCGTGAATTGGTAGGATGTATGCGAGCGCTTGTAGCAGCAAATCCAGAGTACATATTAAATTGAAATGGATTGCACTTTAGTGACCACATTCATGAAAGAGAGAATGGGGAACTAGTGATACGGGTGGCAGCAGATGATTCATTTGATACTGCATGATCCTAAGTACCTGAGTAATTACCATTCAGCGGTAAATAAAATGGCTCTCAGCTTTGTTCCAGCTTGAAATCAAAAGACCTGTAAACAGAGCTCAAATGCAGCATGACAAAACATAATTGATAATTAGCTGAGTGGCTATAAGTGCTTAAAGCTTTAGCAGGGAACTGTGGCGGCAGTACTGATATCACTCCTTTTGTTATTTCTCAGGGTTAATTGTATTTCTCTTTCAAATGAAACTGTACCTTTGCACTCCTCCACTGAACCTGTTGAACATTTCCCTCCTGTTAGCTCTACACAGTGTGTGTGTATTAAGCATGTGCATGTGAGTGAGGGAGTGTGTGGGAGTGAGAGTGTCTGTGTGTCTGTGTGTGTGTGTGTGTGTTTACTGCTTTGAGGAGGACTGCTGGATCCTCCTGGAGCAGCTGTGCAGTAAAGCTGCTTCAGAGAGGCTATAATGGGATTACCAGATTGAGTGAGTGGTGGGAGGGGGGGTGGATCTTCCGACCCTGTCCCATTAGCAAGCACTGCCCTTAAGGGTCTCTCAGAGACATGCCTACGGTATGTACACGCTGTAGCACCATGCTTGTCCTCACAAACCCCCATAGTGTACGCATACAGGAACTAGTCTTTCTCCCTTTTCATCTCTAGTTGAAAGCATGTACTAAACTTTTCTTGCAAACCTAATTCTTGAATATGTGCAGATACCCTTATCCCTTAGGCATACATTTTAAACAATAGTAGGAAGGCATATCACTAGCTATTTTTCAGCTAGCTAACTTTCAATAGCTACTTTCAGCAGGTTTCCTGAATAACCCTGTAGGATCTTTGAAGTGTCACAGCAGACAGTTCTCACAGATGTACACTCCCGCATTCTTAGCCACCACCACCCCTCCATACCTCTGTCCTCCAGACTGGCTGACTCTCCATCATCCTGCTGGTTTTCCGCTGGTTTCCAGAGCACAAAGGATGCTGCTTGTCTGAAGTGGTGGGTTTTACTGGGATCTAATTACAGGTTGAACACTGTGTGTTTCGTGCCCTGAATGCCCACTGTGTGGTATGTTAACGATATGCAGAACTGAGCACCAGGCACTACTTATGTCATTGTAGCTGCAAGTGCTTGTCTGTTTCTCCCTCCTTAATGCCCTTGTTTCTCCGTGCCATCTTGCTGGCAGCTGTGGCTACTGCATACTCTGGCACACTGCACACGCTCCCCTGGGACAGCTGTTACATACACTCACTGGGCACTTTATTAGGTATTTATTAGACTTCTTTTTTTAGACTTCTACTGCTGTAGCCTATCCATTTTAAGTTATGATGTGTTGTGTGATCAGAGATGCTCTTCTGCATACCACTGTTGTAATGTGTGGTTATTTGCATTATTTCCTGTCACCTTCCTGTTTGTATAAATTGCACTACTGCCACACACTTGGCTGATTAGATAATCACATGAATAAGTAGGTGTAATAAAGTTAAAATGTTCCTAATAAAGTGCTTGGTGAGTTTTTGAAGTGTTTATTTTATTGAATGATAAAATGGCAACAGAGTTCATGTGTATCTAGTCTATCTAGAGTTTAATCTCTGCTCCACGGGTGAGATGTCCTCAAGCGAACAAGAAGAATGACAACAACGAAAAGTTGGCTTGTCTCATCAAGTTCAGAGACTCTTTATTCTGCAGCTTGTTCTTAATTTTACATCTGATGAAAAAGGACTTGGAGGGAACATCAGCACTGCAAAGCTAATGACAGTGTTTGTAATTCATCACAGGATTTTCATTTTGTTCATGTTGTTCCACTTTAAATGTTACAGTGTTAATATAACCCTCTTTCTCTCCAGCAGCACGTTGGAGAATACTACAAAGGCACTGAAATAAGGTCCATGTTGTATGAGATCAGGCAAACTGGTAATTGTCACCACTGGCTTGGCATAGGGTCCATTTTCTTTTCCATGTAATGTTTGTGTAAAACAATGGAAGCAAACACAGCCACAAACATTTTCACAGAGTATAATCACAATTTGTTACTAGCTTTTCACCAAAGCGTCTTTGCACTCTATGAGCTTTTCCTAAACTTTAGAAAAGATCTATTGAAAAACAAAAAGCGCATATACAAATAACATTACAAATGTACATTAACAACAGTGATAACATTAGTTTACTGAAACAAATATTGAACAAACCTTTCTGGTCAGAGGCAGGGACAAACCACAGCAGAAGATGCCCCTTTTCTTGGATTCAAAAATTGGATTCAAAAACTTTTCCCGTGCCTGAGCAGATAAGATAGTTCCTTCTCTTATCGTTTTCCTCTTGAGGGTGAAAGCGAAGCGAACCAAACCGCTCTCATTCCTCTTTCTCTCTCTCCCCCTCCCTCCTGTTCCCGGTTAAAGAAGATCACCGACCGTCACGGCCGTCTGCTGACCCCTGCACTTCCTGCACGAGCCGTAAACGGCGGAGACCAGATAGGCAGTCGCGCTCAGGCAGGCGAAGATGGAGGCAACGAGGTATACCTTGTACAGACAGTAGTGCCTGTAATGCTCCAGGTTGCAGTACGAGTTCTTGTCCGTCTTGTAGATCATGATCCCAATGGCCGGGAGGTAGAGAGCGGTGGCCGCCAGGTCGTGAACCAAGTTGCTGAGCAACCAGCGCTCCCCGCCCACGATTGGGACAAGGTTCTGCTTGTCCAGCAGGGTGAGGAAGAAGAGCGCGAGGGTGAGCAGCCAGAAGAGCACGGCCACAAACAGCACAAAGTGGATGGAGCCCTCGTACTTGTTGGCGGCGATGGTGACCCACAGCCCGGCTCCCAGCACCATCTGCAGCAGCCTCAGGATCCCGTAAGGGCTCCTCAGGAACCCTACGGCCTGCGGCTGAGGGGGCATCTCCCCAACGTGTTGCACCGGAGCTCCTCTCCTGTCCTCTCTCAAGGCAGGGCCGGGGTACGGGAAGGCTCGCAAGACCGTCAAAATCAGTCGCAAGTGAAGCGGGAGGAAAGGGTCCAAGGATCACGAGACAGAGGAGAGCAAACAGAGGGGCTTTCTTTCTGCCTGCGGGGTTTTGAAAATCTTTCGTCTCTTCCGTTTCCTCTGTGGCCGCTCCTACCCTTTCTTTGAGCGGTCGGGGGGAGGGAGCCATGAGAGAGAGGGCTGGCTTGAAATTCGAAGCCTTCCCCCCTTCATCCTCCTCCCTGTCCTCCATCCTCTAGTGAGGTAACACTTCTCTACAGGAAATGGGGGGCTGGGGTTGGGTACATGTGTGTTCATGCCTTGGCATGTGTGTCTGTTTAATTGTATGTGTGTGTCTGGGTGCACATATATCATTTTGTGCATTGTGTCTAGTGCGTGTGCATGTTGATTTACGTGCCTAGAGGGTTGTGTGGATGCATGCAGGACTGCAGGTTTGGAAAATAACTCCTTTTTCAAAACCGTGGTTTTTTTGTGTCATTTATAATCATGTCGTTTATAATCTGCGATCGACGTCATAGTTTTATAGCAGACAAATGAAAAGGTGATTTGCACCATTTTCTGTTTAATACACAATATAATGAATGCTGACTAAAGAAAATTAGGGACATGCACAGAAAACTGACAAACCTGTCTCAGTGGCCAAATGTTTAGGAGATGCAGTTAAATAAACAAATATTTTTTTGGTTTTAAAATGGCAGCAGAAGATACGTAGTATCGCGCCAGCCTGAAAGCGAACCAGAGATCTTTCAAGCGTTTGTATTAGCGTCACACAAGCAGTTCCAGGCAGCTCTAAATTAGGCTCAGTACTTCCTCCAGAAGGAAGTAAGCATCAGCTCTACTATTCTGATTAGCATGCAGTTACGCATGATATTGCCAATCTCTGTTATTTTAATGTGGCTTGAATTGTGTTAATATGTATGTTACTTTTTTTCCTCAACCCATGCACTTTCTTGTCACCATTTATTTCATCACAATAAGACCAATACTGTCCTGTCAAGCACACAGACACAAATACATGTACACATATTTCCACACAATTGATAGATCAATCATTTAGTCAATCTGCATGAATATTTTAATATATAATGCATATTAATATTATATATAATATTAATATATAAAGTATAAAGTATAATATATAAATATAATAAAATATATAATAATTAATATATACGGCATCGTTTTTACAGTTACATTGTCACAATGTGCTGTAAGAATGATCACTCTTACCCCTGCAACTTCACCTTTGCAAAATCCCAAACTAGATAGGAAGATGGGTTGTTCTCAGTTCCAGTGATGCCATCACATAAAATTACCTAATGCTATGGAAACAACAAGAAGTACTATGCAATGAACATGAGTGAGGTATTGACAACCAGGGAACCGTGGTTGAGCAAAACCTTGAAAAAATCATGAAACAGAATTCAAACCACAGATTATTCATTATAAATTAACAAAATAGTCTTGACAAACAATCCTGTCTTAATGTCATTTCTTCCCCAAGACAATGCATAGGTCTATAAAACATACATTTATGTGACTGGTCAACAAGGCCATACTCAGTGTTCCCTCGGCAATAATGTGCATAGGCCTAGTGTCACCACCCTATACGTCTGTTCCTGAGTTTACAGACAAACTACACGTGCGTAAACAACAGCAGGGTTTGCTTCTCTCGTCTGAGTGGTTTCATTCTCACCACATATCACACACAGCTCAGAGACTGGGGCATTGACGTCAATGGCGGATTGAACATTGCAACTACGTAACTAGGATGTTAATATTATGCCACGCCTTTGTAATGCCTACTGGTTGGCAAAAACCTAACACACGCCCATGGGCGGACCACTGTTCTTTCTCATTGGACACGATTGTACTCGTAACATGAAACTGTACACCCTTGTCACCATCCATAGAACCTGAGCGGCTGTCGGAGGCGCACTTTAAAACATATGGTTATTCTTCTCTAACGTTAGCACAGACCTAATAAAGACTCTGGCGAAAGAAAAGTGTGTATACACGGAGCAATCGACGGTACCTAGAGTTCCGTCACAAGGGGTAAGAAATGCATATTTTAGGCGGATTATTCATTTGCTATTGTTGGTGGTGTTTGCTTGTTCGGTAACCTGAATAGAATTAACAGCTGGATATAACCTATCCCAATGGCGAGGCATGTTGCAAATGTCTGTTCCTAAAGCCACAGCGAAGTGGAGATAATAAAATAATAGAATAAATCGATGTTGAACGGCGTGCTGTGAAAATGTATGTTCATTATAAATGGAACGTCTAAAGTATTGCGCGTTGCAGAACGCCATGCTACAAAATAAATAAGTAAATAATAGATAAACGTGCCAATTTATGTTTCAGAAATATAATCATTCCGCAGTGAATTACATTTAAAAAAAACATTGTGTCAATTGTCAATTTTTTTAGCCAGTTTTACAACAAACCAAAAGCACGCCGCTAACATAAAGAACATAAAGTGCTAAAATAGCTTACTTGTCGAGCTGCATGTGCCATTTGTTTGCGCGCAGCCGCGTGTAAATAATTTGAAATCAGGCCGTTTTTTTGCGTCTATTTATGAAAATTCAGTCAGTTCTATGTAAGTTACAGGCCATACTCGGTGGTTGTTTTATGTCATAGTTTTACAGGACTGAAAACTGTAAGATAAGATTGACGTAATTCCACTGCTAGTCCTGCATTAGACAGCCTGGTATTAGATAGCCTGTTCAGCCTGTTCTGTTAAATCCTGGTTCACATACACTGCAAAGGTGTAGGGTTCCCTTCTCTCCTTGGTTGCTTAAGCTGGCTGAGTAACAAACAAGTTAAAGAGCAACAGCTTATGTTGATCATACAGTGGCAAGTGTACCCAGAATTGATAAAGCCATAGGATAAGGAATCATGGTGCATTACTATTTCTAGGTCACATTACTCAGTGGATTCCCTTATCGTCAACGGTGGCTAATCTCCTCCCGGCTGCCCCAGTTAGGTGATTTGGTGACCATGTTCTTTGTTGTTAGACCTAGCCAGATGGGGAGGCAGGACTCCCTTGCTGAGGAAAACAGCTCAATAGCTTTTGAAATGTCTGGTAGCTGGTTGACCAGTTCAGACCCCAGCTTGACATAATTTGACCAGCTCAAGGTATGTTTTGAAACAGCTGGTCAACCAGCTGCCAGCTCTAACAAGCTACCAGCACTAGCTGTTTGACCAGCTCATACCCAGCTAGACCAGCTTATAACCAGCTTGAAAATTGAGCTGGATTTTACTGCTGGGTCTTCAACTAAAGCGTTGGACCTCTCCCCCCTTCTCTCAGCCTTAGTTTTGGGATGGACGACCTCACCCCACCTTCCACGGTGGCTGGGCCATCCCAGTTTTGGCGCGTGTCGGAGCGCCGCAGCCGGAAGTCAGGCTCTCCCAACATCTTCCGCGACGTGAACCTCCGGCAGCTCCAGCGGCTGTTCCAGCGGGCGGGAGACCAGGATGCCGAGCAGCGGGCCCGGCTGGTCTGGGGCCACGGCGAGGCAGCAGAGCTGACCCAGGCGCTCATCGCCCTGAGGGCCCGGGGCCGCAGGAGCAGGCTCAGGGTGGAGGGGGCCCGCGACGCCCAGGGAGTCAAGTGTCTCCAAGCCTTCGGCCATCTTAGGTGAGCGAGGTTATGTGACACACCCTGAGGCGGGCATGCCGCCATTCTACTCAAATGCATCCTTATATTGGTGAGGTCATAGAAAATGTGCATTGCATGCTTTCCTGGTTTTGTATTCTGTTTACTCAGAAATAGAAGGGTTTGTGAGGGGAACTCCTTGCCAGTTACATTGAGAACTTCCTTTCCCACAGATGTGGTTTCAATAATCAGTTGTTTTCATTTTCAACGTTTAGGACCCGAGTGTAATTTCTCCAGCTATCAATGAAACAGATTCACATACACAAAAATAGTGTCTATAGACCTATTTTTAGTTCTTTATGGAACCCTCAAACATCTGAAAAAGCTGCTAGACAAAGCACCATTTTGTCAAACAAAGAACATTTGAAGTAGAAGTACTATAGAATCACAAGGTTCCTTTTGGAACCATTTTTTCTGAGAGTGAAATGTAGCCTCTTTCACAGGTTTCATGCATTTCACTGGGAAAACGTAGCACACTATCCAGTGGTGCCCAGGACTGAATTTGGAAAGCCTGTGCAGCAAGCTGATCAAATTCCATTTCCAGTACAAAATGTTCCCAAAACCTGAGACCTTGTCACCATAGTAACACAGAACAATCCTGAGATGAACGTGAGCTCAGGCACGTGAGGGTCTCATGATTTTAGCTGTGGAGGAAGGAACTAGATACTTGCAATTCATTGTGGAGAAAGACTAGGCTTTGTTTCTGTTTTGATGAAAAACTGCAGTCAGCAACCCCTTTTGACCATAAGTCACAATTGAATGCATGTCCTTTTTTATCTTATCAGGTTAGTTATGCCCATTTCCATTTGGTAATCAAGCTATTATGGCCAAAATGTTTTTTTTTTTGTTTTTTTTAAATAGCATTTTGGCCATAATAGCTTGATTAAAAAAATCACATGGCTTGATATACCAAGACTTTTAGCACACTCAAAACTAATACCAAAACCAATGACTGGTACAAAACAAATAGCATTGATCAATCATGTTATTGATTTTGCATGGGCTAAAAGCTTTTGCATGCTAAATGTTTTAAATTTAGATGTAAAAGGTACCCTACATTTAATATCCTATATTTGCATCTGCTACTATTTCTTCTCAAAACCCTAGTCGGTATTTGATGTGCATGTTATAAGAGCCCACAAGGTTTCTTTCTGGTGTTAGTGTTACCTCAACGAGGGTGTGGTCAGGCATGCCTATCATTTTTGATGCTCTGTTATATTTATTGGCTGTTCATGTGCAATTTCTTCAATAAAAGCATGTTAGAAATAATGCAATTCGTTTTTATTTATTTTTATTCAGTGGACATAGGCTATTCATTGTCTGGGGTCTATGGGGCGGCTGTAGCGTAGTGGTTAAGGTAAATGACTGGGACACGCAAGGTCGGTGGTTCTAATCCCGGTGTAACCATAGTAAGATCTGTACAGCCGTTGGGCCCTTGAGCAAGGCCCTTAACCCAGCTCCAGGGGAGGATTGTCTCCTGCTTAGTCTAATCAACTGTACGTCGCTCTGGATAAGAGCGTCTGCCAAATGCCAGTAATGTAATGTAATGTAAATGTTAGCAGTGTACCTAAAGCAGAAATACATTGTGCACACAACTGTGCACACTCAACAATGATACCACATGTTGCAAATTGTACTCCTATTTTGCAGCCCTAATTTCAAATGGGAAAGAAATAACAAAGTGAAACGGTGTGGTTAAGGCACATGACTGGGACCCAGAAGGTCGGTGGTTCAAGCCCCGGTGTAGCCACGATAAGATCTGCACAGCTGTTGGACCCTTGAGCATTGATCCTGAGGGGGGGATTGGTCCTTGCTTAGTCAAATTAACTTTTGATATGTTGACTTAGCGTGTGCAACCTCTGTTTCCAGGATCAACGAGACTTCGGTGGCCACCTCCGGTGACGAGGACTCGGAGGCAGAGCCCGGTCCGTTCGGTAGACCTGAGCCCACCCCAGGGGCCATGCCCGGGGGCCAAGGGGACAAGCCCGTGGCAGAAGGACATAAAGACTCGGAACGGCTCCAGAAGGTTCCGGTCAGCTCCCTATGGAGGCCCAGGATCCTGAGTCAGGAGAAGGACAGGAACCCAGAGCGCTACCTCCATCGCATCCTGCACTGAACACTACAGGATCGCAGCCAACGAGACCGAGCTGGAAGACCGAGATAAAACGGAGGACTGGGAGGGGTGAAGCCAAATCCCCAAGTTTGGGATGTACGTGTATGCTGGACAAAGAACACTACGCTGGTCTGGTGGTATTCCTTGCACAAAGACACTAAAGGACCTTGATATGAAATATTTAGAGAAGAGGCCGTTTATTGAAACGGCACATTGAAACACTCACATGTTGTGCGGTCCCCATGGTCTGTTCACACACTAGGTAATCGATTTTGCGGTCTGAGTACACAGGCCTACTATTTAAGATGCAATAAAAGATGGGACCGAGAGAGCAGTGTGAAGACTGTGCTTTGAAATTATCTTTTGGTCTTTGGATGTTGGTTACCATAAAAAGTGTGGTTAGATTGCCAGAGATCACATCCCCTCACCGTTATTGGTTTTCCTGTGTTGCATCACGGATTGCCTCAGGGAGATATCTTGTGATTTTCACAATATGCCACAGTTAACTGCTGCAAGCTAATAATTGAAACTAAAGTGCGGTTCTGTTTTTGACAGAATTGTCAGCTTCCATTAATACAGCAAAAGAACATCACAATCGGTTGTTTCCACAAGATGGGTGGTACCCTCCACATAGCAAACATAAGGGGGACCGGGGTATGTGGATAAATATTCTCAAACGATACATTGTCACAAATCATTGCTTGTTACTTCACACCTCTCCATTGGAGAATATTATAGATATAAAGAGCATAAGATTTAAAATACATATGTAAATGGATCATGAGCAATGTATGCAGTGTAACCATGTGTAAAAAGCAAGATTTACAAAGCTGCATTCTTGGGGACATGTTCTCTCTGTAAATCTCAAAACTATAAAACCATTTTAAATGTAGATGCTAAAACTAATGTGTGTATGCACAGACATTGTGATGTCATTAGCATTGCGCATTGTGTTACCCATTAAACTTTGTGTTTTTATTTATTTATATTGGGACTGTGTTCTGCTGTAGCACAACAGCATCCTCACACATGCAAAATCAATCGTGCACATTTTTGAAAATGTTTATATATATATATATATATATACATATATACATGCACTAAACACCGTCAGCCCTGCGTCTTGCAGACCACAGAAAACATCTGTTGCAGGGCTCAGAGCTTGTGTGTACCGATAGTGATAGCATGCAGAATGGTGACGAGGGTGGAGAGCAACCGTGCGTAATAAGGGCTTCCTGAACCACACAGCAGTGCTAATCAGATGTGGCAAGGGTGTGAACTCTGCCAGAAACCAGATTGGCCTGGGCAAGGCGGAAGTTTCACTGCATCAGTCATTTTATCGGTTGCGTGTGCAACTGTCGTCAACGATGCTGAGTGATGCGTTTAATTTTGCCATAAAAATAACGGAGAAATTAAACTGCGTAATGTGATTGCATTGAATACTTTAATTCAAATGCTGAGCAATTTGAATATGTGCACGGCCGCAATTCAATTCTCCCCTAGGCATTTCAGCAGAACCGTTGTAGCCCATTTGCAAATGGTATCATCCACCGACCGATCGGAGAGCTTACATGACCATTTGAGCTACTATATATAATATCATAGCAAGAACGACCCAAGGCTCTTGAACTTCCAACTTTCAAAAATGAAGCAACGGAAGCATTCTAAAATCCTATCAAGGCTGCATATGATTTTTTTCTAGCGCTGTTATAGCGGTTGTCAAGCAAGGTCTACTTCTTTGTTTTCTTTGGTTACCAACACAGGCCTGTTATGAGTTGTGGTGTTTGTGGCCAAACAACACCCATTTGCAGTCATAACGATGCCATCTAGTGGACGGCTGAGGAACTACTGACCAGAGCACAAACGTTTTCTTCAATTCAGTGTCAACGTGACCAAATTACAGCTGTGACATTTCTTGTGTGATACTCTGAAAAGTAACTGGATAGAACTGGTTTAATGTAAGTGTATCACAGTAGCTTTCATCCTTGGGGCCTGCATCATGAAGTGGGATTACAGAGTTAGCTGGAGAACTACCAACTACAAAGTGAAAACCAGAACATCTCTTTTCACTTCAGTCCATGTTCCAGATTTTCAGTCCATGTTCCCCTACAAAACTGTAATCAAAGCTACACTGGGTCTCTTTCCCCAATGCACATGGAAATGCACATGGAAACTCTCATTCTGGAGACTGGATTACATGGTCTGAAGACCTTTTGTCTAGGATGAGTCATAGCATGACAAACCCTGCCTCATAAACTTGCTCGACCCACAGCATTAATCCAGTTAACTATAAATGAAGGAATTTCATTTGGTTACATGAAAAACATCAAAAGGTCACAATTTTTTCCACATAATGAAAGATGTTGAAGGCACTGTTCATGATTTCAGCACACAACTGAAGTAGGCCCTACCCACGAGACACGACAAATAAATAACGATGTGACAAACTGTTAAATGAATATCTTTGTTATATGCATTTCTTTCATTAAATACATTCCATACAAAGTATACAGTGCATTGTCGTGACAATACCGTTCTGGTCTGTTTGGTAGCTACAGTAGTAAATGTATGTATGTTCAAAAATAATCCAGTTGACAAAAAAAGAAGAAGAAAAAAGACAAAGGGAAAAACCATGAAGAAATTAGCCAGGGGGAGCTGTGAGTAAGTGTGATTCAGCCTCACCCCTTCACAGATGGACTGTTACAGTGTTCTAGGACACTCCCAAAGCTGGGTGTTTGACGTGCCTTGCTGGTCGCTGGGGGAAGTGTATGAAACATGCACATGCCCAGAACACTGCAGACAGCCCAGGCTAGGAGTAAACCGTATGTTACAGATTTATCACTTCCACCCAACAGACCAGCCCCACCCATCCTCTTCCTGTAAAGAGGAACCGTTCGTTGCAGTGAGAAAAAATTAAATAAAGGATTGCTGATTCGCTGTGACATCACAGCATTGATCTACAGAACCGATGCGGTTTTTAACCGCATTTGTGCTGGCTAAAAACGTTACCCGTTTTGATAGCGTGCTAGCTTCTGAAGCTACACCTCCAGTCTCTTCGCCCAAGTGCTGGGTATGAGCTCAGACAATAGCCAGAGTCCAGGTTCACAGGCAATGCTAGTTTCCTGCTTCAGCACAGGCAGGTGCACGGTACATGGAGCGAGAGCACAGGTTCAGCCAGTGATTAAAGAGCGGCTAAATTAGACAGGACGGTTTTCAGGAGGAAGGGCGCAGAGCCGAATGTTTCGTTGTGGCTGAAATTTGCCAGCAGTGTGATAAGAGCCAGGCTCCACCCTGCACAGGAAACCAGCGCTTACTGACTGCATAGCTAAGAACAGGACTCGGGGTAACACAGATTAATTGATCTTTTCATGATTCACTCTAAATTAAATCATTTTAAATTCAGGCAGTGCCAGTGCGGATTATGCCCAGAAGCCCAATTGGGACACGCGCAATTAGCATCGTCCAGAGTTTGGGAGGCAGGGTTGCGTTTATCAACGCTCTCTACTGGCCCCTGCTGGGCAGGGAACTGTAAACACACTTACGATGTCAAGTGCTTTCCTCCCAACTCATCTCCACCCTTTCCTCCGACTGGTTTGGTAAAGTAGAGCACGGCGTTGCGTGCTCCGAAGCAGATTGTGCACTTCTCTGCATTCTGCAAAATAGATAGCGGAAGTACCTGCAATGGGGGACTAAGTGGAGTACCTAGGCCATTAAATTCACCCCATTGAGCCCCAGAGCACATACAGTTGGACCCATTTTTCATGTGCCCAGTGGAGCTCGTATCAACCACCTATTCATCAGTACAGTGAGGTAATTTGGAAATTGGTTTATCCATTAAATAATTTGTCTTCGAAGGTCATATTTTGTGGCCAGCTCTTTTCTAAACTCACAAAGATACAATTTTTGTATTTTTACATTTTGCAAAAGGCATATTTTTTTCAGAAAATAAGCCCCACTGCAGAATAAAGCCATAATGTTTCCGAAAATGCAAATCCAACTTCATTTTTTGGGGCATTTCGGTTTAGATTTTTTTTTTCTATGCATATCTGTTTTGGAAGAGCTTCCTTCATAGTGATTTCACAATAGCTATCCAAGGGTTAAAAAAAAAAAAAAAAAGATTCAGAGAATTTTGACTTGTCTGTATTCAGAAGGCATGAGCAATGCCCCGGTCCTCTATACCTTCCTCAACCTGGGTCATCAGCAAGTCCATGACAAGTTAATCACCTTCAGGCGGTTTTCTTCTTTAAAAATGGAAGCAAACATTTATTATTATTATTATTATTTATATATATATATATTTTTTTAATCGGCAGGACATTGTGTCAGTGTCGAACGAAGGCTCAAATGTTGAGTCTGACATCTCACGGCACACCTCTCATGCCCCAACGACAACACGCATTAAGCAGCTTCCACAGAAAACAAGGAGTTGGCTGGGGTTTTCGCATGCAGCCCTCCCCAGCAGTTCAGGGTGAGTCATTCTAGAAGAATCCGCCTCCATACTGCCATTCAGGTCGCTTGCATTCCTGTGCCCCTGCCTCTTCCTTACCATATCAGTCGACCCGTGATTGGCTAGAGTCGTGGAAGGGTGGAGCTCTGGTGTCGATGCAAGCCAGCCAATAGGAGACATGCAGGCGGGGCTAGCGCAGCTCTTCGTGATTGCACTGGAAAGGTAAACTTTTTGCTCGGAAACCTTGAGGCCTCTGGGAATGTAAACAGGTCCTGTCGAGAACTACAGGGCGTCAGTCAGAAAGTATGTGCGTCAGTGTGTTCGGGAGAAGGCATCAATTCTCTCAACTCTTCCTCCCTCATCCCCCCTCACCTTTTTATGCAAAAAAAAGGAAGGCACAAAGCGCGAAAGGGAGAGCTGTCCCGCAGTTCTCTCTCTCTCTCTCTCCACGTCGCCCCGGAGAGGCAGAGGGAGCAGCCACTCTTCTGCCCTGCAGGGGGCGCCCTGCGCCCTCACTACCACCAGGTGAAGAAGGGCCTCCGGCTCTGGAAGCTCTGCGTGTAGGACTCGCTGTTGGCCCGCTGAGGGGCCCGGGCCGTCTCCACGATGACGGGGGGCATCTGCACCAGCTGCAGGGGCGTCTTCCCATCCTTCAGGGCCTGGCTCAGGTTGAGGATCTGAGAGGGACAGGCAGGGGGACAGAAGTGAGGGGTAGTATAGGGGGCAGCCTGGAGCCCAGTGGATAAGGTTGCATGACTAGGACGTGGAAGGTTGGTGGTTAAAGTCAGCTGGTTGGTGGTCGGTGGTTCAAGCCAGCTGTTGGGCCCTGGAACAAGGTCCTTAACCCCACATTGCACCAGGAGGGGGATTGTGCCCTGCTTTGTCTAATGAACTCTAAGTCGCTTTGAATGAAAGTGTCAGCTAACTGATGTAATGACCCAGGTTGGTTCAATAGTTCACATTTGCAAGATATTTTGATGGAAACTTAAGAGAATTTCCGAAAAAGTCAGCAAAGAAAATGTAATTTGGTGTGTGGTACCACCATTACATTACATTATATTAATGGCATTTTGGCAGACGCTCTTATCCAAAGTGACGTACAGTTGCAGCAGACAATCCTCCCCTGGAGCAATGCAGTTAAGGGTCTTCCTCAAAGGCCCAACGGCTGTGTGGATCTTATTGTGGCTACACCAGGGATCGAACCACTTACCATGTCCCAGTCCTGTACCTTAACCACTACTCTACAGACCAGCTACTGCACTTTTTTGGGCTTTCTGGAGCTGAAGCATGTGACTTGGGTCCCATTCATGTCATCATTTATTAGAAAAAGGGTGATTGAAGCCAATTAATAGCATATTCCCTTCATCGATAAGCAAACTTTTCCCCCTTGGCCAAGCAAATGTTTCCAGCCATTTTCCATTCAGGATTACGCAAACTTCAAAAAACCCCACTAATCATGACCAAATGTAGTTTTCTATCATTTGCCCAAGGCGGGTGTGCTTACTGATGACCAAAAAGCACCAGAACAAAAAGGAACTTAGCCACATGATTTACCATCATTACCAAATACCATGTGATGAAACGTTGAGGTACATTGCAGCAATCTTGCGCCAAAATGACTCATATGGCTGACAACTGATCTTTGCATGTAGCTTGCCCTTTAGCAAACACATGGCTCAATTGTTGGGTAACTTTGACGTACCAGTATCTGGTCAATGTAGGCTGTTGACTGACTTAAGCAAACAAAATACCAAAACTTTGATCATCACTGAAAAACCTGACAGCATGTGACCACTCCACCCACTCTGTGAAGTGAAGCCTCACTGTGCCAGCCATAGGAATCACACACAGATATACAGATCAAATGATCACAGTCTGCGCTTGATTACCTGGCCTCTCATCACAGCGATCTGCTTGTGGAACTGTCCCCTGTCAAACCCAGGGTCTTTCTGTGGGACAAACACAAACATGCTCACAGGATGCAATATTGTATGGTAATTTCCATAATGTATAGAAACAAGCCTGGGTCTGTATTCATTCTACTGTGCGCTTTCTTTCACATAGAGGTAACAGATAACTTGATTGTTTGGATCAAGTAAATAAAATAAAATAAAATGATGAAATTAATGCTAACTATTTTACTCCTCAGCATGTGTTCTTCATACTGATATAATTAAGACTAAATCTAACCTCTATCCCGAGATACCATCATTTCATATACTGTAGAAATTGAATGATTGTAGATGAATCAGAGATTAGTTTCTGTATGGAGATGAAGCAATTTGTTCCTGCTCACCTTAAAGAGTTCATACAGATCCTCCTCCAGGTCTTTGATGAAGTTCGGGTCAGACAACTTAGGCAAGACCAGGCCCCTGATTTCTTGAGAGAAGGGAACCTTGGCCTGAGCCAGCCAAGCCCAGTAGAACGGGTCTGAGTACAAAGACAGAGCGTTAGAGGAGTGCAGCAGGCTTTAACGCAGACACATCATTTCACCACAAGTCAGTGGTTAACAATAATTCAATTAATTGGTTCATAATGCAATTACATGATAAATGGCAACCACATACTTATTAACCCTTTGAAGAGTAGGTTTTTTTGTTTTTTTTCATAATATATGTCAAAGTCAGTGTTCTAGAACACCTCGGTTTTCAATTACTAGTAGTGATGGCTACATCAGCATTACAATGTTCGGCTAAGGACATTCCAATTACGTAATTGCGATCTTACACCTTAAAGGGTTAATTGCTCATTTTTTAGGTGCTGTCACGAAGTGGTATACCATCTGGGGGAGACAGGCTCTCTGTGTGCCTCTGTAAAATCTAAAAGATCCTTTGAAAATAGTCTGAGCTCGTTCAATTTGTTCCGACAAAGAGGACTGCATGGCCACAACGCTGGTCAAACGTATTGAGAATAACAACAAATGCATTTAACCTTCCATAGTCATTGGGACTAAAATAAATTACATGGGACCACAGAGAGGTTTCTGTGTTGCCATGGTAACTTTTATTTCCCCTCTATGAAACATCAACATAACAAGTCCACAATTGATCTCGCTGCCCCACATACTGAAATGGTGCACAGCTCCAATGCTGGTGGGAGAAATGACTGGAGGCACATTGGGGCATGACACAGCAGATTTTAGGAGACCTTAGGAGAGGCAGGCCATTGTTCAAAATTAGTGAAAACCATTTAAGTGGTAAAACTAACGTTCCTGTTGCAAGAAGACTTATAATTATGATGATTAATTTTATAATATCTATGAATTATGCTTTCATAGCTTTCAATATATAAGGTATAGTCTCAAGAGCATTTTACAGCCACCTCTATGCCACATTTTGCCAAGTACTTGTTGTTTGTTGGTATACGTTTGCTGTAGAATTTGTATTTTTAGCTGTGCTATGGTTTGTTTGGTTTGCTTGTCTATACTTGTGCAGTTTTATACCAGCTGGAAAAGAAAAAACATTTTGAAAAAAATAATAATAATACATTAAAATAATGAATTTGTGCCTTTTTTCTAGGACTTCAGCAACAGTGTCATCTGAACACCAGTACAGAACTGAAAATGAGGATATTTTTGGGGAGATTAAGGGACAGATAAGTACTCACAGGCTCTCCAGGAATCGGGGTGTTTGAGAGGAAAGGCCAGACCATTATCTATGGCTGCTAGTTTGATAATGGGCTCCTTCACCAGCACCCAGTCACTATCCTGCCAGAGAGTAAAAAAAAACAAAACAGTGAGAGCAGTGTCCCCTTGCCAGATATGATGAGTTCATCCTGAGTGAACACAGATATCGTGCAGATTCTTCAGTACTTTGCGGTAGCAGAAATCTTGTTAATAACACAAACACTAATGCCACTACCGCAGCCTGCACTATCGATTGGGAGACTGCAGGGTACTGTGGACCCTCCTCTAAAGCATGTGAGTGCAAACCACAAGACAGGCTCACACATACGCGAGTGTGAGAAAAACATTTCACGTGTGGCTCGATGGGCATACTGATAAGACAAAATGTCAAACAGTAACCAAATGAAATGAGTTAAATACATTACTACTTGTGTACAGTCTATTCCTAACAATTACCACCGTTTACCACTTAATTAGCCACGGTAGGCAAATATAATTGCAGTATTCACATAGAGTTCAGCAGCAAATGTGCTCACAAAGAAACACTACTTGTCTGCTTACCCTAGCGCCCCCAGTGTCCATCGGACAATCATATTTTACAAGCCAGTTGTCGTTCCCTCGGTCTGTTGACACAACAAGAACAGACAGTGCAGCGTTAACACTACAGCTTTTGGACACAATACAGGAGAGAGGCAAAATAGCAACCTCACAACAAAGAAGGAACGAGCAATTACAGGTTCCATTCAAGTTCTGCACAAAACGTTTTTTAACACAGCCACCAGAGGGTGCTCACGCTCTTACCAGTGTTTCTGATGATGTAATCCAGAACCACTAGCCTCTCAAACTGGAGCTGCATTTGGCGGTTGGTGTTTTCCGGCAAAGGCTCAGCCTCGAAGCGCCGCAACCAGAAATCTGCATCTTTGTAGCCTTCTACAAATAACTGGAAAGATCCCACCTAAAGGAATGAGATACTGATAAATTCTCTGAAGACTTTCAAAACGACAGTTACCATGGCTAACAGACATTAGCACTGAACAAAAAGACGTCAGAAATGAAGTCTCGGTTGCAGTCAACTGAGCTGTAAGTGTTCCAATATGTGACATGGGGCTTGTAATCTGGTGCAGTTAACAAGAAAAAGGTGGTTTATTTACCCCTCAATAAAAACATGCACAGCTAATCAGCTGCTCTGTAAGCATTTACGATAACAAGGAGAAAGTGGGGAGTGTTTATGAGAGACAACCCACAGAACACATTTTATAATGTGCAAACAGACATGTCTATGTCTAAGGCAGACACTGAAGACCTGGCAACAGTGACACAGGGAATTGTCAATCTTTAGTTAAAAAAAAAGATGTTTCCAGCGTGGGGGTGGGGCTTGGGTTTTTGGGGATAATAGCACACCTAGGTCTTACTGGGTCTTAGTACCTTTGGAGGGAGTCCTATTCTGTGGAAGCGCTGGCCCACTTTGGGGACCTTCTCCAGGGCCAGCCTCTTGCCCCGGGACTTGACCCGGTCGATGGCACTGTAGTTGAAGGTTTCGCTGGCCAAATAGACAACCTGCAGGAGAACAGAATGACAGGGCCCCAAAAAAGATGGGCGATTAGTGAGAAACGGGCCTACCGTGACACAGCAAGGATTTATGTCAGAAAATGCAGTTGACGTAAGGCTAGCTGGCTAGAGCAACTGCTGAGTCACACAGAGCAGGAGAGTAATGCTAACAGTGGCTGTACAACCACCCAGTCTGCTTTTTCTTAAGACACACACACACAAGAAAACACAAACAAGCACCCACAAGCAAAAAAAAAACAAAACCAAGCACCTACAAGCAGACAAAAACAACCAAGCACCCACGCATGATACAGCAGGGTTGGTACAGCCAGTATATTGAATGGAGCATAAGGAAGCATTTCCAGCAGACACAGGAACTCCGTCGCTCCGTTACCGCGGTCGCTCCGTTACCTTGGTTCTGGGGACGATGTTGAGCTCCAGTTTCTGGTCCACTAGGCTGGCGCCGGCCTCCGAGAGGTAGCCCTGGTTCAGCACCAGGCAGTCTCTGCCGAAGCAGCAGGGACAGCACAGCTTCTGTAGCCACTTGGTCCACTTTGGGTTCAGCTGACCGTATGGCTCCTCGTTCTTGGGCTTGAACACGCCGATGATCTTCTGCAGAACGACATGGCAGGGGTAGGGTCCACACAGTGGAATGGTGTGAACGTGGCTGGGAAGTAGTTGTACGGTTAACGGTGCCATTTTGTGGAAAATTACATTTCTCTTCCTATGGGGATTATGAATGAGTTATATAAACAAAAAAGTCCCCCAAATAAATGTGTTTAAAGCGGTTTGGCCTTCCGCAAATTTGTGACATGACAACAATAAGCTCATTGCATAGGTCTGGCTTCAACACGGACCACCTTGTAGCCAGAAGTAATCCAACAAAGTTCAGTTTGTTGGAGCTAGCCAGTCAATCAGAACAGAGGTTAATTGAGATTACTGTTCCACTAAAACTTTACAGTTACTAAAACCTGTTCTTGGTAAAGCTCATGAGAGATACTGGAGAATGTCAAACTGGAAGGAGATTGTGTGGTTTTAAGTACCAAAAACAAATATCTTATGGATATCTGGACCTAAAATAAAACACTGGAAGGGTGCATAATATGGGACCCTTAAGAAATTGTCCCTTGTAATTGACCCTTGTAATTCAGAGGTTACGCATTCACTCTCATGTCCAGCATAAGTAATGGAAAAAAAGGAAAACACGTAAGCTGCTCTGGATAATGGGATCTGCTCAGCCAATCAACAATATCATAATGTAATCACTACCATGAAATTATACAAAGCAGCTATCGCCATGCAATGCAAATGCATGGATGGGACATTTCAGTGCTTCATATGTAGCATCTCAAACTGTAAAATGGCTAAATCAAGTCCCATCAGATCTACCAGAGTAGTCATTTAATTCCTTTAATTCTCAAAAGAGACATTTGCGCTAGTGTTATTTTTAATGCAATGGAGAGGGTACAATTTCCCAAACAAACACGCATTAGCCACATCGCCCTGTAAGCATTTAATTCCAGTGGGTTTCAAACTGCACACCTTCACTGTGTTTGAGCTTCTGTAACGCTTTTGTTTCAAATTTTTAGTAAAAATTGGAGTAATTCTGACTCATGGAAAACAAAAGGATTCAAGAATAGTAACCATTTTGGGTATATTTTTCAAGCTTGTGCCAAGGAAAGGGGTTAGTTTCATTGTTCCAAAGAGACAAACAGTGAAGTAATGCGAAACAGGAAATGGTGGCCATCTCATTTTTTTTGGTCGTCTTGTGATGGAAATTTAATGGTTTAAATTTTACATCCTTGGGCAACATATACTGAAACCACCACAATATGGGGGCCCTCAGGACCAAACAGCCAGCCTTCTGTAGCAGCTAACCAACAGTAATTGGAAAGGTTTGCAGGTCATTATATCAATGAGATTAGCCGAGGTTGCTTCACATGACCGCTTATGAAATGCCATGAGTCTGAACACAGACAGAGTCTCGCTCTGTAAATCCATCCTCCGCCACTTGTGTCCCTCTCAGATGCTGGCATAAAAGGGGGGGAGGGGAGACATACAATTTGCGCATTTTTACGGAACTCGACGCACAGAAGCAGAACAAGAACATTATGCACTCAGTTTACAGAGTACTTAATGAAAAAAAAGAAGAAAAAAAAAATTCCAACTATGCCGCTTCCCTGGATCTGGAATCGCTTGTATCTGTGATAAACCACATTAGTTATGAGATGTCAGCAAAGGGGCCGGCTTGTGAAGAGTGCCAGCACATGACCATAAGAACGGCACATCCACACATTAAGCATGGACGAACCCTAGTAAGGGAATCTGTGGAAATGGAGGGGGTGCTCAACGTATTCAAGACGATGATTGTAATGTCAAAGAGGGGATCCGAGAGCAGATGCCACAAACAGTGAAGCGGATCAGGGAGAGCAGAGATTAGAACAGGCTGCAGACCACAGACGTCTGTGGTCACGTTAGAATAAAATGGTTAAGGAACAGGGTGCGCAGTAGCAGGTTTCACGCCACAGATTTGCTGTAACAGAATGATGTTCCCTGATCATGTAAATTTGATTATCTTGGCATTTTCTTGAGCGTTTATTTACACTCTGAACACTTTTATGTTCTGTTGGGTCTGTCATTACCATGCTTCAACTAGACCTCCCTTCCAGAAGATCGTTTTAAATATCAATGCAAATTCCTTGTCAAATAAGCATCTGTTCAGTAGTTCCCTTCACAGGCACATTGGCTGATCTCCTGTTGTAGTGAATGATAAATGTCTGTCCACTTCTAGGCCTTGGTTTCTGGGGAACTTTTCTCTCCGTTCCCCTGAATTCAGGGAGCAGAGTAAAGCACACAAGGTTCAGCTGAACGCAGCGCTCCTGCCTGGACAGACGAGACATGCAAACTAAGCTGACCCACATGTCATAGTATCTAAGGACCGCATTTGTGCATGAGCATTGGGCAAGCCAAGTTTTGGATCATGTGATAATCTCCAGTGGCCACTAAATCACAGTTTATATAGTAAGACAAGTGTAGCAAAGCTGTATACTATAGTAGACATGTTATTTCAAAGGGACTGCCTTCCTGTAATCAAAGTAGATCACAAAAGCTTCTAATGAACAAGATTATAACAGACATGCATATGTTATTTCATAGGGCTTGGTTTAACGGTTGAAAAAGTAAGAAGTGATTACCTTTTGTGACATCACGGAGGAAGTGAGCATTTTCGGGGGCAGATGTATATTACAGATACTTCCCTTTAACCCTTTCAAAAGTGATGTTTATTTTCTTCAAAATTCTAAGAACATGTTGTAAAACTCCACTGCATTCAATTGTCAGTAGTGATTGTTACATTGGCATTAGAAAGTTCAGTTACAGTAGTTTAACTCGTTAATTCCTACATTACGTTCAGGGCCTAGCTAAAACCGCAAATAACAGCAGTGTTTAACATGACATTTACATCTCGTGTAACAATTCAAATTTCAAATTTCAACATATAAAACTTTTTCCTTTTAACACATGCCAAATACTTTCCTGGCTCACTTATACGAGCCCTCTGGGCCTGTATCAATGGATTCACATAATATAAATATTGAATTAATTGAGAGAAGGCATTACGCTCTTGAGCCGAAAGGTAAAAAACATGTTTCAGTATCAGCACATACAGTGTTGCGCAAATGCAGTTCACTGACACAGCTGTTACACTTTATCCAGGTTCAGAGTGCTGCGTCAATGCAGCGTTTATGGTAGCAAGCTAGCCCAGCTCAATGGTCCCCATTTCTTCACTGATGAGAATAAGCAACCGCTGTATACACAAATTTGGTCCTCGGTTTCTAAACCATTCGTAATTGATTTTGTATGGGATATAAAGAATAATGAATTATGTTAAAACCGTTCTCTGTTGCCATCATTAATTGGTTAGCTAGCTAGCAATACATGTCAGAGTGAAGCAAAGGCCTGATGCCTGTTAAAAACAGACCAAGTTACCTTTTGGCCATTAAACGAGGGTGGTTACTTAGGCAACCGTCCATAGAATGAGTACCAAAACGGTCGAGCTGCAACACATTTTCACGTATTGATGCAAACATAGATACATCGATACATGTCTCACCCCATGTGAATCTTTAACGAAGTAGCTTCCGCTGGAACCCTGGTAGATTCTTTCTGGGAAAATTCCTTCCTCTATAGCACGTTCTGCTTTGCGGATTATTTCTCTAAATTCGGGATCTTCAGGAAACTCGTTGCTATGGGGGTCCCGCGGAGAATTCCCTCTGTCCCGTTCAAGTAGAGGCTGTCGCTCTCGGTTGCGTCCAGGGCTTCCAGCAGGCACACGAACCACGGACCCCGGCGTCCCTCCGAAAGCGCCCCGGGGACTCGGAGGCTCAGTGGGACAGTGGGAGAAATCGTGTGAGTCCCGCAGTGGGGAGACTAGCGGGCTCGTCTCGTCCATTCCGCTGAGAAAGGGACAAATACAAAGGAAAGCGATGGGATGGTGTGTAAAACACGAACCTGAATGTATCTATGCTCTTGGCCTGCGTGTTCATCAACTTACGGAGCAGCTGATGGTCAGCTTCCGGGTAGGAGCCCTCCCACTCAGTGAGTCTCTTAAAATCCTGCCTGTTACAGTCTTCCGAATCAGGATCAGCTCACTCAGCCCTATACCACACCCAAACGATTTAATGAAACCCGTGTTAACTGATCCAGAATCAGAAGTGCAGCAGATCGACCCTTACGCGTCCAAGTCGTCAACATGTGCCAAACTCCACCCACTGTTGAAATACCGCCGAACTGAGGCATAATAGCACGCTATCATTGGTCAAATTGGTAGACACCGCCTTTTTACACCAGTGACGAAGTATCATCATATTGGCCATGTGCTGGATGACATAATAGCCGTTTTGTCGCTTCATTGCAAAATATTTACGTGGCCCCGAGGAAGGTTATAAACGCAACCGGTTCGCAAACATGGCATCTCATAGGCCCTATTGTCAAAGATAATATATAATTGCCACCAGAAACACAATTCAGAAATATCTATATTGAAGTACATTTGCGCTATGGAAAATATCCTCTGCTGTTGCTGTTGTCTCAAGGATAATTCGGAGTACCACAGCGAAGGGTCTGAATGCTTATGTGAATGAGAGATTTCAGTTTATGATTTTTAATACATTTGTAAATTCTAAAAACATGTTTTCACCTTGTCATTGTGGGCTAATGATCGTAGATTAATTGACAATTAATGGCTATTTAAACCATTTTAATTGCACAATAAAGTATGTAAAAAGTGAATGGGTCTGAATACTTTCTGAAGCCACTGTAACTATTGAGTGCTTGGTTCGGAGACCTTTGGGAAAGTTGCTGCTGGAAGCTAATAGGGAGTGATCTTTCCCTCTTCACCTCAGCTGAGGTGTGGTGAGTGTTCTGGCATCCAAGAGGGTGCTACACATATTTTGTGGTGGTTGTGACTGTAAAGTAACAACCATTGCTAAATAAATGGAAGGAATAATAATAATAATAATAATAATAATAATAATAATAATAATAATAATAATAATAATAATTGTATTATTAATAATAGTTAGCCTGTTATTATTATTATTATTATTATTATTATTATTATTATTATTATTATTATTATTAGTAGTAGTAGTAGTAGTAGTAGTAGTAGGCCTAGTAGTATTAGTAGTAGTATTGTGCGTATAGGTAACAATAAACGACACAGGCTACGCGTTCTATCGTTATCCATTTCAATCGTAGTAATTAATTGGAAATATAATTGTTTAATGTTGCAGAACTGAACCAGGAGACGTCCGCCTCTCGCTTCAAATAATGAGATGGTCTGACTGTTAGTGTTGCTGTGGTTATACCCGTATTAGTGACAATAAGTTGCTTCCTTTCCTATTGCGTTACTTCCCTGTGGTGTTAGGGCACACAATGCTTTCAAGCGTCGAGCGATGTATTCGTTGGTTTTGGTGTCATATATGGCATTGATTGAACGGCTTGGCTAGAAGGGGGTGGGGACACATTTGCTAATGAATGCTTGTTGTAGTAACAGCGGTTTCCAAGGGGAGGAGATTATTAAATGCAGACCCCCAGAAAGCTGCGAGGATGGCGACAAGGTGCAGCTAACATTCCGCAAAGAAGACAAGGTAACAGTTCCCTCCTCAATTGCACAGCCAAATAAATAAATGTAAATGATTGTTTCTGCAAACTGCAATGATATAGGCTAGCTGTAATCTATGGCTCACCATTCCATAAATTGAGTTTCAATGCATGTAAAAGGCTGTCATAAAATGGAACATAATGCCATGATTCAGGCATAGACTATGTTTGTTTTCTTAATTAGCATATTATATAATACGTCGAATAACTACTATGTTGCATAAAAATTACTTGAACCAAGATAATATATTTTAATTTACATTTTAATGTTTTCTTTGCACATCGTTGGTAGGCGAAGTCTGACTATCTTTTTAACGGTTTAGTGGTCTATGTTTTCCAACTGGGAGCACTGAATGGAGATATCACAAATACACGCGTCCCCGGAGGCAGATATTTGTTCTCCTCAAAATATTAGTACAGCATGGAGCCTGTCCCCGGATCCAGGACCATCATCAGACTCTGAACTCTCCTTCTACCTGGATAACCTTCATTGCCAGGAAGGGTAAGCTACCTGTTGCCTATACAAAACAAAACAATGAGTTTGACTACATAAAATTAGTCTGCAAAATGCTGTAGTTTATTACCAATCAGACGTTTTAGAGTAGCCTACATAGTGTGTGGTCTTTAACTTCAGATTAAGGTTCAGGTTAATGGTCAAATTCTCCCCAGTTGCACCCCTCGGAGAAAACTGCTGCTGACGCCGGAACTTTTGACTCCCAGCCCAAATCAGAACAGAGAGGTTTCCCAAGAGATGACGACGCCGACAGGTTCAGGCTAGTAGAGTTTTTAATTAGCCCTAGCGGTTTCTCACGGCTTGAGACCGCGCATGATAATTATGTCGCTATGTTGTGAGTTGAAGTGATAGTTGGCCTTGTACTGGGAGCTTAAACATTTAACGGGAATTGTTAAATTATTGACCACAGCTGCTTTTGAGGAACGGAGAAAAATACCAAGGGAATGATTCTTCCTCAATTGCCTTATCATGAAATTTTAAGTTTGACATATAGGTATTAAAGCAATCGTTTTTTAACGTTAAACTGTTCTTGGCTCCTTAGATAAAACCACAGCTGAAGGTGAAGTAGGGAAAAGGAAAGGGTAAGTGCAGTGGATCGACATATAGACGTATTTGAGACGGGTGCGTGGGGGTTGGACCCAAAATGCACGACTCAGAAACAATAGTTAGATAAAGTCCCGTCAGGGCTTTATTCGGGACGAATCCCAGGAGCGTAGTCAAAACAAGCAAAGTCCATACACGTAGATCCAGCCAAACAAACGATAAACAAACAAAAAGCACGGTGCCGAGGGAAGAGGCGAACTCGTAGTCGGTAGACGTGCGGGGAGGTCCGGTAGCAGGAGAGCTGTCAGCGGGGCAGAAGTACAGGCGGACGGCAGGCAGGGTCGTAGTCGAGGGCGATGCAGAAGTCGAAACCATAAAACAATCAGCGAGGCAAAGGTACAAAAACGGTAGGCGAGGACGTGGTCAAAAACAAACGATGGTGAACGAAACAGAGGTCAATGGTCAATGGTCAATGGTCAATAAACAGGCTTGGATCCTAACGTGTACTCAATGACGGTACTGCTTGGTTTATGGTTTATTTTTTAGCACAAATTTTAGTACAAATCTGTGCAAGGTGGGAGCGAAGCCCTAACAGGCTTGTACAGAGCTCCACACCTAACCAACACTTACTACATTTAGTACATTTAGCGGGCAAAATAAAATGTAGCCAATCCATATCCAACATAGGCTGATACGAGAAAGAAAAGAAAAATAGAATGTTTAAGGATTAAACATCAGTTGATACGAGAAAGAAGAAACAGACAACATAGGATGATGATTAAATATAAGATGATATAAGAAAGAAGAAACAGACAACATAGAGTGATGATTAAACATAAGATGATATAAGGAAGAAGAAACAGACAACAAAGAATGATGATTAAACATAAAATGATATAAGAAAGAAGAAACAGACAACATAGGATGATGATTAAACATAAAATGATATAAGAAAGAAGAAACAGACAACATAGGATGATGATTGAATATAGGATGATACGAAAAAGAAGAAACAGACATCATAGGATGATGATTGAACATAGGATGATACGAGAAAAAAGAAACAGACAACATAGGATGATGACTAAACATGGGATGATACAAGAAGAAGAGAAACAAATAACTGAGATGAATATTGAGTAGCAGTTTAGGTAGACATTAGATATTTTTTCAAATGTTTTTTAAAGACAGTATGTGAAGACATAGATCTCAGTTGAGGGCTTAGTTCACTCCACAGCTTTGGGCCTCTAACGGAAAGATTATACTGGTGTCTTGATGTTTGTGAGCGCGATAGGAGTAGATTATTGTTGCTGTGTCTCGGTTGATGTGAATGGACATTGGAGGTGGCAATAAATAGATTCTGAAGGGTGTCTGGAAGTTCATGTTTTCTATACATGAATTTGTGGATGAATATGCATATCTGGTATGTGTTCACTTTTTCAATCGGCAATATGTTATATTTTTTAGAAAGGGGGGCGGATGGTGCATATCTATTTGAGTGGGAGATAAACCTTAAGTATTTCTTCTGTACTGTACGTAGTTTATTAAGATATGTAGGATAGGTCGCTGCCCAGATAATGTTACAGTAATTGATGAAAGGGAACAGGAAGCTATAATACAGAGTAAGATGAGCTGAAGAGTGAACTAAGGGACAAACTTTCCTCAATATGCCCAGCATCCTTGAAGATCTTTTGGTGACTAGGTCAATGTGATTAGACCACTTGAGATCACTATCAATAATGATGCCTAAGAATTTAGTTTGCTGGACTAGATTGATTTCAGCATTATTTATGAGAATTTTGGCTAGTTCTTTTGGGTAGTGTTTATTTATGTTACAAAAGATCATGAAGTTGCACTTCTTCACATTGAGGGTTAGTTTGTTTCGTTGGAACCATTGCGCTACAATAGATAGTTCATTATTAACAATTCTGATCAGGGAGTGAAAATCATCGTGGGAAGCTATGAGATTTGTGTCATCCGCAAACAGAACTGGAAGGAGATTTGTACATGACATGGCCATATCGTTTATATAGATTAAAAATAATAAAGGACCCAGGACTGAGCCCTGGGGGACACCAAATGCGATCTTAGATTTCTTTGAGGAAACACCATTTAGATGGACATATTGCTCTCTATTGACAAGGTAACTGGTTAACAGTTTAAGGGCAGTATCCTTCACTCCATATCTTTTGAGTTTGGCAAGCAGTATAGCATGGCATACCGTGTCAAAGGCTTTGCTTAGATCCAGGAAGACACCAAGGGCAAATTTTTTGTTATCAAGAGCTGATGAGATATAATTAACGAGCTGTATTATGGCATACTCGGTAGAGTATTTTTTACGAAATCCATATTGGTGTTTGTATAATATGCTTTTGTTTGCTCAAGAGTTGCTTTGACGAACAAGAGGCAGACAATTTCGCAACGAACAGTAGCGCGACTGGGATATAAATGCAGGTGTAGACAGGTGTAGACAATTAGTTAGAGCGCAGCAAGAAAATAGAAAACAGGTGCGATGGATGACAAGTTTAACAAGGTAATTAGTAATCGTTAGTAATAAACCTATCCTGCCCTAGCATTAGTAAATTAGTAAACGACATGCACGAGAAACGTAAGGTAACATGAACACATGATTAGTTAGTTTGTTAGTTCTACCCAATCCTGATCTAGCGTTAGTAGTTTTAGTAAATAGACAAATAGAAACAATTAGGGTGTGAATGACAGAAAGAGAGAGAGAGAAAGGCGGAACGCAAGGTTTGCGGAAAGACAGAAAAAGTGTGTGTTTAAACCGTGACCAGTCTACGTAACAATAAACATAAATCAAACCATAACACTAAACGAACTAAGACGATAACCACTCAACATAACAAGGTAAAATAAATCGTAACGAAACATAACTAGACATGACAAGAAAATAAATCGTAACAAGAAACAAACTAAACAACATGACGAACCTAGACTAACATGATACATAAGACAATTAGTGACTAAGACAAAATGAAATAAACATAAAACATGGCAAGACAGACCTGAAACGTGACAGTATTGGTCTATAACTTTACTGTTATTCAGTTATTAATTGAAACAGAACTCTATTGAATTGCAATCAGTCATTACGTTAATTCAATACGTTTACCAATTAGATGTGTATCCAGTGCCCTCTATAATGTTAGGGACCTATCATTTATTTATTTGCCTCTGTGCTCTGTACAAAGAGTTTTAGTATCTCTTGTAGGACAACCTTAAAATAAGATATCCAGACTCTGTATATGTTTATAGGTCACTGACATCAGGAAGTCATGGCATGCAAAGGATATGCAACAAAATACCAAACATGACGACTTTAATTTACATAACATTGCTGTGTCCCAAAGGTTATGGTGCCCTGAAATGGGGGGACTTTAAACACTGCTGTACTTCTATACATTCTATGCAAAATTTCTACATGGTGAAACCAAACTGTATAAATATGTCCTTTCTTAAACTCTGACAATGTGCACTTTAACCACATTTAATTTTTTTTTTTTTTACAAATCTCAAATTGTGGAGCCCAGAGGTAGATTATTAAATTATGCAGTTTTTATTTTGAATAATGAATGCTGTTTTCAGTTATCTGTCTTGTTTTCTCTGTAGATCTGGCTCACAAAGAGGCTCTGATCCAAAAATGGTAACATTTGCTTTCCTTCTGTGGTGACTTATCTCATGGCTGTTGGCTTTGTATGGATTCTGTATGGATTCTGTCTGGATTATTTCCTTTTGCGGAAATAAATAATTAACTGGCTTAGACCAGACATCACAGTTTAGACAGCAGTAATACACCATGGAATTTACAAACTGGCTGTCCCTGGCTTTATCACATATAAGCAATTGGGTGTCTTTTTGGGTTTGTAGGATCAAAATGCATGGAAGGTACAGGGTACGAGTGAAGACAGAGACAGAGATGCGAATAAGGAGAACGTAAGACACGGAACACAATAAAAATGTTTGAGGCACTCAAACCCTGTTTGATAGTTTAGTTGTATTTTTTCATGGCACTCATGCTTGAATGATCACCTATATTTTGTATATTCTTTCCACCTGCAAAATAACACTTTATTACACTTTACTACATTCAATGTAACAGTGTCATAAAGAATCTCTTAAATATTTTTAATGAGTGTGGATAAAAAAAGAATTACATACTGTACATACATTTTCTTCTATGACAAAGAGCTAGAAACAAAATGGTGTCTTCCCACGTGTGCTGTTGATTGGCATGTAGAAGCGGTTGCGAGTGAAGCTGTCCAGTCGGTTTGCTGGTTCCACAGCACTTCAGGGTCTGGCCAGAGGAAGGGGACAGAGACAGAGTCCTGAGGCCAGCAGGGATCCTGGGAAGGAGCGATGGACTGAGCTTGCGGTGAGGGTCCCAATCACCAAGACCAAAATGTACACGAAATACATCAATAAAGAGTTTGTGAATTATAAAGTTCTATCTGTGTTCTGAGTGGTTAGAGATATTCTTGAGACATTGAGCTTCAAAGAAACCAAAGTGAAAGGCTTCAAATACAACCTTTGACATTTTTATATTACTTCATAATTTTAAAGAGTTTTTTTTTTGTGTGTAAAACTTCACACATATATTTTGTGCCCTATACACAACACATTTAAGACATTAACACATTTGTCAAAAATGTCAGTTAGAACCTCATACATTTCTAAGGTCTCGAATTGTTGCCTCCTCTGGAATTTACACAAGGGCAACATTATTGTGAAGCATTTACCAGTAAGTGCTATACTCACTGACATAGAAAACAGGAACTATTACCTGCTAATGGCACACTGTCTCTAAAAAGTCTCCAGTGCTATTATCAGCTGGTTCTATGTTGATACTGATTGAAATACTGTCCCCATTTTTCCCAGCAGACTTTGCTTCCTGGACAGTGGGCTCAATCCAGACATAGGCTACACCCGCTAGACATCCCAGATTCTGTAGATGAGGATACAAATCTCATTGGAGACTACAGCAAGGTGTGAGACTATGTACCAGTGAGAAGTAGTAAGACGTCACTAGTTGTTCTGGTAACAATGTGGAGTCAGTAATGTTGTACTACCATTCTCAATTGTAACAATGTCACCTTTGTCACCTGACTACAATCCCTGAGCATGTCCTTGCATGTCTGGCTCATTTATCCATATCCAACTACTGACACCAATGTAACCAGAGAGAGGCTGTGGCAAGCAAGCTAAATACCATTTCCACAGTGTATCTACATTTCCATATTGCAAGCACAAGACCTCTTTATGATCCCAGGTTAAATTCTTGCAACATCACCCTGCCTAGCAGGTTAGCTGTCACCTGTTATAACATGGTTTATTTATTACTTTATTAGGTAGACCTGTACAGTGGATTGTTAATGCAAATATTTAATCAGCCAATTATATGGTAGCAACAAAATGCATAAAAGCATGCAGACATGGTTGAGAGGTTCAGCTGTTTTTCAGACCAAATGTCAGTATAGGGAAGAAATGTGATCTAAGTGACTTTGACTGTGGAATGATTGTTTGTGCCAGATAGGGTGGTTTGGATATCTCAGAAACCGCTGATCTCCTGGGATTTTCAGTCTCTAGAGCAGTCCTGGAGGGCTGCGTTGTCTGCTGGTTTTTGATGTGTTTCAGCACAAGAGATATATTTAAAAGTCTTTAATTGGCTAAAGAGTCCACACACCTTGTTCTCAAGGCCTTAATTGGCTGCTGATTGAAAGGAAACCACAAATACCAGCAGACACTGTGGCCCTCCAGGACAGGAGTTTGACACCTCTGCTCTAGAGTTTGCAGAGAATGGTATTAAAAACAAAAAACATTCAGTGAGCAGCAATTCTGTGGGCAAAAACGCCTTGAGAGAGGTCAGAGGAGAAGAGCCAGACTGGTCAAAGCTGACAGAAAGGTGACAGTAACAAAAATAACATTACAACAGTGGTAGACAGAAGAGTATCTCTGAACATACAATGCGTCAAACATCTAAGTGGATAGTCTACAGTAGCAGAAGACCAATAAGGCTAAAAAATAAGTCTAATAAATACCAAATAAAGTGCTCACTGAGTGTATGCCATGTTGTTCACAATCATATATCATACATACTTTTTTGTTTCTGATAGAGATGACTTGTAAGTGACCTTACTGTTTAATCTATCAGGATATAAACAATATAAGTATAAAAGAAAGTGAAAACTGGTATTACATTGTGCCTGTTACTGAAAAATATATATTTATCTGTAGCCACATCTCTTTCCTGTGGAGCGAGGGGAACATCTGGATCTGCAGTATATATCAGCACAGACAGTGAGTACTGCCTTTTTTGAAAAGTAAATTCTTATAAACAGCTGCTTGACTATTTTGTGGTTATCATTCAGAGAAATAAATGCTACATGATATTGTTAACTAAAATAAAGTAAATGAACAATACTCAATCCTTATCAGCTTTTTCTGTAGAACTGTTCTTCACATTAATTCATATTTATTGCAGCTGACTTTGCAATGATTCTCCTTGAGAACACGGAATGCATTTCTCACTGTGTGCTGTAGGTGGCATCGCTCCTCAGTGAAAACTATCAGGGTGTCGTGGAGAGCTACCTCATCATAGACTGCCGCTACCCTTACGAATTTAAAGGGGGGCATATCAAGGTAAGTCTGACATCTCACTGGTGAACTGATACTCCACCGGTGAATATGAGCATGTTCATTTCAGCCACTAGAGCTTGTGGTAAACCAGATATGGTTCATACAATTCCAATAGTATGCATCTGCATTACTTAGGAAAAGGCTTTGATTTACTGAAGGGTGAAAAGATACCCAAAAGGATTGTATTCTGTGAGCATGTATTGTGGCAAACTACAATGTTTTCCACACATTTTATATAGCACATAGCCTATGGTACAACAGGTGGAATACATTTCCTCATTAACAGTGCTGGTTAGTAACAGATTTCAAACCAAGTGCTGTAATCAGCCCTGAATACTTTTTGAATTAAGAATAATCTGATTACACACACACACACACACACACACACACACACACACACACACACACACACACACAATTACACACAGGCTGCATATATGCACCTAAATAGGAGGATGAGCAAGATTGTTGCTACATATTTAAAAAAAACAACAACAAGAAACCAGTCTTTTAAGAATCACACAAAGCCATGTATTATGCGAATTTATTCTAGAATACTCTTGGCTAATGAAACTGGGAGTAATCCAAAAATGATGAGATTAGATTATACTTTTTTACAGCATCACAAATCTCATTGTTAGATCCTGACTTTACTGCTCTTACTTGGTTCAGATTATAGATTGCTACAAAAATGTTTAGCTTTTCGGAATTTTGACAGTATTTAAGTTCATACCTCATGATAATTGAAGTCTGTGTCTCTGAAATGATCTGGAAGGCCAACAATGCGTTTTTGGTGGAACCTAAAACCTTAAATGAGCTTGTTTAGTAATCCAGGAGGCTGCATAGGAGGGAAGCTGTTATGTGGACATTTGCTGTTGTAAATATAACTTCCTGCTGTGTGTCCACACAGGGGGCGGTGAATTTCCATTCTGAGATGCAGCTGCAGGAAGCTCTTTTCCAGGATACTGTCATTTTCCAAAAGTCCCCCAGGACAATGTCTCCCAGCAGCCTCTCTACCGCAGCCTCTCTTTCAGATGCAGGCAGTCCCAGCCAATGGGGTGCCTTTCAGGAACAAATCTCACAAGGAAGCACGTCAGAGAGTGGGTCCTCACCAGACGGTCCCTCGCCAAGGAAACTCATTGTCTTTCACTGCGAGTTCTCTACTGAAAGAGGGCCCAGACTGTACGTGAAACCTTCACCCATCAACACATGGATACAGACACACACACATGCACACACAGCCAAATCAGACACACACATTCACACATAAAACTACATAATTACATAGCCAAGTCTCACTCACTCACACACGCACTGCATAAACCACATAATCAGATAATCACATATCCAAATCACACATTAACCACATAATCACATATCCAAATCAGGCACATGGCAAAAACTCAAACACATAGCCAAGTCATATCCATGCATATACAAAAATCATATACACATAATTGTGTAACACATAGCAAACTCAAACACACACAGATTCACACACAGACGCACACGCACTACAAAATCTCATACATCAAAATATTTAGAATACTGTATCTTAATTTGTGCTTTGTGCTAATCATACTTGAATCTAAATTCCAAACATTCTAGCCTTGCCAAGACTTACTTTGTCAAATAATTGGCCTCCATTATCTTTCCCCAAGCACAGTATGGAGTTTATCTTCTCAGATATGTGTAAATAACTACTTTCAGCAGAGACCTGCATTAAGTCAGAAATTTATTTGCTTGGTGTGGTACATTTACCATGCTAGTTTAATTTCTGTTTGTAAGAAATTTGATAATACAATTAAAATGATTGATTATTATAATTTGACAAAGTATTCATATAATTATTCTAGGAATGTCCAACCCTGGTCCTGGAGAGCCGCATGGTCTGTTGGCTTTTGATAGTTATTGAGTAATTGAAGCAGTCCATGAATTCACCTGTTTTCTGTGGTCCCCAGGACCATTGTTGGCCATCCCCAATCCAATCTGTATATGACAATTATGACTGTTGGTAGGATATTAATTTGTCCACTCTTCCAGATATAGGAACTTGCGGAAGCTGGATAGAAGCCTCAATGTTTACCCTCAGCTTTTTTACCCCGAACTGTATGTCCTAGAAGGCGGATACAAAGAATTCTTCTCCCAGTTTCCGGTAAAGACTTCATTTCCTAGTCTAATAACCACAGAGGTGACATCATCTAAAAGGCCTGTTCTTAGGCTATGTTCCTGGGTGTATCTGTCTCTTAAAACTGCTTCTCTGCAGGGCCTGTGTGAACCTTCTGGCTACGTCCCAATGCTACACAGAGACTTCAGGGAGCAACTGTGCAGGTTTCGTAGGAAAAGAAGATCACGTGCCATGCAACACAGAAAGAAGCAGCTTTTTAAATCAGGTCTCTAGTCTACAATGCCATGCTACTATGAGGTGTTAGAAATAAAATTGAATTAAAGACATATTTAAAGACCATTATCTTGGACTGGCTGTGCAATAAAATGATCTTGTACCCATAAATAAAGTAGGCCTATTGGCCCCTGAATATGTCCCATTAAATTATAAAATAGCAACTATTACAGACTTGTAAATCACAATTTGTTTGGCAAAATGACTGTAAAAGTAAATATTTAATCAAATGTTACGTAACCCAATACTGAAATCTAATATATGGAAAATTCTGTAAAAAAGAATAGTCATTTCAAATGTGTAAAGTAGTGCACTTTATTATTGATTCAATTATTGACACCCCTGGTTTAATACTTACATACAGTAAAAACCCCTGGCAAAGATAACAGTCTTTCCTATAATTTGTGATAAGGTTAGAGAACACATTTGAAGGGATTTTTTTTACCATTCCTCCATGCAGAACTTCTCAGAACCATTGGTATCCTTGGGTTTGTGCTTATGGACCCCCTCTTCCATTCAGACCACAGGTTTTTGATGTGATATAAGTCTGAGGAGGTCACTGCAGAAATTACATTTCACTTAGCTAACCATTTCAGTGCGTATTTTGATGTATGGGCGGCACAGATGGTGCAGTGGGTAGCACTGCCGCCTCACAGCAAGGAGGCCCTGGGTTCGAATCCCCGTCGGCCGGGGCCTCTCTGTGCGGAGTTTGCATGTTCTCCCCGTGTCTGCGGGGTTTCCTCCGGGTACTCCGGTTTCCTCCCACAGTCCAAAGACATGCAGGTTAGGCTGATTGGAGAGTCTAAATTGCCCATTGGTATGAGTTTGTGAGTGAATGGTGTGTGTGCCCTGCGATGGACTGGCGACCTGTCCAGGGTGTATTCCTGCCTTTCGCCCAATGTATGCTGGGATAGGCTCCAGCCTCCCTGCGACCCTGTTCAGGATAAGCGGGTTAAGATAATGGATGGATGGATGGATGGATTTTGATGTATGTTTAGAGTCATTCTCCCGCAGGACTATCTACCTATGACCAAGTCTTGGCTTCAATGACCCACCTCCAGGGTTGTTTTGCATTCATTCCTTTTTTTGCTATGCAATTTTCAATCACTATGGTAACAGGATATACCATTTGAAAGCATTACAACTCACGGTTCTATCTGTATAACCAATTTTATGTATTTTTTTTGTACCAATTGCCATCTGTCTCTTCTGGCTTTTCCATGCTGATGGATGACAATGGGATTTTGCATCCGTGTTACCTTATTTTTATACTCTAGTGAAACAAGAAGTGATGGAATGACACAATATAGTTCCTTTAGACTGAGATTTACTAAATTAAGTAAACTGATATTGACAATTTCACCTTGTTTGTTTTTATTTACAATAATTGTTGGGGGGGCACTAATTAGGTTTTCAGAAAAAAATTGATTACTTTATAAAAAACATTGAAATGTGAGAGGAAATGTCTTGAAATAAAAGTATATAGTTTTCCCAGATGTTTGAACATAACATGTTTGCACATAGGTTATTATCTGTGATGTTTATTATATGCAGCAATTTATTCATTTTTATTGAGGGTGCTAATAATTCTGGAGCCCACTTAATGTCCCAGTATAAAAAGAAAACTAACATATATAGCACATATATTAGATCTTGTATGGGGCTTACTGTGGGCCATTCTCAAAGGCTAGCTTTATATACCCATGAAATAATGTAGAAACCAGAAACCCCGTTACACAGACGTTGAGGATTGCTTGATCAACAGCAATCTGCTTATAACGACCGATTATGCAATTGTTGCCCTTGCTAGGCTACTCGATTCCTGACTAGTTTTTACTGAAGGTCACTTTCACAGGAGCAAGCAGCTCCACTGTCGACGTGCGGGTTCGTTGTTTCCCCGGAGGACACAGGAGTCCTGCTGCATGCTCATTGGTGGAAACGTGCAGGAAGTGTCACGTCATACACTGTCAAGTTTAGTAGTTACCTAAATACCTTCAAAAAAAGGTTCGCCTTTTCTGTCCCGAAGGAGTCAAGCTACCGGCTGCATCATCATCCCGAATACTTTGTTGCAATTAAAGAGGGGCGTTGTATCCTTCAGTTTTCGGAAATACAGCAGGCACACCGGACTCTTCAGAATGGCCGCGTATAAACTGGTGCTCATCCGTCATGGGGAAAGCTGCTGGAATCAAGAGAACCGCTTCTGCGGATGGTTTGACGCAGATCTGAGCGAGACCGGAGCCCAGGAAGCGAAGAGAGGAGGGGACGCACTGAAAGGTGATGGTTTGATGATTTGCAGTACAATATAAACGCTGGTTTTTAGTCGCTTTTATTACCCTTGTCCAGATGAGATCCTGCGAACTGCACATTAATTACAAACCGTATTAACCGGCGTGACACGAATTAGAATGACACTGCGAACGTACGTATGTATCATAAGCTTAAAAGTGTTAGCTACATTTGGAACCGAATTAGTGGCTCGAGCGTCGGGGAAAAATCGTACACAGGCTCGCGGTACGGCCAGCAGTCGCGTTGTATAAATTTTATTTGCATGTGTCATGCAGTCTCTTCCTGATTTCATCCAAGCCGCATCCAACACGTTGTATTATCACACGTTATATCAAAATGTATTATCAATCGCCATTTCTGATTTGGGCCTAATTCTTTCTCTGAAGACAATTCAGCGATATTTCAAAGATTTTTCATATTTTTTCAATGTGTTCAGTGTGGTCACCACCCAGCCGACCGATGGGGTAATTTTCCAAAGAAGCCAGTGCGCACGTGCATGCCATGCATTGACTGCACCAGACTCGTGGCTATTTGTTTCTCACACAGTGTACTTAAAATATTATTACCCAACCAGTACATTATCACATTATCGCTTACAAACATTACAGAAGAGGACAATAAAGGTGGCCCATTTCAGATGTTACAGGATAGGGATGTAAAATCATGTTTTTTCATTTGCTTTATTACTTGAGGGCTTTATACTTTAATTATGTATCAACAATGTGAACTAAGTAGGTGTATAATATAATATCTTCAGGAGAATACAGTAATACTTCATAATGTTCAATTTGAGTGACTTTAGCAATAAACATGCTCCAGAGGGTCTATTTAAGGCACATGGCTCATGGTATAAAAGGTTTCGTTTTTGGTCCTCCTGGTAGAAAATACTGCATTTGTGTGGTGGAATCCTGCCCATTGCTGAAGGAACCTATCCATAATTGGCCATAGTGTCAGATTGTAACCTGCAAAGTCACAAAGATGGCAGTACACTACTTAAAGGATGCTTGCCTGCTCTCTCCTAAATTTATGGAGGATGTTGCAGTGATGGAATGGCCTAGAAAAAAAGGTTACGAATACATTTTTAAAACAAGTTTTGGGATATGCAGTCAATGAATGCCGTCGGATGTCTTTTGCAGAGGCCGGCTATGAGTTTGACATCTGCTACACCTCCGTGCTGAAGAGGGCCATCCGCACTCTATGGATCGTTCTGGATGGCATCGATCAGATGTGGCTGCCTGTGCACAGGACCTGGAGGCTGAATGAGAGGCACTACGGGGGCCTGACCGGCCTCAACAAGGCTGAGACGGCCGCCAAGCACGGTGAGGCGCAGGTCAAGATCTGGAGGAGGTCCTACGACACCCCCCCGCCCCCCATGGATGCCGACCACGACTACTATACCAACATTAGCAAGGTGAGGGGGCCACTGATATCCTACCAAACCTATACAAAATGGTTTTGTTGAATTTTAGTGCTGTCAGGGCAGGTGTTATCTGTATCTTGAAGTGCATATTAGTATATTTTCCCCTTCAGTCTGTTGGCAGTTAAGATCCTTCTGGTCATACAAATATGGAATGACATGGTATAACTGGGTCTCACTATTTTATGTTAATATCACATGTACATACAGTACTGTGCAAAGGTCTTGGGCACCCTAGACTTATATATATATATATATATATATATATATATTTTTTTTTTTTGTTATTTTTGTTTTTTTGTGTTAGTATAAAAGAACACATTTGAGATTTCCAAATATTCATTTCCCAAAAGATTTAATTTTACAGAGACATTTTTGTAACTTTTTACAAACAATTTGTAACAATTGACTACTTTTTACATAAAAACTTGGCTCTCTGAGATCAGAAGCAAGGAGCCAACCTGTAGAAGAACTGTGGCAAGTTCTCCAACATGCTTGGAACAGCCTTACTGCCTGTATATATATTTCTTAATTTTGTGTGCATGAATGGGTGAATCAGAAGCATCAATTGTACAGTTGAGTCATGGATTACATTAGAGAACTAGAGCTCTGTTCTGTAAAATACCAATTGCAGAATTGTTCTGTTAACCAAAAAGACTTGAGACTTGTCCCGTGGCGGGACTATATTGTTGCCCAGGAAATCCTGGCACATTTTCTGAGGGGGTGGGGCAGGCCCAGTGAAATGCGTTCTTATTGGACAAGCATCCGGGTCATCGTTATAGCAACAGGTGTTCAACCACAGTGACTTTGGTGGTTTGCCGGGAATCATTATGGGATGTGTGTGTGCCACGCTGAGGCTAAGAGAGGAGGTTTACTGAGGACTAAGTTGGGAAAAGATCACACTTCTAATCTGACACAGAGCAAATGTCCTTAAGCCCTGAAAATCAGTGCACATGTGAATGGCATGTCATCTGCATTGGAGAGAGATTTTGAGCACTGTCCCCCCCTCATAGCCTCCCCCCATGTCAGCATAAAATCTGTCCCTCCAGTACTTGACATTGTGACATCACTGCACATTTACCTGCAGGACCGTCGCTATGCCGACCTGACGGAGGAGCAGCTGCCCTCTTGTGAGAGCCTTAAGGACACCATCGCCCGTGCCTTGCCCTTCTGGAACGAGGAGATCGTCCCACAGATCAAAGAGGGAAAGAGGGTCCTGATTGCTGCTCATGGGAACAGCCTGAGGGGCATCGTCAAACATCTGGAGGGTAGGCCCCCTATTGTACTATGGGTCCTACTGTGTCCACTCTGGGCCATATTGGGTAGCCTACTGTGACACTTCAGTCCATTTTAGGAACCATAATATTCTCTGTCTGAGCTAAATGCTATAGCTATATAAATTATATATAGTGATTATTAAATTTATATAACTTTATATTAGCTTATGGCACTTAGATATTAGTGTCTCATGCATCAAATTCATATAACCTGTAATTTGCTTTTCAGGGGAAAGTGGGAATTAGTTTGAACAATGTGAATGGTAAAATAAACAGATGCCTTCAAATAGGGTAAATAAATTGATTCTGATTATCATCTATATTTTTCTGTGGAGAGAAAGAGAAATGCCACATAAATAAAAGTATTGTTATTACTAGGAATACAGGTATAAGGACAAGCCAGAATTGGCAGAATGGCAGTTTCTTGTCATTTTAGGGATTGTAACACTTATGTTTTTAAGTGGAGTAAGTAGGAAAAGCCTGGAAACCTGGAAAAGTTTTATATGTCTATTATATGTAGAGAAGACTGGCCGAATGTACTTTAAACTATTAGACTATAACCATTTTTAAAAATATATTTTGCCCCACAGAGTGCAAGTTTGGTTAGTTTTGTCCTAAGTGGCAACACAGCCTCAGTTCTATGGTATCTCCTGTAAATATTTACCATGGCCGAAAAGAGACCTCTGTATTTCAAAATATCCAGCTTGCCTCAGAAGACTTCCAGATAGCATTAATCCAGTGTTGCAAGCCTGCCACTCATAACAAAACGCAATTCAGAAAATGTTTAAACAAGCCGCACACATTTATTCAGAGTGCCGTTAGTGTTTGGGTGGCAGGGACGGGTCCTTCTTTCTCTCAGTCACTTAACTGTAGCAATATGCATTCTCACTTCCTGTGGGTCGGCTCTTGTCAACAGGCATGTCGGAAGAGGCCATCATGGAGCTGAACCTTCCCACGGGAATCCCCATCCTGTACGAGCTGGACAAGAACCTGAAGCCGGTCAAGCCCATGCAGTTCCTGGGAGACGAGGAGACAGTGCGCAAGGCCATGGAGGCCGTGGCTGCCCAGGGCAAAGCAAAAAAGTAGACTTCCTCCTCCCTGTGTGAGAACCCTAGAGGCAGGGCAGGGCAGTGGGGGGTGGAGGACAGGAGGACAGCACTCTCTCATAGGTTTTCGCACACACCGCACACATACTCTACACACGCTAAGACAATGTCGCGCTTCTCCCCTAGGTCACTATCTACCGACGCATAGAAAGGGTTATCAGTATTATACACTGGACATGAATAGTATAAGGAGGCTGTAGCGCATAAGCATGGATATTCACAAATATTATATACCAGAGCAGAGATTAGGGACCATACTGAAAACAAGACCGATGCTTGACCATTTCACAATCACAAGAGACCGTGCTCGAATGGCATTTCTTCCCCCACATTCCTTTCTGCACTTTCAGCCCACAACCCTTTTTGGATTTCTTAGGTCAGTATTTATTTAAAAGTTTCATTAGATCGTACTTTGTGTTGTACTGAGGACTGTAGAGAATGTTTGCACATAACTTACACTGGGAATTCAAGAAACTCAAAGCGGTCTGCGGATTATAAAAGGGAGATTTCGTCATGAAAATGTAATGTAGTGGAAAGAAAAAGTATTCTTTGCCATGCCAGAGCATATGGAAATGACAAAATTGAAGATTGCAGTCCCTACTTTTTAATGTTTTTAATGTTAAGTTGTGTGAATTCTAAATGAGATTGTACGTGGGTGTCCTACTGTATTTTCTTTGCTACATGATGCACATAGAGACACTTTATTCGACAGGGTTGTCTTTCCTCACTTTTCCATATTGTACATTCCAGAGCTTGAGGTCAGGGAAGCGGAGACCTGTATTTTTCAATCATTCGACCAGAATCATAACCCCCCTTGAGAGCTGTGGAAAAAGACACCCCTCTGATCCCCTTTTCTCCAGTGCTGTAGTTTATATACCTCTATGTTACAGTACGTTTCCGTTTGTGTGTCAGTCACACCTTGTTACTGTGGGCTTGGGAAGTTGATTTTGCAGTGTGTCGTGTCTGCATGAGATGTTCTGTGTCAGAGTTAGTGTTAGTGAGAGATCGCCACACACCGCTCTGGAAAAATCATCCGGTCATCGTGGACAGCCCTTGTACTTGCATGAACCCTGTATGAGCACTGAAATGCCAGATGTCCCTCTCAAAAGATTGTTCAGCAGTTTCTTCGTTAAACCAGAACGGTTTATCAAGACTGATGTAGAGATTAAAGTGTTTTCAACCTTAAACAATTGTCATGGTTTTATTTTGGTATTAAAAACATTTTTTTGCCAATATGTATATATTCATTAACGACAAAATCATATCTAATAATTGTGGGGAAAAAATAAAAAATAAAAGCATTTTATCCCCTTCTTACATGCTCTATGAATTTGATCAAGTTAGTGCGTAGCATACTTTGCTTTTCCCCAAAAATGTCAGCTGCAGTCTACCAGCTAAGCTGCATGGTTACTGTGGATGAGTATACTTCTTGAGAAGTTGGTGTGAACAAGCTTCAGGTACCTATTTGACTACAGGTCACCCTTCTGCAATTGTATGAGTACTACCCTACCTATTGAACCCAACACTGTTTGGCTGGCAAAGGGTTGTCTGCATTGGCTTGGTCAGGATTCAACAGCAAGCAGTAGAAGGAACCACTATAAAAATAAAAAATGAATTATGTGCTGTTTCTAAATGGTTTGGACAATTGCAAGAGGAATCGTGTATCAATACCTTTCTTTCAAATTGGAGCAATGCGGACCTCTTGTGGAGTAATGGAGGATTACTGAAAGTGAAATTATTTTTTGGCACTATTGATAAACTACTCAAGCTGTTATAAAATACATATATAAACCAGACACCGTCTGGTTCATTACGCAGTCGTAGATAATTAAGCTTCCACATTTTGTTATATGGTGCATTGGTAATCACATCATTTTTTAAATACATTTTTACGTATAAAAATAATGTGTCGCAACAGCCTATACAGTAGTAATGACTTCCTGGTCCATGAATGGGACCCACGAATAGTTTGAGTGACGACCGTTTTCGTAAGGTCACTTAATCTTGTTGTGAACTTGTACCGTTTAAAATATTCCAGCATTGAATGAATGCAATCCGAAAATACTGGGAATGGCAGCATATTGTAGTTCAATAGTTCAGTAATGCCACAACAACTATGGCGTAGTAAAAGCGCAACGTGGTTAATACCACGTGACCAATTCCTCACGTATTCTAGATTGTCCAATGGAAAATAAGATTGGTCTTCTTGAAAACATGTCTCCTATGAAGCTGTGTGTTCCAGGTGAGTCGTGACAGTAAGCATTTAAATTAATATTTTCATAGCCGTTTCACAATTCTAAATGTGGATGTAGTTGAATAGATGTGATTGGACACACTTTTCGACCCATTCGTACTTCACGCACGTGTCCTCATGAAGCTTCTCGGACGCATTATTGAAATCATGTGTGGCTACAAGGCTAGCTAGCCAACTTACCTCTACTAGATAAGTAAACGCTGCATGCAGGGTGTGTCGTGTGTTCATCTTGTACTTTTTAAATGGCAAACTGACAGTTGGTTAGCGGCTGACACTGATTTTGCTAGAATTATTTTAACTTAAGGTTATTAGTGGATTTTATCTTGGTCGCTAGCTTGCTCGCTCACTGGCTTTACTCACCAATCAACTTGTTTTCGACCCGCCTTCGTGCCTGAGGCATTTTTCGTACCAAGTTTATTTAAGTTTAGTTTTTTTAAAGTTTATTCAGGTCGTTTGTAGCTAGGAAGTTCGTGTGGTTTAGGTACCTTGGTAGCGATTATTGAAGTAAGTTATGCCATTTTTATGATTTTACTGTGCGTGTATACAAGGTGTATCCAAAACAATGCATTCGTATATTGGTACAGCAGTCAGTATCTTATTGGGTGTTTCTATTAATGTATTTTGCTTATAAAGGGGAGAGGCTGTGCAGCACGGAAGACTGTATTCCAGGGACAGGCACCTACTTGCGCCATGGATACATCTTCGCCTCTCTTGCTGGCTATGTTCTGAAGAAGAATGAAGGAGAAGAGGTCTGTGTGTGATGGGAAATGAATTGTCCTTACATGTCCTTTTTCCTGTTATTGCCATAATAGCTGAAATCAAAGTGTGTAGTTTGCACAATGTAGGATGATGAAAGCTATTACTTAATTACATTACATGCATTTATTTAGCAGATGCTCTAATCCAGAGTCACTTTCACAGCTTTTGCATTTTTACATAGCATCCATGTATACAGTTGGATATATACTGAAGTAATTTAGGTTAAGCACCTTTACATATTTTCACATTTTCATATTATATTGCTGGAATTGGAAGCGCCTGCTAAACTACACATCTTCCCAAAAGAGACAGGCACACACAGTGTGTATATATATATATATTCTGAATTTGAGTTGAGTAATTGGATAAGCAGTGTTACGCCCATTATATAAAATGGTTTGTTTTCAGCTTCCTGTGATATCTGTTGTGAGAGAAACAGAGGCACAATTGCTACCTGATGTAGGTGCTATTGTCACATGCAAGGTAAGGGAAAGGACACACTTTTATTTTATAAATTTAAACCGTTTCATAATCATATTTCATGGTTTCCAGTATGAATCATAATGTAGTGCATGCTATATGATTTTTGTGATCCATTAATCCTGGAGTAATAGTGAATGCTCTGTAATTTGTACACTTTTCCAATTGGAATTATTGTATCTTTTAGGTTACAAGTATCAATCCAAGGTTTGCTAAAGTCCACATCCTCTATGTTGGTTCCACGCCCCTGAAGGACAGATTCAGAGGAACAATCAGGTAATTTGGATTGAAGATGTTTTGCTGTGTTATAAGAGACATAATCATGCATTTTGTTGGTTAACAGTATTGCTTGTAATCGTGCTGTTCATTTTTGCGGTGTTGTGCCAACTTAACTATTCATTGAAGAAAGTCGATGAACTGACTGACAAAAATGATGTCATCTAGTGCTGAATTTTGATGACTGTCTTTTCACAGGAAAGAAGATGTTCGAGCAACAGAAAAAGACAAGGTATGTTCAATGGACCAAAGAGTCTTTGTGCAGTAGTTTTTGGTTTTGATGGTGTGTGTGAGTGATTTGATAGCTTCAAAAGAAATGACAATTTCTGGGTGTATGGGAAGGCTGTACCGCATAGTGATGTGAAATTGCTTATTTGTTCTGTTTATGTCCTTAACAGGTTGAGACGTACAAAAGTTTCCGGCCTGGAGACATTGTCCTTGCCAAAGTGATATCCTTTAAGCCACAGGTTGTCTCTAAAGGCTGCAGGCAGTGCACTGAAGACTGAGACAGGTGCTCAGGGTGGCTCCTGCTATAGGTATTGCAGGCACCATACAATACTAGCAATACAAATGCATGTATTGAACATTTAGAAAAGATAAGAACCCCATGCAAGAATTTTAGAGAACTGTGGCATCGCTTTGTCGATTTCTGCTATGACCCTTGTTGCTTGTTACCAGACAGCTCACAGACACCTGGCTGGTAGAGTCCTTGACCAGGGCTCAGATCTCTCTAGGTGACGTTCAGTCCAACTATCTGCTGACGACAGCGGAGAATGAGCTGGGCGTGGTGGTGGCCCACAGTGAGGCAGGTGAGCAGCGCCATTCGGGCGGGGCATGGCGCCGCAGACAGAAGTACCGTCACGGCACTCTGGTGTCTGCCGCACTCCTGTCTTGAGTTTAGAGTTCTTACACTTGGCTCCTTGTTCTCAAGTAAAAAAAATAAAAAAAAATCAGTCAAGGCTAAAATGTTGCTGGAAGTAGCCTCAGCAATACAGGAAGTAACATTTGAGAAGCTGTCACGCCTGGTTGTTTTAGAAGCCTGAATATAGCCAGAAGGCATCTGCTAGACATACCACTTTGAAGTTGGTGAATGGTGGAGTTTTCCACAGGGTTGGGTAAAGGGGATTTGGTGGCAGGCGCGCAGAGTTCTCATTAACTTGCTTTTATGTGTCCTAAATACAGTTTTGTTTCCTCCTCCATTTTATTTGCACAACAGGTGTGCAGATGGTTCCTATAAGCTGGTGTGAGATGCAGTGCCCTCGCACTCATGCCAAGGAGTTCCGCAAAGTGGCCAGGGTGCAGCCAGAGTATCTCCAGGCCTGAGCGAGGTTCTGCTATGTGGTCCCCTGACTCATGACCTCACATTCCCTTTCCTTGAGGAACACACAGCTTCAACACAGCTACCCCAGACAAGCAGGCCACACCCAGTGTAAGAATGGGGTAAATGGCTGTAGTCCCAACTCATGGAGACAGACTTGGGAGTTGGCTATATCTGGCATGATGACTAGATACTTTTTATTTTATTTTTTTGTAAGTTGACACAGCTCACAAGAATTAAAAGCCATCGGGATTTTGAAGTAAATGTTTCTAATAACAAATTGTAATTTACAGCACTGTTTTGAAGACTTTGAATATATTATCCCAAACCAAATAAAATATTTTTGACTAAATATTTTGCTTCTTTGTTCTTCTGTACATTAAGTGTTTCTTCATCACATATTTACAGGTTATGCATTTGCAAATCCAATATTCCATAACAATGTGTTTATATGTTGATTGTATTCAAATTCAGAAGGCTACTATATTTAAGTCTATTCTGTCTGCAATGTTGACATTCTACTTCAATTTGGTTATTGAGTTTTGGTTGGTTCAAAGCATTTATTTGTTTATATACAGTGTTCTCCATAACATTTGGGATGATTTTAATTTCATTTGTGTCTACTCCGCAATTTTAGACTTGTAATCAGACAATTCAAATGTGGTTAAAATGTAGATTCTCAGCTTTTTTGGTAAAGGGTATTTTTTATATACATTTTGTTTTCACAATGTAGATCTTACAGCACTTTTTATTCATTATATTGTTTAATTATTGTTTATTATATTGTTTATTGGCATCCTTGTTGCATGTGCACGTCGTCAGCACGAAGTACTGAAGATTTCCTCATGTCTATTGTTGGTTGATATTTCTTACCACTAGAACAAAGATGACGTTGCTCTCTGACTAGAACTTACGGTAAAATCTCCGGAAGTGAGAATAAACTTCATTTCCCAGAATACTCCGGTGCCATTATGCGTCGTGTAAGGGACAGCAGGAGATAAAACGTAGATGGCAAGCTATATATGTTTATTCAGTTTACTTTCGTAAATTCTGAAATTGAACGGACCTGGCATGGCTTAAATAGTCAGTCAGTTAACGGTGGGCGGTCCATTGACTGTAGCTCAGGTGAGTATGTATTTTACTTTTAGAGACCCCGGCTGTCGTTCAGATAATGACGCTATCCCGCCTGATATCTTGCTAACAAGTCCACCGTCGGCTGTGATAACGATGGGTATCACCAGTCAGCACAAAGCCCACCAGCCTGCTGATTGTGAAATTGGCAAAATATTTCCTTCCGTTGCTGGCTCACCTTAAATGAGCCAGTTTAATTACCGTTATTTAACGGAACTGTGTAATGAAACCGGCTCAGTCAGTGACATCTTGAGACAATGTTGCAAACCCTAGTTAGCTATAGCTGTCAATACATTGCTCAGGAACATTGCTGTAACTATGTTGCTAGCCTACAGTTCTTCACTGGTGCACCGACTTGTTGTGCCTGGATGTTTTTAATGTGCTAGGAGCGTATTCTCGTTGTTTTTAGAAAGCTAATCTTTAGAACTTCATAAGCGAAGGAATAATTAAAGAAGGGTGGCATATCAGAACTGAAATATTGACTCAACATCATGCTGTCCATGTAAGGCGAACCGTATGCTTTTGAGGAATTCAGTAACTAACGTTATGTTAGATAATTATCATTTCCTTATATTAAGCACTGTAGTTAGCTTGCCAGTTAGCAACAGTTGAGCAATTCTGCCTGGATAGGCCTACTAACTATATGGCTAGGCTATTACTTCTGGTAGACTTGCGGATTAAATAATATAGGCCTAGCTGATATTACATTTATATGATATTACATTATTAGCTAGCTAACTAACAATTAATGTTCCCACGTTTAACCTTCAGATTGGCTTGGCTTTGCATTGAGTCGACTCGTGTGTAAGCTATGGTTGCTCTTACCTTATATAATAGTTTATGAACCAATAGTGCAGATTGCTGATTTAACTCACACCCATGACATCGGGTGCATGATGTCAGGCCGATTCTCTGTGATGTTCCTGTGGTAAATTGATTCTATATAAATATTCTGTGAAATATTTAGACAAGAAGGCTTTGTTGAAACAAATACCAAAGACATTAAAAACAAATACCTCAGAACAGCATTGCTGTATCTTTTTTACTTGCAGAAGCTGAAACCACCTGCTCCTCCTGGAAATTTGAATGATACTCTCTTCCACCCACCTTATATTTTACCCAGCATTGGCACCTCAGATTACTTTATGTCTCTACAGTAGCTGGCTTGAATTTCCAAAGAGTCTTCAGGATTTTACATCTAACATCTTCGATGGGTCTCATGAGCTCCTGTCTTGACTCTTGTATGTTGACTGGTCAGGTTGACCGGGTTGGTGTGTCCCAGAGATTACACTGTCAATGATCAGCCGTTGCTGTTAAAGTGAATTTGATGTTTGCTGGACTGAGAGTAGAAGCCTCATCTGGTTAAATGTGGAAGTGAAGGCTTGTATGTCTCAGTGGTTCTGTGGGCGGTTGAGGTAGATAGTGTTTCTGTATCAATGTGTTTGGTGGAAAAGATTTGGAAGGGGGGCAGTGAGCATTTCTATCTGCTGGCAGAGGTGAGGGTCAGTCAATGTGTCAGTCCTGTGCTCAGGTCTTTCAGAGTGTCAGCCTAATTCATTGTGTCAGTATCTGTCTGTGAACAGGTTTGTGAGTTTGTCAACCGTTGTCTGTGCAGTTTCTGTGTGATCTGATAAGTCAGTGAATAAACCTTTCTGTATGTAAATGGTAAATGGTCTGCATTTATATAGCACCTTTATCCAAAGCACTGTACTATTGATTGTTTTTATTGATTGTTTTTATTGATTGTATGTTATCGAGTGCTCAGGTCATCCAGTGTTTTAGTCTATTTGTTTGTCTTTGGGTCAGTCCATGTCTCAATCCCTCTGTCTGTGAACATGCCTGACAGTGTGTGTCTGCCTCCCTTTGTATGTTTTAGTGGGGGATGCCCTGTGGGAGCTGGTCATTCCTGCGAGCCATGCGGCTGCTCCTCCGATGGTTGCGGCCCTGCCTGAAGCAAAGCCGCAGTAAGCCCTCCAAGAGGCTGGGGGAGCTGTGGCTCTACAGTAAGCTGCTGCTCCGCTCCCTCTGCTACAGTGAGCTCACCAACTCCGATGTGGTCATCGACTCCCTCTTCGAGCCAGTGTACTGGCTGGTGGACAACCTGACCCGTTGGTTTGGGGTGGTAAGTCACCACAGTGGCCAGTAAAGCTACAATCTATCCTTGTCCATAACTAATATGGAATATACTGACCTATTTATGAATTTATTACTAGTTTTACTGGTCATATGTACATCATGTGGATAGTTTTGCAGATGGTAGGTTAGAAGTGGCTGCTACTGGCCATTGACACTCAATTGACACTCAAAAGCAATGTCCATATGGAAATATGTCTTATGTGCTACTGTGAAAATATTCCATTGCATTATACTATTTATTGCTTAGCTGATGCCATTATCCAGAGCAGTGTACACAGGAGACTATTTATTTATTTGTTTTTACGTATTACCCTCAAAATACATTGTCAGTGTTGAGCTGATGGTTAATGCATGAATGCCCACTTTGTTCCTGTGTATCTGGCCATTTTCTGTGTATCTGGCCATTCTTCCCCTTTCACTTGGTTTGTCTAAGTATTTTGTGCATGTCTGCAGCTACCTTCTCCTCTCCTCCAGGTGTTTGTGTGTCTGGTCATCATTCTAACCAGCTCCGTCCTGATCATCGTCTATTGCTGCGTGCTGCCCACGGTTATCAGTAGCTACCCCACCCACTGGGTCATGTGGCACCTCTGCTACGGTCACTGGAACCTGGTCATGATCGTCTTCCACTACTATAAGGCCATCACAACCTCTCCTGGCCAGCCCCCCCAGGTACACATGCAACCCAATCCCCAGTCAGGAGTTCTGAATACAGGACTGAACAAGGAATTCTGGGAAATCTAGATGTGACAATGCAAAACCGTCATGTGTTTTCTTTGTTTTAAATTCAACAGGTAAAATGTGACACGCCGTCTGTGTCAATGTGCAAAAAGTGTATTATTCCCAAACCAGCCAGGACGCACCACTGCAGTATCTGCGACAGGTAACATAGCTCCCTACAGTGTCTCTCTCTCCCTCTCTGTCTCACACACACACTCCTGCTGATCTTTGAGTGCATTGACAGACAGGGCCTATACAGGTTCTTCAGATTTTCATAGAACTGGGTTAGCTTGATTGATCCTGCTACAAAAACACAAGATCTTAAGACGGTTGACTTTAGATCTTGAAAGAAAAACAGGCTTAAAGTAAGCATGGTCTTATCTGACCTCATCGCAGATACAATCTCGGTGAAGGCATTCCCTGATCTTACAGCCACAAAACAAGCTGAGCGACAGGAGGCTCTGACTGGTCTTGTCCCAGGAACGAGCTCAGAGGTGTGAGCGTCACAGGTTTTGACAAGCCGGGCCTTGTTGCATTAGAGTCACTCCTCTCTTCCTCCTCTCCCCCTATAGTTGTGTGCTGAAAATGGATCATCACTGCCGTATCCTTTATCCAGCAATGCTGTGAGACCCGAAAACAGGGTCACTGTACTCCTTTATTTGAAAAAGATAAATGTGTTGACTATATTTGTCTGTTTATGCTGTCAGCTATATTTCATGGACATTCCTACTGAGTTTAGGTGGTTACGCAACATATTCACATGCTGTACTGATGCATGATATGGTAAATAAGTGTACTTATATATGCGCCCATAAATCCACTGAGCTCAAGAAGTTAAATCAGTGCATAACTACAGACACTAAAGTAATAACTGGTTTAGATTTTGTGCTGATGGCAGATATGTTTTTCATAACATCATATTATTGATTTAGTACACTTAAGCAAGAGCCAGACAGACAGCCAGTATTAAAGCCATTGTCAGTGTGGTCAGTGTGAAAATACCATAATGTTATGGGAAATGTTACATTATTCGGTCTTGGGGAGTTTGGGAATTGTGCATTGAAGGCTGGTTTCTCCAGTTTCCGCTGACTATTGATCGCGCTGCCAGTATGATAAGCAGGGTTGTTGGCTCCTGTCCTTAACCGTCCCCCGCTCAGCCTGGCTCAATAACTGCGTTGGCCACTTCAACCACCGCTACTTCTTCTCCTTCTGCCTCTTCATGACCATGGGCTGCATCTATTGCAGCCTCAGCTCTCGAGACATGTTCCTGAACGCCTACAGTGCCATCGAGGTGAGTGCGCAACCACCACGTTATCTGGAAGGCCACCCCTCTAGCCTCTATCCCTTCCAATCACAGCATACTGGAGTCACACTTGACTTTGTACAGGGAATTCACTGACTGACTCTTATCTTATCGTGTTATCTTGCCACATATTTCTGGAAGGAAGTAAAATAGTTTGTTTACAGTTTGGCTGGAAGAATCCCAAGTTAATGTATAATTAGATACTGTGTATTACAGGTATTTGTGAGGCTGGAGTACTGAGATTCCCTACTTGCACACAGTAACAGCTCTTTTTATGAATCTTACTGAAACTTGGCACATGCATATTAATCAATCCACCAGTTTAATGGAAGAAATCAAACATCTGGGCAACTTATTTCTCTGACCATTAGCAATGGAGATGAAGGTGCAAGAATGCAGGGAAACATCATTGACTTAAAATGGCGAAAGAGTCATGGTGAAAAGAATCAGCTGAAATATGAATAGAAACATGGAAATGTCTTGTTTATTTGAGACTATGTGAGGCTAGAGAGCCAGAGAGGGGAAAGAACAAACAAATTAAACAATGTATTTTTGCATGATATTTTTGCATCCAAATGGAGAATGTTAAAATCTATGGAATTATAAAGATTAGGATATTGAAGTTGGAGCTACTGCTTAGCATTGATGATTCACATGCTTGTTTACAGTCTGTTGGCCTATGAATATTTCAGAAGCCCAGTATTTTTAATGTCGCACTTCACCTTGCCAATGACCCTCACAAAAGGCTGACAAAATCCATTGTGAGAATATTTAATGCCAGCAAAAAGCTACAAATAAATCCTACTATGGTCTCCTCATCAGTGTTAGCGAAGTAATTGCCCAAACATGTTGTTACTAGGGGAATTCCATGACACCTGAGCCATGGCAACTTCTCCCATGAGTTCTTGCCAGCTAAAATAATAGCTTTCAGAAGCCCCAGAATTTTTTGCAGCTGAATTTCAATTCCAAGGTAGTCAGAAAATCTCACACAGAACCCTGTTCAGTGTCAAGGTTTGCAAGCCAAAGCAGGAGGGAGGAGCTTGTAATGAAGAATAACAGCAGTTGTGCCAGCAGCTGCTTAGCTGTGTAAAACACAGCAGTAGGAATCGGCAAGCTGTGGAAGAAGATCGACACAATGGCAAAAAACAGCTGAAGACAGCAGCTGAAGAAAATAAGCTGATTCAGTTGTGAGAGGGTTCATATGGACATATGGTTTATCAGCAGAGAATCGCCACAAGCCATCAAAATACGATGACCGGTTAGAAACAGCCATGTGGTCTAAAGCCGTTTGTGATTTTCCATGCTTGAACAAAATATGAATTCTAAAACATATTTTCAATGTGCTAAGAATCAATATCATCCTCAGATGGTGACACCTAATCAAACTCCTCAAAAGCCAGTCCCAACTGCACTGACATTCTGCTATGTTAAAAGTTACAGGAATGATGTGGTTTTGTTTTCAGGCTACCCCCACTGTATTTCTTCCCAACTCCTGACTGTGTGAACAGCCCTTGAGGTCTAACTCAGCTGAGATGGAAAGGGCAGTGCCTGGGCGTACCCCAAGGCCCATCCTAGGCCCCAGCTCCTTTTCGGTTGTCTGTTCTGTTGGCAGATGTAGGAGTCAGTTAACCCCTGGCCATCTGCGTTCACATTGTTAACCAATAGAGCCACAGCAGCGTGGAGGAGAAGACCCATTGGGAGGTGCTGACAGGGGTGGGGCTACGTTTTAGCATCCAGCCCCCAGGAATGCTGACCGGGCAGGTAGTGCAGAGCCTGGGCGGATCCCAATTCACATGCCTGTGCTACACCCCTCAGCGCCTTCCACCTGGCCCCGCCTGTCCTCCAGTTGGATTTCAGATAATTAGCCTTAACAGGATGGCCTGGGGGAGGGATTGCCATTTCTCAGCACAGTCTGGAATACCTCCAAGAAAAATTAAAATTATTCTTGTGACTGTTGACTCTGTTGGAAAGTAAGTCTGGAAAAATCTGGTTGATGAGAATTCATAATGCTTCTTCCTCCCATTCGTCCTCTCCTTGCCCGAGCTGGATTTAATGTACGGTCACTAAATTAAAGTAGAATGACGGCTAAACCCCCTTCGGATTGGATACCCTTGTGATATGACAGACGTGGTTGGCTGCGGACTTTGTTGTGCTGTGTATGGCTTTGTTGCAGTGGATTATAATTGGCTTAGGTACAGCATTTTAAAAGCCATCTGCTTGCTGCATGTTATTGGGCTTGTAAGGACCACAACAGTCCACGTAGAGACCCCAAGAGAGTCAGATTCTGGTTCAGAAATTGAATCAAGTCATGTCAGCGAGTCTTGTCATCAGTGCAATCCTAAAACTGCAGTCATTTTATTAGCAGTGTTACAAGCACAAAGTGAACTGGTCATTCAATGGTTGTAAATCCTTATTGTCGAACCTTAAAATTGAACTAGTAGCCCTGCAGATGCCTATTGCATGATAATGCAAGTCCAGTTTGGATTGGTTGTCAATAAAAATACAAAAAGACAAGATTACGGTGGCAGAGCTGGATGTTTTCTTTAATCCTTTTGCTTTCTTTTCCTCCTGAAGACGTATTACCAGACACCGCCACCTCCCTTCACCTTCAAGGAAAAGGTGTTTCATAAGAGCATCATTTACCTGTGGGTGCTCACAAGGTAATGCATCCTGATAACCGGTCTAATGCTTCTTCATTATGATTGTTATTATGAGCTTGAACATTAAATGTTCCCTAATCTCTGAAGTCTTAAATAAAGGAGAAAAGGAAAGGATTTGGTCGAGGTATTTAAATGTATAAAAGGGATCAACAAAGTAAACTACTAAATATATTTCATGTTGAATTCTGTCAATAGAATAGGGGCCATGAATGGAAATTAGACTAAGGTACATTTTTCACAGGTATTAGCAAGTATTTCATTAGAGAAAGTGTACATGCCAGCTCATGTAGTAGAGGCAGAGATTTTCTGAGTATTCACATCCAGCCTAGATATAGGGCTGTCTAATCTTTAGTATGTAAGTAAATGTCCTATATGACAAGTTTATTTAGGCTCATTGGTACGAATCGGTATGTTTTCATGCCATTAGACTTTCATCTTTGTCCTTTAAATGCATTTTTGGATAAATAGCTTTAACCTGTATTTCACACACCCAACCCAACAAAAAACTTCTACATTTACTTCCAAAACTATACAAGCACAATGTACTGTGCCCGGCATCTATAGACTACACATGGTCATTGGTGTGATGCACCTCTCCACTGACTACCTCTCATCATACTTTGTAGCCTGAAGTGGGAGGGTATAGTATAGTATGGTATAGTATAGTCGGGTAAAGTCAATGGTCCCTATGCAAGTATACCTGCACGGTACAAGTGAACCCACAGTGACTTGAGAGATGCCAAGTTTGGGAGAAATGAAGGGGAAATTGATTGAAAATATTCACCTTTTATCTGAAGCAGTAGCCCTCAACTCTGGTCTCAGAGAGCCTGTGCATTTTCATAGTTAATTCTCCTTACCTGGATGGAAATTGGTTGATTTGACAACCAATGCCGTACTCCGAAATGGGTAGAGATATAGGGCTGATGTTCTGTGATCCCTGCAGCTCAGTGGCAATAGCCCTGGGAGGGCTGACTCTGTGGCATGCCATACTTATCACCCGAGGCGAGACCAGCATCGAGAGACACATCAACAACAAGGAGACCCGGCGTTTAAAGGAGATTGGGAAGGTGAGGCATGGGCCGTACCTCCTGTCTTCCATACACAAACATTACATTGGCCTGATAATGGACAAGTTCCGTGTGCTTCAGTTGGTAGCAGCAATATGGTTGATTTTCTCATGGCTGTAAGACAATTATTTGTTTAATCCTTGCCATTCTTTTAATACTGATTTTACTGGAGTTATCTCAAGAGATGTTGTCTAAAGCTGTAGTAACAAGCAACACCACACTGAAGTGGTAACTGAAAATGACTTGGTATTACATTTAAGGATAAATGAGGTGACCAAATCTGGAAGTTCCAAATGCCATGAAAAGCATGAAATGCCATGAAAAATGAATTTTTCTTTAATTTGGACAGGTTTTCCGGAACCCGCATAATTTTGGGAAATATAACAATTGGAAGGTGCTGTTTGGTGTGAAGACGAGAGGGTGAGTCTCAGCATTCTCTGAGCATTTGAAAAGTAGGAGAAAAAAAAATATATGGCCTTCACCTTGGGACAGTAACATATGCACTCCATTCTTGGTGAAAGGTGCAGTCGAAATATCACATTAGGAAATTCGGAAAGAAAACTCCACCTACCTATGCTCTAAGACAAACCTTTTTTTTTTTGTGTTTCATTGTTTCTGGCTTACCATTCTGTTTCTTTCTCTCAGTCATTGGTTGACTCGAGTTCTTTTGCCTTCTGGCCACGGCCCCTATGGAGACGGACTGACGTGGGATTGGTCCCCTCAGAGAAGAGATCTGCTGGCCATCTGACCCTGAGAGCCTGCTAGTATTCTGAACCACGTGGTGCTGGGGACTGTGTCCCACGACTTCTGGGCCTACAGAGGCAGTGCCCTCAGAACTGCCTGTGGATGCAGCTGCCAGCCCTCTGAAGTATTCCCCATGCCCTCTGCTGTCCCAATGAGTGTGTTGGATTGTGGGTGCGTTTGTGCAAGTTGATGTGACATGTTTCCTCATTGTGTAACCTCACAGGTCTGCTGGGGTATGGTTTTTGTTTGTTTGTTTTGCTACCAAGAGCATTAGCCGTTCTGAGGGACTTACTGGGACACCCAAAGCCTTCATTTGATTTCGGCCAAGACTCGCCACAAGTACTTTGGGGTTGTCATGCCGATTTGGGGCAGGGTCTTGCTTGGATCTGCCCGAGTGAATTTCAGATCGCAGAATTCATTACTGCAACACTGGGATCATGTGGCGCTGAGCTCCACAGAAAGACGACTGGATATTTCTACCTGTATCATGTACCTCATTTAATAAAATGTGGACATTTCTAGTTTGATCTTCTTTGATTCCCTTTTTTGATTTAGTAAACACCTTAAAGACACCAAAGTGTGTGTATCCTCTTCAGTGGTGGTGAGCAGCATTACCTTCAGAATATTCACCAGCTAAAAAACAAGAAACTGAATGCAGCACTCAGAAGTTGATAGATTTACCAAAAAGGTTTATTGACATGTTAAGTTATATTTAAATATTGTTCTAACAATATCCTTGGCATAAGTAATATTTTTTTCCATGAGGTTTTTAAATTGGTTGGCGCAGTGAAAAGATCTAACTACAGTTGTGAAGTGGCTGTAAAGTGTCAGTATCGACATAACGGCGTCAGTCTTTGAACAATACAAACGGATGTCAAAATGCAAACGCTCTCCCCACCAGAAAATTGATTTAAGGTCACCTTGTGAAATCTTGCCATTAATACTGTTAAAATATCAGAGAAGACTTTGACTCATTAATTGGTGGGTGATTAAGCATATCTTCTGTAGAGTACACCAGAGGATTGGGTGAGAGGCGTAATTTCGGTACATGATCTGTTGCGGCCGTAGAGGGTAGCTGCCCCTGTTCCCGCCACCTCTGCAGCCCGCAGCGGGATAGAGCTCAGTGCTTGGTTTGGTACCGTCTGCCTTAAGGGAGGGGGTTTAGAGTGGGCTTGGTCAACACAGTGTGTGAAGTAACCCTGCGGTGGCCCAACTCCTCACTTTGTGCGCGTTCACGGCAGAAGCAGTACGAGAACATGAAGGGTACAAATAAAAAAATTTAAGGTTCAAGGCGACAGTGCCAAACACCTTGGGGTGAGGCTGTTTTTCCATGGGGGTGGGTGGGGGGGCTGGCTCCATGGCCCAGGGGTGTCTTCCCCAAATGGATTGTCCATCTCTCCCAGGCTGGACGGGGTCGGGGTGGGGTGGCTTCACGGGGTCTGCCTCACCTTCCAGGACACCCCACCAGGAACCTGGAGATGGGAGAAAAGGCTGATGATGCCTGACTATGAAGGGAGCGATGTGAGCAGTAACATGACGCTGTGAAGGGTTGGGGTTCAGGTCAGTGCCACCAAGCCTGTCAGCCCAGGGCTGCCCAACCCTGTTCCAGGAGATCTACCTTCCACTAAGTTTCCATTTCAACCATAATTTGGCGCACCGGATTCTACTAATCAGCTGCTCAATGTGGTCTCTAGCTGTTGAGTCAGGTGTGCTTTGATGGGGTTGGAGTGAGAATCTCCAGGAACAGGATTGGGCAGCTCGGAGTCAAACCAACATCATCCTTGAATGAAACGGGAATACTTTCAGCACTTACAATCATGACAATCTAACCACTGATTGAAGCATGTGTCATATTTCACCACAAAAAAAAACATCTCCAGAAAATCAATTTCAGAACAGGCGGGTTGGTTTTGAGGAGGTTAACCACACTGCAGCTCGATGTCCACAGAATCTGAGAATATTTTATGAAGCAGGATTAAGTTGGCCTCGTTAACATCTTATACATATTTTAAACTGGCTGAAAGCCCGAGTTGCATCAAATTTATTTCTGAAAATGATCAGGGTAACTCCTCGATGAATCCCTCATTATTTCGGTGCCGTGAGAACGGCTGTGGGACTCACCACTCTCCCCGTGCCAGCACGGCCTCCTTCCTCACCCGCCTCTTCTTGTCGTCGACGGCCACGGCCAGGGCGCGTATCACCCGCGCACGGAACGGGAGGATCTGGAGGGGGCAGTACACGGGACTTACCGAGGCTACATGTGTACAAGGGGAATGGGTGCAACTTCGGCTGGGTAGGTGAGGTTGGTAGAAAGATTCAAGGTTGGTAGAATTCAAGCAAAGGGACACTGAAAATATTTTTTGGTGCATCTGACGCACAACTTCGAGGATCAATGGTAAACCGCACGATCTCAGGGCTTACCGCCCATCTTAAAATTAGCTGCAGACGTGAAGTTAACACCTGGAGAAACAGGTGTTTTTGAGCTTTTCATGTCAACTTGGAGCTTTCGATTTCACTGACTGAAGTAAAAAAAAAAAAAAAAAAGTTTAAAGTGCTGTTTGTAAAACGATTTCCCATGTGACATGATGCATGTTTTTGCGTAATTATTGAATGACGTCGCTAAATGTTAACACAGACAGCTGACCATTTGGGCTCTGGGGTGCTCTGGCTGCAAAAAAAAAAAAAACGATGTCACTGCTCTTTTGTGCCCATTTTAGATACTAAAACCAGGAACTGAAAGCTGATGTATATGGGTCTTTAAGCAAAGGGACACTGGGAATGTATTTTCGTGCATCCGATGCAGAACTTCCAGCGTCAGTGTTAAAAACTGCACAATCTCCGGGTTTACTGCCCATCTTAACTTGACACCTGCAGCTAAAGGCGTGAGTTTGTCCCAGACCGCCAGAAGGCAGCGAATGTGCTAACTGCCTCTCTTCCCTGTTTGACAGGCTCGTGCAGGACAGGCTTGTGAAAGTGAAATGTGCTACTACCCGAGATGTAAACAAGACGAGACCGGAGGCAAGGCGCTTGTGGGTTTGGGTTACAGTAAACAGCGAGTGGAGTGTGTGGTCTTGGGTCAGAAGCAGCTCTCACCATGTGCTCCGGGAGTCGACAGAGGGCGTGCAGGCAGCGCAGGCTGGCAATCCGCACATCCTGCGCGGGAGGGGGGCAAGACACGGAACTGAATTACAAAAACCAGTAAAAGCACTTGGGGAAAGAGACAAGGCAGTTTGTTCCTCTGCGTGACTTAAGGCCAGTTTATAGTCCAGCAACGGAAAGTTCCGGCGACGTGCAATGGATGTGGGTAGTCGCAGAAACATCTGGTTTATACTCTGGGCAACTGGAGTGCGTTTATATTTATTTTTTGTTAAGGACAATGACCGCAGTCACATCGGGTGAAAACAGAACTTTTACAAATGTCAAAATTTCAGTCAAGCGATCCATTGCACGTCGCCGGAACTTTCCGTTGCTGGACTATAAACTGGCCTTTAATCACTAAAGCAGGAATGAGGTAAGTGAGGGCAGGGACCCACAGCATGCTGAATTTGTTGGGAATAAGATGCATTTATTTTATATTACGGTTTAGTTTCCTACACGATAAATACCTCCGCTCACAAAGCTTCCCTGAGAGACGTGAGAGCGGAGGTAATGTTTTATCCAACCCGAGGTTCATTCCTTATCTTTAACGACGCTGGCACATTAAAGGAGAGGCCAGAGATGAGAGAATAAATCTCAGTTTCGGTGTGAATTACGGCTTCCAGCAAACGCCGTGCTTAGCCTCGTGCCGCCGCGCTACTGGGGCGTTCGGCTCAAAGGTTGCCGCGGAAACCTCTGGGCTGAAATACTGCTGAAATACTGCTCGCGGATGGAAATCGCTGAGTCACCTTGGTGCCACCGCGGGTGATAATTGCGTTTTAGGTGTGGCGGCCAGCCCGCTGCTCGGGACTAGGCTGTGAATTTAGGAGCAGCGGGGTGTATCGAGCGGCGGCCAAGCCGTTTCTGCTGCTATCGGACAGAGTCAGCACTGCTAGAGGAGAGTGCTGTAGGCATTCAGGACAAGAGGAGTAGAGGGGATGTTTGTGTGTATGGCAGTTGTGTTACAGTGTTTGGTGATGTGTGGATACTTTGATCCAACTATGTAAGGGGCGTGTGGTACCAGTGTGTTTGTGTGAGTACTTCTGTATGAGTGTGTGTACTTGCGCGGGCATGTGTGCATGCGTGTGGCCTTGCATGTGTCTGTGGGTGTGAGTGTTTGTGTACATGTGTGCGTGCGTGGCCCATGTGTGCGCACACACGTGTGCGGGCGAGTTAGGCTCGGTACCATGCCAGGGCTGGTGGTGAGCTCCAGCAGGTGGGACACCAGCCCGTCCACCTGCAGCTTGAGGGCCGGCGGGGGGTCCATCAGGACGGGGTACAGGCAGGACAGGGTGGACAGCTGCACCCCCTTATCCGGGGAGGACAGCGCTTCCAGCAGGAGAGGCAGGAGCTGCAGACACAGGAGGGACAGGTCATCATTAACACCCCCCAGTGTACCAGCCAGCCCAGCAGGAGAACACAGCAATCAGCACATTCAATTAGGACTACATTCCCCATGATGCTCGGCTTACCACAGGGAGCTCGGTGAGCTGGACCTGTCTCGGCAGGTGGTTCACGATGTTGGACAGCGCCTTCAGGTACCCCGGCTTCTTGTCTGCGGGAGACCGAGGAGAAGCATCAGCAGCACGTCGGGGTGCCAAAAACACAGGCTAATCTCAGTATGTCGGCCCTGGCAAGCCTCCTCGATCGATAGTCCCTGAAAGTGTGCTTACAAAGCGAATGCCTACCGGACACGGCAGAAGAGAGAAGGGTGTCGGGTGTTGTGAAAACAACGAGCGAGTGATTGGCGGGATGGAGAGCGCGCTCTGAGTTGTGCCCTCGACGCCGACGCGGGGTAACCGCAGGGTGCTCTCAGCCCCTTCGCCAAGGCGACAGGCAGTGCGGGGGGGGGGGGGCTTCAGCTGCCATAACAACGGCGGCAGCAGGTGTGACATTTCAAAGGTTTTTGCGTGCTGGAATCGGCGCCTCCGAGCTCGCTCAGACTGGGGGGGGAGAATGAGACCAGACTGCAGACAGGAACACTCTGGCCTACTTTCTGACTCACGGCAGTGCAAAGAAATCTGGTGCACCAGGGCTCCTTAAGGCCTTCACTTCCGTCTGAGACACTATAAACCAAACCTGCGGCTGGAAACTGGAGCGCTCTGGGCTCCTCGGCGGAGACGATGATTACAGAATCACTGCCTCCCTCTGTGACCTACAGTGATGGATTGTGGGTAATGGACACAGTGTTGTGCTATAGCTCAGTATTCGGAATGAGAGCTGATCCCATGAGGCGAGGCCCCGCATTAATCAGGAACAACTTTGAGTCACCCTCCCTCCCTCTACCCTCCATGAATCTCAGTCTTGGCTCGGGTACCTTGGCCTGCCGAGTTGAAGCCCTGGAAGAGCTTGGCCGAGTTCTCGGAGAAGAACCTCTGCCGGTACATGATGCGCAGGTCGGCGTGGCAGGAGCGAGTCAGCACATCCGCCGGGTCGCTCAGCAGCACGGTGAAGCTTTCGGCGGCCATGTTGGCCAGCTCGGGGTCCAGCAGCAGGGAGAACAGCTGAGGAGCGCGTGGTGGGGGAGGTGGAGTCAGACACCGTTCACACAGAGCCCGTGATGCACTCCACACGCGAAACCATTGCGTTAACCATTTCAAGTCCGATATGAACTGGCTTCACCCGAATCCCAAGGGGTTCTGGCTTTGAGAAAGTTGAGAATTTAGTAGGGTTTCAATAGGGGCTCAAAACAAAAGTAATTTTGATTGCTTGAGTGCCGTATGGCACTCTTGGGAATGAAAGGGTTAAGCACAATAAATGGAAACCATGCTTCCAAGAACATCCAGCTACAATAATTGACAGTTCACTTTGAGCATTCACAGATAATGGAGTAAGATAAACCGTGCTGTCCCTTGCAGTAATAATATAGGGGCTACCCAGCCACGAAATTGCTGTAATTTAATGTTCAATGTAATATGACTAACACCACAGGCTACATATAATAATTAGAGTGCTCGGGTCAAACACACTGCTGGCCCACTTCAAGTGAAACAACCTGTTCCAAGAAAGAAACGTTCAGTCAACTCTGGAAATGCAGAGGCAAGTGAACAGCCCACAGAAATCACAGATCTAAGCAAAGCAGTCCCTTTCACTCCCAATCTAACAGTAAAACACTTTGTGTTCTGGGCACTATTATGGAGCTCAGCATCCACTGATAGTGTTTAACAACAAAAAAAAAGAACACAGATGTTCTGTTTTATTTTGGACATTATGTTCGGGTGTAGAGGTGTATTGGCAGGAATAAAAAGGAATAAACATTGTGGCTAACGGCCCATGGAGGACAGCAGTGCCTCACCTTGTCCGTCAGGGCTGTGGATAGGGGATGGTATCGGATAAGGAGGGCTTTGGCCACCTGAGGTGAAGAAAGGTAAACTGCAATTCAGCACGATGCAGAGGCTGTGAAATATATCAAATCATAACGGTGAATCATTTACTCCATGCTCATTATGGGGTAAGATGATGAAAGCACTGACCTGAACGGAAGGTTTCAGTGCAGAGTATAATGGAGTGGTGTGCCCTTGTTTCAGGGTTCAGAGGGGTGGATGATAGTAGTCTACCCGTTTTAGGGGTCAAAGCAGTGAATGATAGAATAGTGTACCCTTGTTTTAGTGTTCAGAGCAGTGTGTGATAGAATAGTGTACCCTTGTTTTAGGGTTCAGAGCAGTGTATGATGGAATAGTGTACCCTTATTTTAGGGTTCAGAGCAGTGTATGATAGAATAGTGTACCCTTGTTTTAGGGTTCAGAGTAGTGTATGATAGAATAGTGTACCCTTGTTTTAGGGTTCAGAGCAGTGTGTGATAGAATAGTGTACCCTTGTTTTAGGGTTCAGAGCAGTGTGTGATAGAATAGTGTACCCTTGTTTTAGGGTTCAGAGCAGTGTGTGATAGAATAGTGTACCCTTGTTTTAGGGTTCAGAGTAGTGTGTGATAGAATAGTGTACCCTTGTTTTAGGGTTCAGAGCAGTGTGTGATAGAATAGTGTACCCTTGTTTTAGGGTTCAGAGCAGTGTGTGATAGAATAGTGTACCCTTGTTTTAGGGTTCAGAGCAGTGTGTGACAGTGCGCCCTTGTTTTTCTCACCCACAGCAGAAGTGTGAAAGCCTGCGTACGGAAGGAAGAGGACGCACAGTCCAGCTCTGAGCTGATCCTCTTCACCGTTCTCTCCAGCACAGAGTCCAGCAGCTCCCCTGAGAAACATACCACACATAAACATAAACACAGGAGCACAGCCAAACACACCCCAGACTTCCCTGACACACTGCAATTCTGGTAGCATTAACGCTAAGCCAATGAGAGGTGGGTAATTGGCCATAGTGATGCCTGGGATGGGGGGGTTGAGACAATGGTACGGTCCAAGTTTTGTGTCTCGTATCGCCCAATAGGAGCGTCCTCTAGTCATGGAGGCAGCAACCACTTAGAACCACAAAGAACATATGTTTATCTACTCCGCCAAAACACCAAGGACATTTCAGCAGTGAGATGGGCCACCAGCTTTTAATGTTTAAAATTTATATAAAAAACTGGAAAGACTCTGACTCTTACCTGCAGGTCTCTTGTTGACCAGCCCTGCGAAGCACTTTGCCGCTGAAGTATAAGAAAAGGGGTGGGGAGACGTACAGCTCAGCTCCTCCAATTCCTCAAACAGTCTGTCAATCTGGGGAATCTCCACCTATTAAAATGATAGACATTACCCATATATAACACCTCTTGTTTTAGTTTTTAAAAAAGGCACTGGATAGGCAGTTACATTTTCTGTTCTATTTAGCAAGTTCAACATGTGCATTTCAACACACGGTGTGCCATGTTCACTAAATTCACTGTGAAACAAAGCCATCTGGCTAGCTAATGTATGTTTATGTCAGTTTAAACATGTCCCAAAAGAAGGGAAATGGGCAGAAAAGCACCCGCTACATTAAACAGGAGTCAGGAAGTCTCGCAGAGTACAATGAAGACTGGAGCAGCTGTGGATTTTCAGAGGGTGGTGTGTGTCCTTAGCTGAACCGAGCCAACATAAACCTGGTGATTCAGACTGACTCTGCTCTGCAAGATGGTTTGAGACAAGGGGGGCGGGGGGTGGGATCAGCTTACAGTCCTTGGCATGGAGCACACACAAGCCATGAGCAGGCACACCAACTGAGACCGGCCCCAGGCCTCCGGCTGCTTCTGCAACACAAACAATGCTGGGTCGTATCTGCCCGGAAACACAGGGACTACAATTCCCAAGATGCACCTTTCTGGCAGAGAGCCCCGGAACCCCACCTTCAGTAGCTGGAGAGGGGACGGGAAGTCGTTCTCGGGCAGGAAGGACACGTCTCCGTCCAGGAAGAGGGAAACCGCCCGGGAGGCTGTGAGGGCCGCCATCCTGTGAGGGAGGGGGGGTGGGGGGGGGCAGCAGTTATTGGGGTCCACGGTAGTCCTGGAGATTCACCAACCATTACATCACCTGCACACACACCAGGCCAGAACACACCCCTGCTCTCCGCAGTACCAGCTCCCTTGTTGCCATGATACCAATAACAGCAGGGAGCTTCATTGCAAATGTGACACTCTGGAGAGTACTGCAATGGCATTTATAGCACTGAATAACCAAGAGGAACTACTTCCTCCCACAGCCCATTGTTCTCTATTTACAGAGCAGGAAACTTCACACCTGATGGATTTCACAGTCACGGTTAGCCTGTGTGTGTGTTAGTAATTCGTCTCATTCAGGCTTCTCCTTCCTCCATTTCTTATACAGTTCCCCTAGCGCTGAGACAGGCGAGGCACTGAATGCACCAAGGTCTCTGCTTGTGCTAATAACTCCCTGCGTGAAAGAAATTCCTCTGATATCAAAGCGCAGGCACGCAGATGAGGGTTGTGTTTGTGTTTGCATGTGCGAACATGCAAATCAATGTGTGCTCACGCAAGCGTGCATTCCAGTATGTGCGTTTACGCAAATTTCTGGTTATGCAGGTATGTATCAGAACGTAAGAAATGTATGAGGATGAAAGCAGGCCACTCAGCCAGTCCTAACTTGTTATTTTGCCTGAAGAGGGTGCAGACATGTGCGTAAAATTGTGCTTTTGTGAAATTATGCCTGGGAGGTAGCATTTGTCAGGGAGCATACTTGCAGTATACATTGATGTGCATGTGTGTGTATAGATGTGCGTGTGAGTGTGCGTGTGTCTGTCTCACCAGGTGTGCATGTGCGTGTGTGTGCATGTGCATGTGTCTCACCAGGTGTGTGCGTGTGTATGCATGTATGTGTGTATATATGTGTGTGTGTGTGTGTGTGTGGTGTGTGTGTGTGTGTATGTATGTGTGTGTGTGGGTGTATGTGTATGTATGTGTCTGTGTGTGTGTGTGTGTGTGTGTGTGTAAGTGTATATGTGTGTGTGTGGGTGTGTGTGTATATGTGCAAGTGTGTCTGTGTGTGTGTGTATATGTGTATATATGTGTGTGTGTATATGTGTGTGTGTGTGGGTGTGTGTGTGTGTATATATGTGTGTGTGTGTGTGTGTGTATATATGTGTGTGGGTGTGTGTGTGTGTATGTATGTGTGTGTGTGTGTATATGTGTGTGTGTAAGTGTATATGTGTGTGTGTGTGTGTGTGTGTGTGTGTGTATGCGTGTGTGTGTAAGTGTGTCTGTGTGTGTGTAAGTGTGTCTGTGTGTGTGTAAGTGTGTCTGTGTGTGTGTAAGTGTGTCTGTGTGTGTGTAAGTGTGTCTGTGTCTGTGTGTGTGTGTGTGTGTGTGTGTGTGTATATGTGTGTGTGTGTGTGTGTGTATATGTGTGTGTGTAAGTGTATATGTGTGTATATGTGTGTTTGTGTGTGTGTGTGTGTGTGTGTAAGTGTGTCTGTGTGTGTGTGTGTGTTTGTGTGGGTGTGTGTGTGTATGTGTGTCTGTGTGTGTAAGTGTGTCTGTGTGTGTGTGTATGTGTTTGTGTGGGTGTGTGTGTGTGTTTGTGTGTATGTGTGTGTGTGTGTGTGTGTGTGTATATGTGTGTGTGTGTGTGTGTGTATATGTGTGTGTGTGTTTGTGTGGGTGTGTGTGTGTGTGTGTGTGTGTGTGTGTATATGTGTGTGTGTGTGTGTGTGTGTGTGTGTGTGTGTGTATATGTGTGTGGGTGTGTGTGTGTGTATATGTGTGTGGGTGTGTGTGTGTGTGTGTGTGTGTTTGTGTGTCTCACTCACTGTGACTGCAGCCGGCCACACGCGGTGCTCATCATGGGGACCAGAGCAGTCAGCACAGCCTCCTCTGTCAGGGGGCTCCTCTGGGCCCCCTCGCTCTCACCTGCAGCCAAACAGAGAAAAGACTGTCATTCCCCCAAACCTCACGTCCAATGACAATTCACCTCAACACAGTCCCATCAGCTCTTGACCCAAACCAGAACAATTTGTGCGTTGAACATGGAATTTCCAATAACTACAATATGTGGACATTATGTCACATGAGACACCTTACCCGGACAACACCGGGAGTAGCCTGAAATAAGAGATGGTGGAGCACACTAGGCTCAGAGAAATGCACTCTGTTTAATGTGAGACAGAGTGTATTTCTCTAAGCATAGTGTGCTCCACATCCAGCGGGTAAGGAGTCTCATGTAGTCCATCTGTCCTGACTGTAGAGCACCTATTGGATCCTCCATTCTTTAGCTGGCTTATAGTGCATTGGATTTTCATTGTAAGCTCCAGAAAATACACTGAACAATCTAACATCTATAAAGCACCTCTGACAAGATGTTATTTCAATAAAACCCACGTCCCTGGCTTTGGTTTTGAGGATTATTCAGAGAACATGTGTACGATCCATAGCAAACAGAGAGCCAGCCCTGTTGGTTGAATTAATAGCGTCACCACTTGTGGGCACTAACCCTGTAGAGCTGCCTGCAGGGCCAGCCCAAGCAGGCGCGGGATGATGATGTCATGAAAGAAGCGCCCCGTCTCCTCCGTGTTCTGCGCCTGTGCTGCTATCCGCTGTAAGCTGTGACACGTGGAGACCATTTCCTCCAATGAGAACAAGCCGCTGCCTGAAGAAGAAAGAGAACATCAGAGATGTGCGTTCAGTGCTATTTCCTGTGTATATTTCCATGACTGTGTGCACGTGTGTGTGAGAGAGTGTAAGCATGAGTGTTTGCGTAACTGAGAGAGAGAAAAATGGAGAAAGTGTGCATGTGTGAGAGTGTGCGTGTGAGTGTGAGTGTGAGAGTGTGTGTGTGAGTGAGAAAGAGTGAAAGCGTGAGTGTTTGCGCAAGTAAGAGAGAAAGGGAAAAAGAGTGTGTGTGTGTGAGAGAGTGTGAGAGTACGAGAGAGAGAGAGGGAGAAAGGGAGAGGGAGAAAGAGAAAGAGAGAGAGAGAGAGAGAAAGGGAGAAGGAGTGTGAGTGTGAGAGAAAGCATGCACACACTGCACACACCCTGCCTCAGCCCCCACTCTCCGGCCGTTACCTGAGTGTGCGGAGGTGAGGACCTCCAGCAGGATGGGGGCGCTCTCCTGTACCACGCTGGGCTGGGAGGACACCACGGCCAGCACTGTCACACACCGCTGTCGCACCGCCTGACGTGTGTGTCTCTGCACTGGGGCCTCCCCATCACCCTGCTCCATCGGCTCTGCAGGGGGCCGGCCAAGCTTTCATCACATTCACAAACTCACACCCACTGGAATATACATCACTTACAATGTTTTTTAAATGTATTTATTTATACACAAATGGTTGGCATTTACATAGGGCCTTTATCCAAAGCGCTGTACAATTGATGCTTCTCATCCACCCATTCATACATACACTCACACACCAATAGCGATTGGCTGCCCTGCAAGGCACCAATCATCTCGTCAGGAGAATTTGGGGGTTAGGTGCACACCCAGGGCTGGTTGGCCTCAAAAGAAACCCTTGGAATCGAAATTACACTAGCTTCGGATCGATAATCTGGGAGATATGGGCAAACAAAGGTTTGCACGAATTCACGCGACTCCATGAATCTGACTTACTCCGTAGGCTATTTACATGGAATTACCCATATCACCTTACTGTGACCTACCGGAGAAGATCTCCCACTTCAGCTTTGGGATCATCTTTGAGGTGAAAGCGTCAGGGTACAGACGGGCCAGGGTGCACGCGCAGTCCTGGACAGCCGAACTGAAGACGGAGGAGAGGACAGAGAGCGTGTGTGAGAGAGAGAGAGAGAGAGAGAGAGAGGGAGAGAGACAGAGAGGGAGAGAAGTGAGCAACGGATGGGGAAGAGGGGGACGAAAAATAGTCGGACACAACTTTACTGCTTATGATTAAATACTATTTGAGTGAAACCAGTAAGAATGAACACAGCATGACCAAAGTGCACTGTAGAGAGAGAGAGAGGCAGTTCGGTTGGACTAATCAAAAGGGTGCTCATCCATGCAGGTTTCACCGTTTCGCGCAGAACCGAAGATGTCGCGTCTTTACCAGACTTGCGGCTCGTCCTCCTCCAGAACCAGCCCGGTCAGGTGTTCTGCGGCCAATTCGACGTCCGACGCCAACAGCAGGCCTGAAGACAAAGAACGGGCCAAGACATTCAAGACATTTACAAGACCGTCATTCTCTTCCTGGGCTCTGGGGCAGGGGAACAACGCGGGCACTGTGCAGCGCGTAACGACGGGCGGCACCAGAGGAAGCGGTCTGTGCGGAGGCGCCGTTGGGTGGACCGTGTGCGCGGGCGAACAAGTAAAAGAGCCTGTTGTGCTTCTGCACGCTGTTTTTCTAATGCCCAGTCAGTTTCCTTTTGGCACACGCCCGCTTCCCGCTCAGCATCACCAGCTGGCAAGGAACACAGCAGCATCAGTCTCGGTGAATGCTGGGATAGACGGTGTCGGACCGTGATGCAGGGGAAGGGGCTACACACACACTGTTGGATAGCATGCTACTGCTGTGATATCCCTGGATATACACATAGCCTCTGATATCCAAACTCAAATACACTTTTGTGGCGTGGCAGCATAGGAGTGATATTGCTCTGCCCCGTACAGTAGCATGTTATTGCAATGCATGCTGGGATAGACCTTGAATAAGACCTTGTGTGTGGCAGTCTGCAGCCTAGCGGCTAAGGTTACATGAAGCCCCAGTGCAGCCACGATAATATCTGCACAGCTGTTGGACCCTTGAGCAAGGCCCTTAACCCCTGCTTATTCTAATCTGTAAGTCGGTTTGGCTAAAGCGTCAGGTAAATAACACATTAAGTGAGCGACTGGGCTCAGGCAAAGGAGGATGGGAGAGGTGGAGTGTAGAGGGAGAGCAGTGGGGTTGCAGAAGGGTCACAGTCGGGTCGTAGAGACGGCACACCTGGCTGCTGGCCCAGCGCTGAGAGAACACGGCTGGCGGTAACCTGGAGACCCGCGCTAGACTCGGACAGCGCCGAGAACACCAGACTGCACAAGGGCTCCTGGAACTCTGACAGAACGCTCTCCTCTAAGAGAGGGTGAGGGAGAGAGAGAGAGAGAAAGACAGCGTAAGAGGGAGAGAGACAGAAATGGAGAGAGAGAGAAAGAGAGAGAGAGAGAGAGAGAGAGAGAGAGAGACAGACACAATTTTACTGCTCATGATTAAATACTATTTGAGTTAAACCCATATGAATGAACACAGCATGACCAAAGAGCACTGTAAATATTTCTCCAAAAAAAAACAAGGCAGGGTAAGAGCTTCAGCTCTTTCCACTCACCTCCTTCCCCAGGCAGGCTTTTCTGCGCCGGCTGGACGAAGCCCTGCACCACCTCCAGCAGGGTGCGCCTCTGAGCACACTGAAAATGGACAGGCCAATGAGCCAACAGGCTAACAGGCAAACAGGCAACCCAATGAGCTAACAGGCTAACAGGCAACCCAATGAGCTAACAGGCTAACAGGCAACCCAATGAGCTAACAGGCTAACAGGCAACCCAATGAGCTAACCGGCTAACAGGCAACCCAATGAGCTAACAGGCTAACAGGCAACCCAATGAGCTAACAGGCTAACAGGCAACCCAATGAGCTAACAGGCTAACAGGCAGCCCAATGAGCTGAGTGGCTAACAGGCAACCCCACTGTGTGCTTATGTGCAGTCTTGCTAATTAACACACATTAATGACAATAGCTCAGGTGATAAGAGTGGTCGTCTGGCAGTCGTAGACTTGCCGGTTCGATCCACCAACCTGGGTGTCGAAGTGTGCGTGAGCAAGACAGTAAACCTCCAATTGCTCCCAATGGGCTGATTGGTGCCTTGCATGGCAGCTGTTGGTGCATGAGAGTGTGTGTGTGTGTGTGTGTGTGTGTGTGTGTGTGAATGAGAGCCAATTATTGTATAAATTGGATAAAAGCGCAATATAAATGCAATCCATTTACCATTTACCTTTTTTTCCAGTTGTTGAAAAATTTAGGAGCAGACTAATGCATCTCAATAAGTAGATGGGTTCCTACGTTTTTCCCTCCCAATCAGCACACATCAGTTTTCAGGAGCAAATGCTCTTAAAATGGGAGCAGAGTAGAGGCCTGGCAGGCAATCCGCATTGATAGAAAAGCTCTGGGATAGAAACAGTTTCAAAGAGAAGCTGCTGCTTTTAAAATGGAACCCCTCACGCAATGAGGCAATCACTAGGCGATACGTCACTAGGCAACAGAGATAGGCAAAGCCCCCAAGCAGACCGTTGAGACGAGCGGAACATCGACCGACACCGCCACTGCTGCGGGGTTCGCTCACCTCCGCGTGGGTGCTGTATTGTTCCAGGAGCAGGGGCACGACGGAGGCTGCGATTTTGTGGCTCGCCCTGTAGGAGGTGCTAGCCGCAGCCTGCAGCAGCTTGGCGCTGGGCCAGACCAGTTTCAGGTCGGGCTCGCAGAGGTGGTGCTTGCAGTCTGAAGACAAAGATACACAGCAGGGTGTGAATCTCAAACAAAAGAGGGTGGGGGAGATGTGATGTAGGGCGGCCTGTAGCGTAGTGGTTAAGGTAAAGGACTGGGAGACGCAAGGTCGGCGGTTCTAATCCCGTTGTAGGCACAATGAAATCTGCACAGCTGTTGGGCCCTTGAGCAAGGCCCTTAACCCTGCATTGCTCCAGGGGAGGATTGTCTCCTGCTTAGTCTAATCAACTGTACGTCGCTCTGGATAAGAGCGTCTGCCAAATGCCAAAAAAATTTAATGTAATGATGTAGGAGGAGGGTTTGTGGAACATCAGGTGATGAGTAAGCAATGTCTGCAGGTGGGTAGCGGTGATTTAGCACCGGGTGCAGGCTATCGCGAGCCCTCCGCCGTGGAAATGCTATTTATCCCGCCAGCCTTTGTCTACATCACTGCACAACGCGTATCCTCAGAAACGTGCCGTTTCCACACACCGCCCTGTATTTAGTAAACATTTATCCTTAACACTCGACTTGCAAGCAAATTTTTCCTCAGACACAGGCGAGTTCCGCAATCGCTGACACTCACCAAGCCATTCCTTTACATTTCTTCAATAGTCACAGTTAAGGGCAAATGTTGACTCCTTGCGGTCCAACCCACCTCCGAGGACCAGGTCCAGAAAGACCTCCAGGCCATCTTCAGAGTCAGAGTGGCGGATGGAGCGGGAGAGGCAGGCCGTGAGGGCAGTCACAGCCGAAAGGCTGGTCGCCTCCACCTTCTCACTGGTCGTCTGGAAGACCTGCAGAGGAGAGAGGGATCGTGAGCCAAAATGGCCTCTCCGATCCACAATCCACATCCACAATTCCCTAAGGGAAACAAAGGCTACCACTTAACCATTAAAACATTTGTCAAAAATAATCATAATTTGGCTAGTTTGGCAATTGGCAACATTAACTTGCAAAACTGTTGAGGACAAATATTTCAAATAGGATGATTTTTAAGTTAAATATAAGAAAGAATGCTGGTTGTATTCAGGTCGCAGTCTCCAAAATGTCCGCCAATTGGTAGCAGTCACTCCCGCAGGCCCCTGTATATGCCCACCTCTCTGCGTAACGAGGACCACAATCCTGTCAGGAACTCCGCCAGGTCCTTGTATGTGTACAAAGTGGTGCAGGCAGTCTGAAACGCAGGACCACATAAGTCACATTTCTAAGAGCCACACTCCGCTATATATTATAAGGAATACTAGCACTGGCCCCAGACACAATCTCTGGAGTACCATACGTATGAGCCGGAGAAGTAAGGTTAAAGGAAATAATAGGAAGTCTATCCCTCACTCAATTGAATAATAAGCAGCACAAAGTGCAGTGCTGTGAAAAACTGTATGCACCCTTCTTTATTTCCTCTATTATTGCACGTCACACCGAATGGTTTTAGATCGTTAGACAAAATGCAAAGGGAACTTGAGTAGACAATTTTTCAATTCTTTAATTTCTTTAAAAAAGAAAGAAAACGTTGTCAAATACCTATGAAGAAGCAAACGTTAAAAAAGACACAGAAAATCAATCATTATAATACCTCACTGACAAATTCCGTTACATTACATTACATGTCATTTGGCTGACGCTTTTATCCAAAGCGACTTACAGTTGATTAGACTAAGCAGAAGACAATCCTCCCCTCCAATGCAGGGTTAAGGGACTTGCTCAAGGGTCCAATGGGTATACGGATCTTATTGTGGCTACACCGGGGATCGAACCACCAACCTTGCGGGTCCCAGTCATATACCTTAACCACTACGCTACAGGCCGCCCAAACAGTTATCTTAATTATTCGTAAGGAGCACCCAAGTTACTATAGCGACAGCATATCATTGATTATTGATTCTACATCAAAGAACACATTCAGTGCATGTAAATTTCAGGACCTGTCCAACAGGTTTTGGGAGGGAGGTTGCCAGACAGACAGGTTCAGATAATGTCAGGTTTGCTGGTGCTTGCTTTACCAGTGTCTGCAGCGAGTCCAGCTTGGCGCTCTGCACATCCGAGTCCACTTTCTCAATGATGAGTGGCAGCAAGTACTGTCAAAGCACGAACATCAAGCAATCAATCAAGGAAAATGACACACCAATGGATACGGATTGCGTGGATTTATTTGGGGACTGCATTTTTATACTTTCACGGAACACATTCAACTCCACATAGTAAGGGAAATGGAAATTTCCACAATATCGGACCTTTATAGTTGTCGGTGTGTGATTTCAACAAATATACGCATGTCCCTGGAGCGCCACGTGATCTTAGCCACCAGAGCGTGAGCGTTTTAGTGGTCAGTACCTCGGCAAAACGGGCGGTTCCTGTCAGGACGGACCGCAGCGACAGGATGAGGTCCTCCTGGGTGATGCCGTGGGGGTCGTTCGGCGGCTAGAAACAAACAGAGAGGATGATGGGAAAGGCTAAGGTACAACCAACGCTCAAAACAAGACTTGCTTGGCTGCCCGTTCAAGATGAGTGCTGTCAAGTTCCCTCGTACCCTGGATGCAAGAGACCTCAAACAGTCTCTGCTCAGAGAAAACACCAGCCAGTTATAACAGCCACAGATAAGTCTGCCATAACTACCTCAAAGCCCAAAGAACAGCCAGTGTCCCTTCTCCCCAAGGTAATAATTAATAATAATAATAATAATAATAATAATAATAATAATAATTCCTTGCATTTATAGTCAGGTCCATAAATATTGGGACATCGACACAATTCTCATCTTTTTGGCTCTATACACCACCACAATGAAACAAACAAGATGTGCTTTAACTGCAGACTTTCAGCTTTAATTTGAGGGTATTTACATCCAAATCAGGTGAACGGTGTAGGAATTACAACAGTTTGTATATGTGCCTCCCTCAAACTAAATCATAAATCAAACTTTCACTTTTTAATACTTGGTTGCAAATCCTTTGCAGTCAATTACAGCCTGAAGTCTGGAATGCATAGACATCACCAGACATTTTCCCTTCAGTTTTGTCTTCAGCAAGTGAAATGCATGTTCAATCGGATTCAGGTCAGGTGATTGACTTGGCCATTGCATAACATTCCACTTCTTTGCCTTAAAAAACTCTTTGGTTGCTTTCGCAGTATGCTCCGGGTCATTGTCCATCTGCGCTGAATTTGGCTGAATATGAGCAGATAATATTGCCCGAAACACTTCAGAATTCATCCTACTGCTTTTGTCAGCAGTCACATCATCAATAAATACAAGGGAACCAGTTCCATTGGCAGCCATACATGCCCACGCCATGACACTACCACCACCATGCTTCACTGATGAGGTGGTATGTTTTGGATCATGAGCAGTTCCTTTCCTTCTCCATACTCTTCTCTTCCCATCATTCTGGTACAAGTTGTCTCATCTGTCCATAGGATGTTGTTCCAGAACTGTAAAGCCTTTTTTAGATGTTGTTTGGCAAACTCTAATCTGGTCTTCCTGTTTTCGAGGCTCACTAATGGTCTACATCTTGTGGTGAACCCTCTGTATTCACTCTGGTGAAGTCTTCTCTTGATTGTTGACTTTGACACACATACACCTACCTCCTGGAGAGTGTTCTTGATCTGGCCAACTGTGAATTCTTCTGTCATCCACCACAGTTGTTTTCCATGGTCTTCCGGGTCTTTTGGTGTTGCTGAGCTCACTGGTGCGTTCTCTCTTTTTAAGAATGTTCCAAACAGTTGATTTGGCCACACCTAATGTTTTTGCTATCTCTCTGATGGGTTTGTTTTGATTTTTCAGCCTAATGATGGCTTGCTTCACTGATAGTGACAGCTCTTTGGATCTCATATTGAGAGTTGACAGCAACAGATTCCAAATGCAAATAGCACACTTGAAATGAACTCTAAACCTTTTATCTGCTCCTTGTAAATGAGATAATGCGGGAATAACACACACCTGGCCATGGAACAGCTGAGCAGCCAATTGTCCCATTACTTTTGGTCCCTTAAAAAGTGGGAGGCACATATTGAAACTGTTGTAATTCCTACACCGTTCACCTGATTTGGATGTAAATACCCTCAAATTAAAGCTGAAAGTCTGCAGTTAAAGCATATCTTGTCCGTTTCATTTCAAATCCATTGTGGTGGTGTATAGAGCCAAAAAGATGAGAATTGTGTCGATGTCCCAATATTCATGGACCTGACTGTATATAGCACTTTTCTCATACTCAAAGTGCTTTACAGTGATGAGGGGGAAACTCGCCTCAACCACCACCAACCAATGTGTAGCACCCATATGGGTGATGCAACGGCTGCCATTTTGTGCCAGAATGCTCACCGCACATCCGCTGAGGTGGAGAGGGAGAGAACATTCCTGAATTCCTTTGGAAATATCCCATCACAAACATCTGCCCACCTCATTGCTGCAATACCCTCCATTAATTCACAAGAACACACACCAGATTCCACCTGCTATTTACTTTCAATCCGCAGGACACCAGCAGAACTGCAGTAATTCTGTTGGAGGACTACCTTTTCTATGCAGCTAGTCCAGATAATCAGCAGGTCCCCCGGTAGTTCAACCAATAGGAGTCGATAGCATACAATGACAGTCCTGCAGACTGAAACCCTTCCTCGCAGGGTGATGCTGCAGTATCAACACCACAGTCAAGAAGACCTATTGTCTGTGTTTACCGAGACACTTACTGGAGAGAAGTCTATCGGGAAATAGCAGGATGTCACTTCAAACAGCTCCTCTGTGAATTTACCTGGAAAAGAAAAAAATCATTGAGTGACAGTGTTTATTTATATTCAGCATTCTTGTGAAGACTTAAATCTGCACTGATATTTCCTCATGTCCTGATACCATGCATCAGGAACAGTATCAAGAAAGAAATTCTATACTATAATCCCCAAGGAATTTAAATGAATTATTATTGTCAGTGACACTGCAATATCATCTGTTGCGATCAGAAAACAACCAACAATTTACAGAAAACTGAAGTGTAAATGTATGAACAAAAAGTTTACGCAGGTTTTTGGAGCACTAACTAAATGCTTAACATCAGGATGTGCTGAAGGCGCAATTTAGATTTAGTAATGAACTAAATCTACTAAATAAAATGACTAAAAATTCTCCTTAGCCTTTTCAATGAGGCCAGCGGCACAATAATTGCTTGCATTTGCCATTTAAAATGGGAGCATCCTGACATCAAATCAGAAAGGCTCAAGGGGGCAGATTCCGATCCCTTTTCCAGAAGGTGCGGGCGGAGCCTCACCCAACTCGTAGCCTTGGTGAACGATGTTCCCTGCGATCTGGAAGGCCAGGAGGAGGTTTCGAGGATCCCGTTCCCCGTCCATCGCTTGGACAAAACCGAAGACAAAGTCCGCACCCAAACCCTTCAGTTCTGTAGGGAGGGGAGAGGAATAACAAGCCGTCGTCAGACATTGGAGATCTTCCTCTGATTCCATCTCTACCTCTATACGCAAATGTCACTGGGGTGCCCCTTGCAGACAGACAAATGGAGCATTTGTTTCCTTTTCATTTCCTTAAGCCAGGGAGATCAACGGAGAACTGTCAAAAATTCTCATTTGCAGTGATAGCTTGCGGAATTGAAGCACCCAGGAGATACAAGGGACTGTGGTGTAGACAGTGAGATGACGATGGGCTGATAAGGGAGACAAACATAGAGCCAGTTTTGCTTGAATTTGACCACAACACAGGGGCGTTCTTTCAAGGTAGAACTGGATAACTTCTTAAGATATGGGTACTTTCAAGGACAAGATAACACCATAAAAACAGCATAACATGTTACATGACCTACTTTCTCATCTGACACCATTTCTTTTCTGGGCTAATAATCCTGGCCAGGTACCTCACTCAAGTGTACAAAACAATCGACCCAGAATGCATAACTACAACCCTCCGATTACACGTCCAGTTACACTCCTGTGCCACTTTAACTACATCATTAAAGTACATCCTAAAAGACAGCAGTGTAGTCGGTTCGTAGGTTTACCAATCAGCCCACTGCCTTCTAGTCCGCCTCCAACCAACCATATCCCATTCCTACACCTCCACCAAAACACACAAATCACCACCCACCAACTGCCCACCGCTCCTCTTACCTTCCTCCCTGGACTGCATCAGATTGATCAGGATGGTGTAGGCACATGATCGCTCTTTCAGCATCAGGGACTATACAGTGAGGAGGGAAGCGTGCGCGCACACACACACACACACACACACACACACACACACGCACACACACACGCGCACACACACACGCGCACACGCATACATACACACACAAAAACACAAACATGCAGACACAGACATTTTAATACTTTTATTTGTGTTCACATATAATGCAAGTATTCTTGAACATAAACAGTAGTAGATGCATAAATGGTGGACAATCCAGAACAGGCATCTAATAAAAGTCTGTCTATGGATACACAAAACAGCCAAATGCGGTGATATAGCAGATATGGAGCAGAATCTTGCCAATGCCTTAAGCTTTTCACTTGGGCATTCCTGCCGTCTGCACACCCCCACAACCAATCTGTGGACATTACCAAATATAAACACACACAGTTTACGCTTGTACCAAAGCGCGCACACACACACACACACACACACACACACACACACACACACACACACACACACACACACACACACACACACACACACACACACACACACACACACACACACACACACACACACACACACAAACAAACAGGCAGCCACACACAAACACTTATTGAGTCCTTCAATACAACCTGCAACTTGTGCACTGCCCTGTCCTGAGCATGAACCATGGTAAAGTAAATAACTGCATACTAACCTGCACAATAAGGATCATAAAAGAAATGCTCCACTGCAAATTAAATTTACTCTCATCTGTCCTATATGTTCTAAAGCTTTGCCATTCTGTTGCCAATGCCTCTTAATGTCTAATGTGTTTTTATTTAATGTCCCAATATGCTTTTACAAATACAATACAATCATTTTACAATTATTATTATTTTTTTATTATTATTATTTTGTATCCATGAAGGGGCAAAACAAACATTGACTGCTTGACAATGCTACTCAACATTATGTTGAAAAGATTGACAAAAAAATACAAAAAAATGATGATGATGATGATGATTAAAATGATGATTATTATTAGCATGCTAGTTGTTGCTTGTTTACTGTACTGTACTGTAGTGCAACTGGTCGCAGGTGCCAGATCGATCAGGGGAGCCCCTACGCTGTGAGATAACAGGGAGCAGCCTGTCCAATAAAACCCCTGCTCCCTACGGGCAGTTACGTGTCGCTATGGCAACGGGGCAGCGGTGGGAAAACTCACCTGCACGTGGACATCCTGGAAGAGAGATCTCAAAATGGAGACCGACAAGCCGGGAGGAAGCTTGGGGCATTTTGTCTGAAAAACAGGGATTTAGGCACAGAAGTCACAGAGGGACACATGAGCCTGATGGTGTGAGTGCAGAGACGGGGAATATTTAACAGGAAATGCAATTAACACCTCATAGCGCATAATGGGTAGTGCTTATTTTTGTACACTACAGCTGCCATAATAATAAGATATGTCGTGATAACAGCAACAATAAAGTATTTCCATTATAATAAAAAAATTCATTCAAGTAGAATGTGTTAATTCGATTTCTAATAATAGAAAAAAAATAAGAAAACAAAAACACAAAAAGAAAAGACTTTTTCCATCATTTGCCAAAAATAACTGATTCAATGAATGAGCCAGTATACTGTTGGTAAAACAGATAAAGCAGTCAAGATAAAAAATGAAATGCAGCAAGTGTAAATGAACAAAGCATCTGTGGTTTCTCACCACTTTGCATTTCAGGAAATAGGGCAGATCAGAACGGTTGATTGTTGTATGTCCGCTGGCTCATTTTTCAGGTACTATACTATCACTTTTGCCTCTACTTATAAGGACTAAACACATTCCCCTAGTCCCTTCACAGCTGGCTATGTAAACACACCAGCTCTGCATCACAATGATATTAGAATTATATTTTAATCCCTTTCATGAAATCTATCAATTGTATCACTCTTACAATTACCCTGATCTCATTTTATACAGTTCATTCCCATCATATATCTGTCATTACATACCTTATATACTTGCTTGTTTGAGAAAGACATTTCAATTTACATGTGTAATTTTCTATTTATTTATCAGCATTTAGGCTCTTTTCATTTGTCTAATAGTGCAATCTCACAAGCTCCCTGTGCTCTTTTCTGTTCTATGTAGTCTAGGCATTGTACCAGTATTCATAAGATCAGTCCCCAATGTTCTGGTGTCAATGGCGAGCGCAAATTCATATGAAAAATGAATTTCAGAAAGAGGTCTCAGCATTCATATTCGCTGTGCATACAAATCATGCAGATACTGGTTGATACCTCAGACACAGGAAATGGTAATGCTGATACTAACCGCTTACAGACCAGAGAAGCTACACAGCACTGATAGCACAAAACACAATGCTATGACAATAGCCATGGTCGGGACTTACCAGGGCTTTGATCCCTTGTAAGACATATGGTGTGATGGCATAATGGTCCTTCAGTCTGTCTTCATAAAAGGCTACCAGGACCTCCACTGTATACAAGAAGAACAAAAGAGGAGGTGAGATCGCTACCCCGCATGAAGAGGACAGGAAACAGGCTAGACTTAATGCAGTAGTTAAAACACTCTGGCAAAACTACACACTATACAGGGAGAGAAAATATATTTATTACAGGAGATAGTGGCATACTAGAACACAACAAAAAGAAAATCTGCATTTTAATCACTGGTTAAGGCCGCCTTAACTTCAACCTGAAGTTGAAGGAACAATTAAAACAGTGTCACGACCCGACACTGTCCCAAACTGTAATATTTAATCTTCACACTCAGTTCAAATAATAGTAACACAGGAGAGAGAAAAGGTGAGCAAATAGGTGGAGATCATGCCAACGACGCCCTGATGATGACTGTGTTGCAGATGGGGGGGGTGTTACGCAGTGGGCTCACCTTCCCTTTCCGAGAGGCTCCCAGAGCACTCCTGCAGGACCAGCGAGAGGAGCTGGACTCCCCGGCCTCTTGTTTGGGCCTGTGTACTTGTGAGACTCAACCTGCACAAAGAGACGCCATTTTGTAAAGGCATTCAGCTGTCTGGACTCATCAGCCTAGCACTATAGATAATTGCAGAATTTCTTATAGTACTGACACAGTTGTTTTCAGTGGTTACTACAGCGCTTGTAAACCTACAAATGCACTTCAGCGCCTTGTTACGCAAGCCGTTTTTGGATAAGATTGTAGGCTAAATGCGTTTTATAATATTGATAAACCTGAACAGCCATGATGTGGCGTGCCCTGCTGAGATTCACTGTATCTACTGTATGTGGTCCAGCTACCAGGTTTTGTACATGGAATTTGAAAAGCCATTAAGATGAATTCAAAAGTCATCCAATCTGCAACAAATCTGCACAGCGTGATTCCTTAAATCAGTGCTACAATGGAACGGCTGCTCTTGCGATGGACTGATATTCCATTTCAAACAAACATGGTGTACCCCTGTGACTGTGAGGTTACAATGAACCAAAAACAGCACCAGATATATTCATGGGTTCTAAACCTCCTTAAGACTTCTTCACATCAATACCAATGACACCCAAGGCCTTAACTTCCAGTTCCTCTGAGAACGAACAACCAACCCCCACCCCATGGTTGCCAACTTCTATATACACTTACTGAGCACTTTATTAGAAACACCTATACCTATGTACACCCACTTATTCATGCGATTATCTAATCAGCCAATTGTGTAGCAGCAGTGCAATGCATACAATCATGCAGATATGGGTCAGAAGCTTCAGTTAATGCTCACATCAACCATCAGAATGGGAAACAAATGTGATCTAAGTAACTTTGACTGAGGAATGATTACTGGTGCCAGACAGGGTGGTTTGAGTATCCCAGAAACTGCTGATCCCCTGGGATTTTCACACATAACAGTCTCTAGAGCTTGCAGAGAATGGTGCTAAAAACAAAAAACATCCAGTGAGCAGCAGTTCTGTAGGTAGAAATGCCTTGTTAATGAGAGGGGTCTGAGGAGAATGGCCAGACTGGTCAAAGCTAACAGGAAGGAACGCAAATAACCACACATTACAACAGTGGTATGCAGAAGAGCATCTCTGAACACACAACACGTCAAACCTCTAAGTTGATAGGCGACAGCAGCAGCAGACTTAAGTCTAAAAGATAAGTACCTAACAAAGTTCTCACTGAGTGTACATCTAAGCAATAACTCATGACAGGCAGTGGTATGTTACAATATACCACATCAGATTGCAAGCTTTGTCCTGTCTGTTTTATAAATATTACTTAGAATGACTGTCAACACACTCACGTTTCTAAAATGGATTTCTTATAATTCCACATAGAAATCATGCCAACTTCAAACTGTAGATTTCATAATTCTTGGAAAATAAACTGGCCCCATTTTTCACAGAAGCACACTCCATCCATACCATCATTGGAATAGATATCTAACCAAGTGTTACACTTTTAAATGACTGTGGTATTCCAAATAATAATTATGATAGCAATACTTTACCCCAATGCTTCAACCAACTCCAGTACTGTGAACTGTCCAGTTTTCACACCTAAATTAAAAGGAAAAAATAAATAGTGTGTTGAGTGTTATTTACAATAACAGCTGTCCTGTTTATGGATATGATGTACTAGTTATATTTGCAGAAATGGCGCGTTCCCATGCATTTCAATAACGCGCTAACTGGGGAAGTATCACGGAGTAAATTATGCATTGGCAGAAACAAAAGCTAATGAAAAACACCATCAAAACATCACACAGAAAAGAGACTGTGTTATAATTAACAACGTTCCATAACTAGTTTGCGGACTATGTTAGACTTCGCAGTCGATGTGGATTTCAGAAGTCCAGAGTCCAGATGACAGTAGTGAGCATGGTATGTAACCAATTAAGTCACGTAATTGGAACACCGCGCACATAGCTACGGTCACACGACAGAAAACTCTAGAGCCTCAAATGTAGGACAACGTCAGCTAGCTTGTCAAATTTAGCTACTTAGCTAGCCAACAGGCCGAGTAACCATGTCCGAGTGTTTAGTATGGTAGCTAACATGATGTAAACTTGTTGATGATGATATGACGAGCTAGTGAACTACGTTCATGTTTTAATGTTACTGCAATAAATCCAGATACCGCTGTTCATTCGTTAGCTACATAGGTTAGTTAGCTAGCACTGCATCAAGTCAATGGAGATGCAAGCCTGGGCATCCTACGGGTGCATGTCGTAGGTATTTAACTTCATTAAGGCTCCCTGCATATGATATGTACAGAAATATCGAAATCTGTAACGTAGATTAGCTACCTGTTGCTGTTTCTGAGGCCTTGCTGTCCTGTTGTCCTGAAACGAATTCTTCTACCAAGCCTAAAAGCACACTATTCGCGGCCATCGTGGGCTGCCTTGTTTCAAACTGATCTACGCATGCTCATAAAGCGGAAGTTTGTCTGAGAACCGAAAGTCGTAGATATAGATATACAATAATTGAGTGGTACGTATACAGCAAATGTAGGTTATGTGTTAATGGACTCCTAAATGGTTGGGCACGTATTGAAAAATGTTCATAAAAAACCATAATGTAAGCTAAGTTTAGGTCCAATATAGCCATTCAGTCCAGTTTCTTTTGACTTCTTTCCGACGTGTGCTTGATCTAGTAATTCTACTTCTATGATCATATGAATCTTGCTTGACGCTGTTGATGTTTTTCTCACCACAGAAAATTCGTAGTGGATTCTGATTCGTGTAAAAAATCCTGCCTCATGCATATACAGCACATTCGGATGAGCGCTCCTTATGACTCAGCAAAGCTCATATGGAATCTTTTATGTATAGGCTAGAAAATTTATATTTTTTTATGTATAGAAAATATTTAATACACGCTAAATTCAGTCGTTTACCATTAAAATATATTTTCCCCCAATGAGATTACCTTCCTTCTTTTCATGCATGGGCCATCATGTGGCTCCATCACATACAGTACACATTCATACTGAGTAAAATGGCTACATTGATCATCTTTATGACCTGATTCCTCGCATTTAGCTTTTAATAAGAATGCAAATGTTGGTTCTTCCCTTGTTTGTTATAAAATGTGATCGTCCAACTTTCCTGGCGTTTACTTAATTTTTGCTGTGTGTATTTCGATCTAATTGCACAGATCCACTTTTACATATGCCTACATGACCAAACCTGATCAGGCTGGGAAATGCCATCCAGGCTGCCAGATATTTTCAAACACTGTTTTGGTTTAACACCAAGACAATATGAGCCTCCTACCTATACCAAGCGATAATATTGGTAAAAGTGCATGCACATCATGCCATCAGGGAGTTTTGGTCCCGGAGGACCACTGTGTATAATGTGTATCATTCCAACGAAAATTATTTTAACAAGCTCTTATTTTTTCTTAATTAGGTGCTTTTCATGGTGAGAGGGATTATTTACCCTCTCAAACCACATTATGTCAAAAACAGCTATGCATGACACAAAGAATACAGTCCCATGTTGCCATTGTGCTTAATGTGAATTTAAATAGAGTTTTGTATGCAATGATAAATTCACAAATAAAGCAAATGACATGCCGAGCCTGCATTGTGCTATAAATAAATAAATGAATAAATAAATAAATAAATATGTGTGTTCAACACCATAGGAAAATTTCATCATTGTTAACTTGAAATTGTTTGCAATATCACAATAAATACAATGTGTATATGGAACTTGTATTCTTCATGACATGTATAGTTATTTCTGACATAATGTAGCTTAAGAACAATTAACAGCTTGTTCAAATTATGGGATTGCAATTGTGGTTTGGAACAAAAATCAGCATACCCAGTGGTACCCCAGGACCAAAGTTAGGAACCACTGCCTTGGATGATGGATTTTATAGAGCAGAAGGTAATATTTATGGAACCTGCAAGCAGCACAACATGATTTGAATCACAGCCAGATACATACGGAAACTTTTTCTGTTGCTAGCGTATGCTTGGTAATGACCCTGATCTTTATTATCCTTATTTTGTTGTTATGATTATTTAACCAGTCGTGGGTGGGTTCTAGGGGGCACTGTTCACCAGAACACTAGTATCTTGTAAACAATTCACGTGATCTGGTCACTGTGCCAAGTGGGGTTTTTTTTTTTTTTTGTTGATCACGTGATGTAATTTAATACTGGTCCATGTACCCGCGCAGGCGTGCGAATTAGTTTTCCACCAGGAAGGGAAAGGGATTTAAACCTTTAGAGAAAAGCAGAGGAAGATCAAGAGATGTTGGAAATTTCTCCAAGGGCCAAAAGGTGTTTAATATGAGAAATTGTATGGGGACAGGTGTTCATAGAAACCGTGGCTTGAGTAGGATTAGCTTACGTTAGCACGAGCTGTAAAGGTGCCAGAGAAAGTTGGCTAGCTATCTAGACATGCTGTAGCTAGCAATATAGCTATTTGGCTAGCTAACGTTACCTATCCCGAAATAGCTGAGATCAACAAACCAGACAAGCTTAACCGAACGTAGTGGTAACTTGCTTGTACTCTCGTCTGATGCTCAGCGAAACCAGTGCTAACTAGCTAGTTAATGACGATCGTACATCTATGAAGAATAGAGTTGGATAACTACCAAACTAGCTATCTAGGTAATATTCTTAAAAAGAAAGCTTCCAACTTGCAAAACGAGTGATTTGTGCAAGTTTGGTACTACAACCGAGAGGCTGGTTTGAGAATCTGTCACGTGGACGTTTCTTTGACCACTTTAAAAAAACACAACAAATTCTAGTTAGGTAGCTGGCTAGTCAGCGAAAGTATGAATTCACTAACACGACCAGCGAGAAGATCGGCTTCACGAACTTAACCAGATACTTTTGGAATCGTGGCGAATCTTAATGTTACCTTTGCAAACGAACGTGCAAGGCTCAGACGACTGAATACATCCATGGTTTTTTTCTGTTTGGTGTTCACAGGGCTGTATCAAGGTGCATGCAGTCAACGGCACGTTGATAGATCGCAAAACTTCTTCCTCATTTGCAGTATTTTCCCATTGGAGCTTTTAAGTGAGCTAATGGGGACACGATAAGATCGACGGCTATCATGGGAGGATGTGTTGGAAGAGAGAGTGGGGACAGACAGGGCCACGGGTCGTCCAGGAACGGTGGGAGAACCCACAGAAAGCGAGGAGGTAAGGTTTAAGCCACGGTGCTCTAGCGATGGTGAATAATTTTGCTCGATTTAGCTACTTCGCGGAAGTGTTCTTTGCGGAGTGTGGACTGTAACGTTATATTAACCTTAACTGCTATATTGCTAACAATGTCGGGTAACTTAATACTGTGAAGTGTGCAACAAAGATATCGGGTAGCTAGTTAACTATAAGTAAAGGACTTTGAGGAAATGGACAATATGTTTACCCCCTGGCGTGCCCAACCAAACAATCTGCTTATCCACACTTCCTGTTATCTGTAGCGTGCTAGCTAGCTTGTTAACAAAGCTTGTCAACCCTTTCACTGCCAAGTAGTTGCAGATGGATAGCCAGCGAATTCAACAGTAGCTATTTTTAATTTGTAACTATTTATATGCTTTTCCCAATGCATCCGCATGTGGGTTACCAGGGGCAGACATGCAATTGGGGTCATAGTAAGGAATACATATGTACGTTTGTTCTCATGGAACTTCCGTTAGCTAACTAACGTTAAATTATTGTACAATTTGCTTGCAAATCCGGCCAGAGGGTTAGCTACAGTTTGCAAGCAACGTTTTGCCTGCCCAGTTTCCTTCTCTAAATTCATCGTTACTGTGCTAAATGAACGGGCTTATTAAAAAAAAAATTTCAACAGTGGGTTCAATGTTTTTTTAAGCATTGCATATTATCGCATGTATATTTAAGTAGCCATGTGAATGTAGAACACGAACGTATTTTTCTAATAGTGTTTTCTTCAGTTCAAAGTGTGGTCTAATATCAACTTGAACTTTTATGATTACCGGTGGCAAATTAAGGCCAAAAAGTATAATGTGTGACCAAGTACAATCTACTATTATTTGGGCCCAATTGTGATGTGTCTTTGCGGGCGTGTACTTGGTGCTAACACCTCGCAATTTCACCTCTGACATTATCAGTTGAATTTTCAATTCATCCCTTTCTCGGTCATTATAACAATGACATTATCCATATCATCATTAAACTTCTAATACAATGTGACAATTAAGTCTGAAACTGCCACCCCTGGTCCCAAATCCAAAACCTATTGTCCCCTTCATGTTTTTGGTTGACCCTCCTGAAGGAAGGTACATTTTGCATTCGTGAATGGTTCAATGTGAAATGTTCCAACGAAGTTGCACAAAAGAAACTATGGTCATGAGAATAACTGCTGGGGGTAGAGGAGTCCATAACCTGTAAGACTCAATTTACTGTGGGTCAGCTTTGAGTAATGCCTGGTGTTTATTTTTTTTCTTTCTTGCTCTTGATCTTTCTGTATGCCTGAGAGCATTGTGGTTGTTACTGGTATGTTCATGCAGCACGGTTCCTTGTAGGTGCTGTGGGAAATTGCAGTGGTACAATCACTTGTCGATGATCATTTCCCTGTGCCAGACAAACGGAACCTCATGCTTCCATCCCTTATTTTTGGTTCCTGGATTTAAAATAGATTGGCAGAATCAGGATTGTGGCAAAAGCACTTAGTCTTATTACAATATAGGAACTGGGTGGGAAAGTGATGATGACGGTTGTCATGTTTAGCTGATGACTAATACTTTCGGCGCTTTGTTTAACCTATATGAAAGGGACAACATTTATGTAAAGGGTGTTTCCTTGTATGCAGGGTCATTAAGAGCTACCCTAACAGGAATTTGACCAAAATAACACCCAGATGCAGTGATGGGACTGAACCCTAAAATGGGCAACACAAGTGCAACATTGCACACTGATTCTACTTCAGAAACAAGTAATATAGCCTGTATATTGCAGGTTTATTCCAAAGTGAGCCATTGGGCAGGGTATATGCTTCAATAAATATCCAGCTGGTAGACAGTTGTATACACTTTTAACCTTAAGTTGGCCTGGATAAGGCCACATGCCTAGCAAATAATGTGGATTAGAATAATGTTTGCTGTGTTCAGACTCTTGGGCCTAAGTGTTTGGACTTTGCAGAAACCTTACTGTGTTTCACCTGCTATGCATTCACAAGTAATTTTCTTTTTGCTTTAGCTGTCGACACAGCTGTCGGAAGCACAGGACATTTGCTTCAACGAATCCTTGGGCTTTAAGGCTTAATCATCATCATATCCCTCGGTTACGGCATGCATTTATTTATTTATTTATTTTCTGATACGTGTGCGTCCATCCACGTTGTCATGGTTTGCTAACGGGAGAAAGGAGCATTTTTGGCCACAGTACTGCACAAGGCAAAAAAGCACTCCACACCATACGCATTATGTTTTTCTTAGTCAGCCAGTCTCTGCACCTGCAGTTTTAGGTAGGCCTCCCCCTTTATTTATTTAGCCTTGAATGAGATTGTCGTTCTCAGGAGAGCGTCACGGGTAGGTGGAAAACTCCATTTGCCCTCTGATACAAGGCTGGGAATGGATTCTGTGCGCGCATATCAGATTTAAAAGGACACAGCCTACTGTTCCCCTGACAAGGCAAAATCCATGTAAGTGATCATATTTTGTTAGCTGATACCTTATCTTTAGGGCGGGGAATTAATATAGCTTGCATTTTAAGTATTGTCCAGCTTGCACTGTTGTGAGTTTATAGCAGTTGCGCGGGTGTACTTTGCCCAGGGTTCTAACCGCGAGTGCCACTCACTCGCTCCGATCTCTGCAGCTCAGCCATTGGTGTCTGTTTCCGGGGACTTGGTCCTCCTTCATCTTCCTGGGTGGCAGCCCTTTGTTTTCAGAGAGCGCTGGTGTGCAACAGTTAGATCTCCTCCCGGCTAAGCGTTAAGACTCGCTCCATCCAGGTGCTGCCAGATCTCCCAGGTCTTTATGGCAGCCATTTTGAAGGCCCAAATTATACCTCTCTCCTTTACCTTGTAGCCCCTCCTCCTTGTTTACCTCAACAATATTATGCCTATCTGCACAGGAAGTAATGGTTCATTAGCTGAGACTTAACAACTTTTAAATTGACGTGTATTTAGCACCCTATGAACAACGTATTTATGACACTTAACACTTTTTTTCACAAATGTCAGTTAGAACCTTCTAATTCTCAGTTGTATGATGAGACGAGGGTTAAAGATGGTGAGGCCTTGAGACCCACAGGGTCTGCTTGTTTTTATTTTCATGTCACCCAAATGAGACCAGTTAACCAGGTGAGGTAAGTTGACTGTAATTAACTGCTCTAATTTATTAAAAGCAGAGTAATCCCAAAACTAGCAGACCCTGTAGCGCTCCAGGAGCCTGCTGCCATAGAGCTAGCCTGGCATTGACTTTTATGTTGATGGTTTTGCTTTTCGGTATGACTCACGCATAGCGTCTTTCGTCCGGGAAAAGTGCCTCTCCTGTTTGAATGTTTTATTCACTGCCTTGCATGGGCTGACCTTGGAATGTAGGCTGTCTCTCTGGAATCCTCACTTCTATTAGCAGGCAGCTGTTTGCCCTGCACCGCTCCGTGCCAGTGCGCATCCAAAATCGGGGTTAGTTGATAGCTGTTCAAAAATAGCCCAACTTTTAGATCTTACGGGGACCTTTGGTCAAGCAGCACGGCACTGCATGGTATGTTTAGCTGCACAACTGAGCAGACTTCTGTGTTTTTAGGCAAAATTTATGATGTTGTCAATTCCAGAACCAAGTATTTTCATTTTGGTGGGTTGGGGGTGATAGGGGATGATAGGGGGAGGGGGGGGGCTGGTTTGGCGGTTTGGCAACAGCATGTTATGCTATCCTGCATGTACCCTAAATTTATCTTTTGCAGTTTATTCTCTGGTGTTGGGCTTGTTATGGTTCAGCTCACACACAGTAGAATTTATTGGTAGGTTAGGCACAAATCTGTGGGTTCGAGGATGTGCTGTCTGGCTATATTGCTATTGGCTATTCAGCAAAAAATATTAGATTTACAGGGTGCGAACCAGTCAGCCTGGTGGAAAACCCCTTTTTCCATGTTTCTTGGTGGTGATTTGAAGGATGTGATGTCACTTGGCCGGCTATAGCTGGGCACGGAAGGCTTGACTTGTAAGCCGCTAGAATTCTAGGGACTTTTCTTCATGCATTCTTAATCATGTGACACCATCGTCTTTGATTGAGTCATCATGTTTTTATATAGTCATCTGAAGCTTTAAATATCACAAGCTTGATGATTTACTTCTGTAAAAAAAAAAAAAGCCTGTAAAATTATGTTTTTATGACTCATTATGATCCCTACTGTCGCACGTTCTCACAGTTCTGGTCATTTTAAAACCTCTCACACCATTTTGTGGAAAATAAAGAAGCCTATAGACAGAGGTAACTTGGCTCAGTTGCGGTGTGAATGTTGTTGCATTTCTTTCTTTCCTTTTTTGTTATTGTAAATAAGTCACTGTATTGGATAATGAGCCAGGCTAGTTGGGAGGGATTTGGAATGTCTTTGTCATTGGCTAAAGAATTAGGCTTAAGTGCTTTGAACAAGAATGAGTCAAGAATTGTACACATACCTGCGCTCAATACACCTTTTGTTTGCTTCCAAGGCATGTTTTGTCTCATCGCTGCTCAGGGCAGTCATGCCACTCACAGGGAATGTTAAAATTAGGTGACAGTACTGCAGCGGAATACAAACGTTCCTTTAGTGATGTTTGTAAGGAACTCTCCGATCGGTAATATGGATTCTAGCCTTGCCACTGAACGTCCTGCCTTTGGTTTCAACTGAAATGGCGTTTCCCCCAAGGTCTAATGTGCCTTTAATTGCACTGTACTCGAAAGGGGACTATATTTATGAGCTTGCATCCGATCGATTTGCCTTATTGACTTTTTGGTAGATTGATAGACAGGCAAAATTGCACGCAAGTGAAATTTAACATCTGCCTGTAGGAGACAAAAATCTAAAAAGAGTAAATCTGGCTATAATATTTCAGAAGGGACTGTGGTATTCTCCAATAGTGTTGTGCTTGGCTGCATGATCTGGTGTTGCAGCCGATAGGCTACATATCCCATAATGCCCCAAATGCTAAAATGCTTTTCATTAAATAGAGGATGGACTGGATGATTTTATTCATTAATTTCATCACTGGCAGACTGTCCCGCCCCAGGGCCTGTGAATGTAGACGGATCTGCAGTGTGCGTTGCTGTTAATGCGCTTGGAAGTGCAGCACTCTTCTTCTGTGGTAGTGCACGTGCGCGTTAAGTGGACTCAGTGCCTGGAAACGCAGGCGTCTATTCCGAGAAGGCTTGACACGACTCTTCTTCCCCGTCCGATGAAAATTGCATCAAAGAAAGTGAACGGAAGTATTGGGCAGACAGGCTCACGGCACTGTCTGCTCATGTCCGGGTGTCTGGCTGTCCCTCACAGCTGAAGTCCCCACAGCTCACAGTCTACAGATAACATTGACATTACTATAGCCTGTGTTTAGAAGATTAGAACCCGACATCAATTGCTGAAAATGAACAAGATAAACCACATTGTCATAATATAATAAAGAAGTCCTGTAAAGGAGAATAATCAGTTGTAAAATTAATTTGGTAAACATACCTCAGGGAAACAAATGGTCTTTCCTGTTGAAATGTGGGATTTTCGATAACTAACAGTATATTTATCTTTGGCACTAAAAGCATTTCTTCAGAAATGGAGGACATATCGCTCTTGGAACAACTGTTGCGTTAATTGCATTTTGAATGTATATGCACTGACAGTCAATTTGTCCAAAATCGATTGTTCAGAATGTTTGTTGCCGGCACCGTTGAGGTTGTGTTTGTAAGTGATGTAGTCCGTGTCTAAATGGATCGTTGTGACGAGCCTGACATAGTTAATGCGTACTTGCGCTAGTATAGCTCTAATTGCACATTGTGCAGCAAACATTGTATATTTACTTGGCTTATTTAAATTCCACACAACTGAGGATTTTTGTTCTCTTTCTGGAATGTGTTTGTGAGGTTGGAAAACTTGGAATTACTGTCGACAGGATAATAGGGCTCAGTTTTAAAAACCAAGGTATTCCAATAGCTCCGACGGTGGTGGGGCGCAGCAGAATTATTTTTGCGGCACGGGAACATGTGGCACGTCTCGTTTTGGGCCCAGAACTGTGCGAACACCTGTCTTTTTGGGACGTACAATAGCGCTCGCTTCAATGTGCAGCAGTTGGGGAACAAAAGCAGCACATAGGACACGCTGCCCTCTGGGAGAGGAGTCCTGAATAAGGACGATAACGATGCCTTTTAATATATAATGAGAGTGTGTAACGGGGAAAGAGTTGGCGCACTCACCCACCACACACTTACACCCTCTTTCGTTCTCTCCCTCCCTCCCTCTAAAGGTGCATGCTGGGAGGAAACTGACTAAATCGTAAATCCCGCTCTCGGTCTGTTGTCCTGATTACGCAGTGTAATCCCAGGCGCTATAAATAATTTGTTTGGATGAAAGGCGACCTTTTAAATACTTGGCAAAGTGGCAGCAGCGCCCCTCCCTGACTTCACGGGCAGTTGTCAATGGGGCAGAGTTTGGGGTAGGGTGCATACACACACCCGGGGCGTGGGGGTATTGCTGCACAGAGGTGAGGAGTTAATTCCTGTCGTGTGGTTCTTGTGACCTCCCACCGCTCTACTATGTTTGTGTGGTTAGTCGCCATTGAACCTGTATGTGTGGGAGGTAGAAGTGTTCTGTGGTGGGGTTTTCTGGCTAAAACCTCCGCTCCTTCATGAGAATTTTGGCCAGAATGACCAAACCCCCGGCCGAGTTAATTTAGCATCGCTGTACTTCATTAAGCATGGCGTAGTCACATTTTACACTGAGGCGGATGGGGCTTTTGACAGCGCTGCCCTTGCAAACAGAACATCCTCTCCACTCACCCGCAGAACCCAGGGTGCGTCCTGGTACTGGGACTGGGGGAAGTGTAGAGCGCCCCCCTACTGTACGGGCTCACAAAACCTCTGCGGTAGACGATGTCTAAGCATCTATGCATCCCCCCCAATCAGTGTATCTTTGCTGCTCTCTGTGAAGCCCCCTCTGCAAAAGGGGCGAGGGCTCCGGGATGTTGTGTCCGGGAGGAAGACGGGCAGACGCTTGCTGATGATGTTATTATTTGTTTAGTTCTGCAGACACATTATCTCCAGCTAGGGACGCAGCTGCTCCTGTTGTGATTATTAAGCCTAACAATAAGGAGCTCTCATACAAGTAATTGTGTAGCTGATAACCTAACATACAGTTAAACATATTATTGACATTTGCATTATTATTATTTTTGATTTGGATACAGTTTCCTCACCATTATACTGCGCTGCCACCCTGGCTGCTGCGCTAATGCAGTGGAGGCTGGAGCCTGTGGTGCTACGTCTCACTGGAATGCACTTATCCCTCTGTCCCCCCCGAAGCACAAGATGGAGGCTCGCGGAACAGCTTAGGGTGCGCAGAAAGGAAGCGTTTCGCGTGACCGTGTCTGTTTACGTGCTGGTGAGACTGCTGTATCTACAGTCTCCCCTATCTCCAGGAATGGAGGCGATTGTGCCCGAAAGAATGCTTTTGTGTCTTGTGTTATCGCCTCTCTCCCCCCGTCCATATCCTGGTTCTGCTCACTGTTGAACTTTGCCTCGTGGCAATGAGCAAATTGCTTGTGTCTGATGGTGCCGCCAAAGGGTGGGGGGAGTCATATGGTAGGCCTGGAGTGTTAAGTGCGGAGATTGCAGGTTCATATGGTTGACCTGTGCAGAGATTGGTTACCAAGTGTGCCAAGACCGCAGTCCTCATGCCAGTCTCTTGAATGGCCGCTGTGTGTTTGTCCTGGCAGGGTCCTGACCTCTAAGTGCACTTAAGCCTGCTAGGGCACACAAACTTTCTAGCATCCACAGAAGCCTGCTAGAGCACACAGAAGCTGGCTAGCATGCATGAATTCCTGCTAGCGCGCACCTAGACGTCTACTAGCGCGCACCTAGACGTCTGCTGGCGCGCACCATCTCAGACTCAGCCAGGACATCTCAACAACGCAGGACTCTTGGGACTGCCAGCTGTCCCAAGCTGCAGGAGAAAATGGCCATATAACTAAAATGACCTCCATGTCCATGTATGTTTTTTCGTGCAGGTCGCAATGAGCCCCTTAAGAAGGACAAGCCCAAGTGGAAGAGCGACTACCCCATGACCGAGGGCCAGCTCCGCAGCAAGCGGGACGAGTTCTGGGACACGGCGCCCGCCTTCGAAGGCCGCAAGGAGATCTGGGACGCGCTGAAGGCAGCTGCCGTCGCCATCGAGTGCAACGACCACGAGCTCGCCCAGGCCATCGTGGACGGAGCTAGCATCACTCTGCCGCACGGTGAGACTGACGTCACCCGTAGACGCACCCAAAACCACCCCTACATTATTTTTTCTATTTATTTACTTATGCATTTTTCACACACCCCCCACACGCGCTAATGTACCACTCCCACAAAAGGCGTACATGCACACACCCATGGACTTGGAATAGTGAGAAGCGAGTGAGGTTTCATAAACCTCATTATAGGTGGAGCTGTGGCTGTCGATCACAAACTTGTCTGAACAAATCGGATGGACTTGCACTCCCCAGCAGAGTGTAGTGATTGGTTCAAGTGTGTGTTCATGAAACGTCAGTCTCTCACCTCTAGTTTCGATACGGGTGTGTCTATCCAAATATACTTTGCGGTAGCATTAGTCATATGTTAAACTATAAAAAGGAACATTAATATTCTCAGTGCTACTGTAGTGGCAAGTTTGTCATTAACACAGGCGCATTGCTGGTGGTGAAGTGAACGATCTTGTTCTCTCACCTAACATTCTCGGGGCCAGATAATCGTGGCCTTTGTTCGTCAAACTGCAGTTTCCGTGGTGACTGAAGGGTTATTAGTCTTAGATTTGAGAGGCACTTTTGAGAAGCTTGTAGGCTGTTCGGTTTATTCTTTCTTTCATGTCAGTCCTGTTGTGTCAACCATAATTTTCACAGCGCTGAGTAAACCCAGAGTCTCTCGCACAAAGGATTCAAAGAGCAGAACATAGAAAAAAAATGTAACAAAACATCACATATTAACGCCTACGGAAGTGAAAGACGCAACATGCAGAGTTATTTTTTAACTCTTAAGTGATGTGTTAATGTTACCGGGTGACGCTTAGAAACTGGCTTCAAATTTAAATATAGATCCAAGTATGCTCCCGTTAGGGGTACAATTTCATGCATAGCCACAAACCCTATGCCCATAAATCCCTCAAATCATGGTCCTCCAGGACCAAGAACTTTCCTCCCTCCCTTTACCTGGGGGTCAGGTGTGAAGACTCGGTAGACTCCATCAGTCGCACTAATTCATTTAATTACCTGGGAGAAAATAGAATCGCTTATTTTTCACCTCTTTTTCTTTTTCTTTTGGAGAATATACGTGAATGACAAGAAAAATAAATTAAGACTGGGAAGTCGAATGTGAATTAGACAAATGGAATGCCCTTGCTCCTCCAAACGTCGGTTTGAAGCCGCAGTTCCAGACGTGGCAGATGCGTGGCAGATGGGGAGAGGTGGGATCCGCAGGTCGATCGTTTATACGTCCGGCTTTCGGGGAAAAATACTTCTGAAGGATGCTCTGATGTTTTCTTGCTCAAAGGAAAAATTGGGAGTTCTTAACTTATGCTTCTAGCTCATAGAGGGAACATTTAAGGGGTTGGAATGTCCTTAAAGAAGGCGGACATCGATCGATTTCTGGGTCAGGAGCAAGGAAGAATAAGCGATTGGAATGAGACCTAGGGCTTAGATTCAGGGCCAGGTGATTGGAATGAGCCCCAGGACTTGAGTTTGAGTATTCATATTGTACCAGTCAGTATATAAATGTAAGTGCTGTGTACGCAGCAGAAATAGGCAGTGGTTCCCAACCCGTATGCTGCAGGCTTGCAAATACGTTATCGTTTTGGATTCAAATACTTTTTTGTGCTCGATTGACCTTGCCTGGAGCAATTGAGCCTCCCAAGAGGTCCATAAGATGGGGTTTGCATTTCTTTCATAGGTTCCAGTGTGCCAGATAAGCTCAGTACAGTGTAGAAAAGCATTTGAATCTAAAACCATGACGTATTCGATTCAGGTTTGACTCCAACCCTAACCGAGCACACCTCATTCAACCCCTAGGGATCTTGTTGAGCTGGCAATTAGTCAAAATCAGGTTTGCTTTGTTAGGGCTGAAATGAAAACCGACAAGGAACGTAGCTCTCCAGGAACAGGGTTGGTAGCAGCTCGATAGTTTCGTGAGCCAGGGTGGTAACCGATGCCGGTGTCTCTCCCTCACCTCAGGTTCCCTGTCCGAGTGCTACGACGAGCTGGGGAACCGCTACCAGCTGCCGGTCTACTGCCTGGCCCCGCCCGTCAACCTGATCTCGGAGCGGAGCGACGAGGAGGCCCCGGAGCACCCCGAGCCCCAGACGGCTCCCAAGAAGGAGTTCCAGCTGAAGGTCCGCCTCTCTACGGGCAAGGACCTCCGGCTGAGCGCCAGCATGGCGGACTCCATCGGCCTTCTCAAGAAGCAGCTGCAGGCCCAGGAGGACATCGACGCGGCCCACCAGCGCTGGTTCTTCTCCGGGAAGCTGCTGACGGACAAGACCCGCCTGCAGGACACCAAGATCCAGAAGGACTTCGTCATCCAGGTCATCGTCAACCAGCCGGCCATTCCCAACTGAGCCGGGAGACGGGGCGGGGAAGGGAGACGGTGCGGAGGCCACCTGTTTTTGGGGGACGCGGGAGAGCGGGGAGGTGTCACGGGGGAGCTCCTCTCGTGGGGAGAGCGGAAGGGAAAAAGAAGACTCCTAGCAGCGCTTTGTGTTTGTGTTTGTTGCGTTCTTTCTCTGCGAGAGAGCGCGGTCACGTGGTGTTTGCTTCACGTCTCTGTCCGGTTGGCTCAGCTCGCCCAGTGGGGCTGAGAGAGAGAGGCTCGAGGTTTACCATACCTGCCAGGCAGATGCTGGGAAACTGGAGAGTAGGCCTTGCCCCCTTGTAGAGCAATACAGGGCTTGCTGCCTCCAGCGTAAAGCACATCGTTAAGTCTCCATGCCCCTGCCCCCTGCAGAACTGTTCGGGAGACCCCGCGCCCAGGGCTTGGGGTGTCTGCGTTCGTCCTGGCAACCAGGGCCCCTGCGACCTTCTCCAAATGTGATTATGAACAAATTGTTATTCTTGTTATTCTTATTAATATTATTTTGTTTTTTGTTTTGTTTCCAGAAGACTATCCAAGCGATTATAAGCTTTTTTGCACACTTGAGTATATGGAGCTGTGTGCCTTTTGAGGAAAAGATGTATTTAAAAAAACAACAAAAAACAACAAAAAAAACTAAGATGATATGATATCTGGAATTGTAGGTTTATTGGTGAGCTTTCCTTGCTGCAGTCCTTCACAGGTAATATTCAGGAATTTTAAATAGATGAACTATAAATTAGATGCCTTCTATCAACATATTCAAACTTTCTCTGCAAAGTGTCGCAGGTCTCATAAACGGATATCAGTCCCCTGGCTCTGTGTGTTTTGACTGTTCGTTATTTAACCTTTATCTCTTGTGTGTATTGGAGCTCTTGAGCTTTAGAATTTGCCGGAAACGGTCCAGAGAAAGAGGCAAATGTTTGAATATCCACAGAAGCTGGAGATACCTGGGTGAGGGTGAGAGGGTCATGGCAAGGGTTTGGGTTCAGGCCAGCAGTCGTGCTCCCCCAGGGGTGGGGTTCCTCCACAAAAACAAACCGGTAATCCACCATCACACGCTGCTAGTGCAGCCGGGGGATTCGCTGGTTCGTATTCCCCGAATGAGACGTGAGATGTCCTCAGAAACAACTAAACCGCTTTTTACTGCCCAGAACAGAGCATTCCTACCCACTTAAACCACCTAAAACCATGGCCGCAGGGGATATCGCCACGCTGAGGTACAAAATGTTTGCCAGACTGAATTAATTTAAAGTCTTAATACGGACTCTGAGGATAATTGCACTCATGCTAGTCGGCCGAGACTGGACAGGCGTCACTTTCTTTTCTCATTACATATCTTCATTGTGGAAATTCAGTGGGGGCAGCAGTGCAAAACATTATTATTATTTTTTTTTTCTTTCTTTTTTTTTTTTTCAATTATTTTCTGCCCCATCTCAAAGACACTGCACTGACGCTTCTTATCAAGTGCAGTGCAAGTTTATGTGACACTATTATTACCGTTTTCCATATCTGTGTGGGTTTTGTGGTGAGAACCTGTAATCTGTAGCTATATAGTGAATGATGCTGAAGTTCCCGGGGATTTAGAAAAGGCCCTGAGCCTGTGATGAAATATTCCCCCAGGGGAATTGCTTGGTCAGATGGTACCAGGAAACCCTTAAATCAACCTGGTTAAGGCCCTGCTGACTTATGACTGGAAATCATAAGAATTATACAACTTTTTCTCAATTTATTCTGAGCTCAAGTCCCATATGAAATGGCCTACTCACAATTAACAAATTTAAGAACTTTTTGAAGCTGCCCTTCGCAGACACTATTGCACCCTCGCTGTTCTATAAATACAAACCTGGCTCATACCCTTGATTCACCAGAGCTTGGGTGCGTTTCAGCTTGGCTATGACCCACGCTGCCCTTTGGTTGACTGAATGACCCGCACCATGTGACTCCTCTCGACCAGTCGGATTCATCCGCATTGCCAGGGGAAGAGAGAAACAACTTGCTGTATCCGACACCTTTAGGGGTGCTTATCCCTTCTTCTTTAGTTTTGTTTAACGCCGGTTGGAAACGGGAGAAAGGTGCATTACTGCCACCCACTGATCCGGAGTGTAGACCGAGGAGGCCAGCAGACTACTTGAATGAGTGCTTGTTCTGAGGAATTGGACCTTGCTGATCACAAAATGGTCACAATCTTTGGAGGCATCCCAGGTTTTCCTGTCATCCTTGCACAGAATAGTGATGTCACAGGGACCTGCCATGGCTGAATAGGACACATGTTCTGGCTGTTGTGAATCAATTTTGTAATGGCCGGCACTAATATGTTAGGAGATGCAGACCGATGACAATGTTGTTGCTCACACAAAGGTTTCATTGAACGAATGCATTATTAGAGAGCTACTTTCAGATACAAGGTTTACTGTATATGATGGCACAAAAATAAATACAAAATTCACACACACTGGTGAGAGATCTGTATGGTAATGGCAGTGAATCATATTTTGATAAATTTAAACAATCCCTCTTATCTCCATGGTGCATCACCTGCCTTCGCAACAGGAGATGTTAACACACCGCCGTTTGACGTGTCCTCTCTAGTGCCTGTGGGACCTGTCAATCCTGAGATTTGGAGATCAAAACACTCGTTATGAATTAGCTTTTCTGTCTTGTTTTTTCCCCCCAGCGTGTGTGTATCACTGTGTGATTTGTTCTTTGTTTGTTTTGTTTTCTTTTGTGGGGGAGGGGGGGATCTGGAGCCTCGTAAAGCGTGTCTATTGTGGGAAAAATCTTTCAATGATGTCTCTACCATAAGCCATCGGCTCGCAAAGACGCACAACGTGAGAGTAGGTACAACCGGAGCTACAAAGCCATGCATATTTATTTTTCATTGGGGTGGCAGGTAGTGACTAGCCGTGGACTGCTTCCCACCTCCACCTGGAAAATCAAGAAGCCATCCTATTGTTTTTGGCCCAGGGAATTTTTCGGCGGGGTTTCCCTGGGGAATCGCATGGGAATGACGTCTCCAGACTCTCGGTTCACAGAAAACGCTCGGAGAAATTGTTGGAAAAAGTGTTTCGATGTTCACAAGGACACAAATGTATAAAAATATGTATATTTAGTCTTTTGGAAATATAAGTGATTATATATTATAATAGGAATTCTGATAATTTAATATGCCTACAATTTATTTTACAAGTGATGTGTACATTTATAAACCAATTTCATTTTCATCTGTTTTTTAAACTGTCAATTAAAATTAATTATTGTCTGTTTTGTATCTTTTATTTATTCACCTGAAAAGTGAAGTGGTGTTTTGAAGATGACCATGTTCTCAGTTGCATTCAGTCTTTTCTCTACTGCAGTGCACTGAATTGTGATCAGAACACGATGATCTCTTGGCTAGTTGGAAGCTATGTATAGTGGTAGCTAATGCCCATCTGAAATTTACATTGTTACAACGTACAGCAAATGACGTTGTCACATTAATCCAAGGTTTAGCAAGCTGCAATGTTTTGATTAGCTCGCCAGAACCAATAAGATTTGTATGACTCAGTTCATGGATGACAAACATGATTGCATGTGGCGTGGTGGGATGGCAACCGGTGACAGCTTTGTGTTGGATATTTCATGTTATTTTAGCAAATACAGCTGGGAACTGTCAACTGCTACTATATAGCTCTTTGCCAATCAAAAAAATATTTAAAAAAAGAGGAAAAGGGTGCAATTTTAGGCTATGCTGCCATCCTGTGGTCAGAGTGGGGGGTAATCACTTCTGCTCCAAATCCTGGTTTAAAAACAGGGCCTTATTTATTTTTATTTTTTAGTAAAACACATTGAAGCAAATTTGACTCCGCTAATACATAGTGATGATGGGAAGGTTTTTTTTACAAAATTGGTGGATAAATCGCAGAGCTCAAATTCAAAGCTTTGCAATTTAACAAGCCGCATCAAAAATCAGGCAATCTGTCTTTCACACTGTGTGATGTATAATCCGACCCATTTTCGAGGTTCAATGCAAAAATGAAGACCGGACACCTTGCTGCCCCAAAATACTGCCTGTAAATTATCTACCATGCTTTACAGCAGTGGTCTCTCACCCTGGACCTGGAGAGCTACTGGGTCTGCTGGTTTTCGTTGTTACTCTGCCCTTAACCGTGTTATCAACTGCTCTATTTGATTAAGTCACTTCAAATGCTTACCTGTGTTTCAACAGGGTGCTTAATTTTAGATGAAAACAAAAACCAGCAGACCCAGTAGCTCTCCAGCAGCAAGGTTGGAGACCACTGCTTTACAGCAGTCTCTCAACTCCAGTCCTCAGGACCCACTTGCCAGAAGGTTTTTGTTGTAACCAGGAACTCACACACCTGATTTAACTAATCAAGGGCATTTTTGTTTGATTGGTCCAGTCATTAAATTAGTTGTGTGAGTTCCTGGTTACAACAAAAACCTTCTGACAAGTGGGCCCTGTGGACTGGAGTTCAGAGTGCACTGCTTTACAGTATGAGTACAAGAGTGCACTGCTTTACAGTATGAGTACAAGAGTGCACTGCCTTACAGTATGAGTACAAGAGTGCACTGCCTTACAGTATGAGTACAAGAGTGCACTGCTTTACAGTATGAGTACAAGAGTGCACTGCTTTACAGTATGAGTACAAGAGTGCACTGCTTTACAGTATGAGTACAAGAGTGCACTGCTTTACCCAAGAGTGCCAGTCTGCAGGTATTTGCTCTGAATCTGCACGACACCGCCCAATTTCTCGAATTATTTTACCTGCTTGTTTCAGATAAGACAATTAGTGAAATCGGGTGGTATAGTGTACGGTAGGCGCAAACACCCGCAGGATGTGGAGTTGAGTAGCGCTGCATTACAGCCATTTAGCAGACGTTCTTATGCACAGCAAGTTTTTATTTTCTTTTTTTCATCACCAAGAGGCGCAAGCATGACACTTTTTAAATCGGGATGACCCATATGAAATCATAACCCCTGTTAGGCTGGACTCTCACATAACCATCAATCCCCAACTGGGCTTCAGTAGTGTGGTGGGGGCTCCTCTGTTTCATCCTCCCCACAGCCAGCAGCCATGTGTCTGCAGGAAACTCTGGACCGGCCCCACAAGTGGATCCAGGATGCTGTTTGTGCTCTTTAAAGAGCAATTCAGAACCTTGCTTCTCTAGGCCAGTGGTCCTCACTCCTGGTCCCAGAGAGCTGTAGGGTGTGCTGGTTTTTGTTTTCACCTTAATATCAGCAACTCATTCAGAACCATGAAACCAGGTGAGGTGAGTTAACTGTGCAATGAACTAATTTAATGTATCAATAAAGTGCTGAGTAACAACTAAAGCCAGCACACACTGCGACCCTCCACTGCTCTAGGCCAGAGGTCACCAACCCTGGTCCTGGAGAGCTACTGGGTCTGCTGGTTTTCACTGTTACTCTGCACTTAATTGATCAATTAGAGCAGATGATTACACAGCTAACTCACCTCACCTGGTTACCTGGTTACTTAAGGTGAAAACAAAAACCAGCAGACCCAGTAGCTCTCCAGGACCAGGGTTGGTGACCTCTGCTCTAGGCTGTGCTTATATTAGTGAGAGGTGGAAAGCGGACATCTTGCCTGTCTGCTGCGATTATGGAGAGACGGCTCTGGTGACTCCAGACGATTAAGAATCACATGGTAGTCTTGGACCAGCACTGCTGTGGTCTTCTTGCAGCATGTCTGTCTGTTACAGGGTCAGTGTGCACAGAGGTCAGTTAGTGAATTAAAGAAGTACTGTAATCCTTCTGAAAAAGGTCAAATGTATTGGTGCGTAAAATGCAAGTAATGCCCCTGATATTATGCTTCATAGATTGTCGATTGTCATTTTTAAATGCACAATATATAGTGAAATTGCACTATTTGTATGTCTTACAACATTTATAGACTATAAAAATATTCAGTCTCTGTATATGCAGGGTTTTACTTGCCTCTGTGGTAGATGTATCAGGAAGTAATGTGTTCTCGAGGTCAATTCCCTTTAACCTAGCTGAGCATTAGCAACAGGGTGCCAGAAATGTGTGTGAAATTCCTGCGCGCTACATGGAACAGCTGCAGGTAAGGCATTAATACTCCAGAGACTCTTAGCAGCATGTGCGCTTGCTCTGACCTCCGCCACAAGGCGCTAAACAGTTTTGTTATGACAAACGACTGCTTTCGCAATGCTGCAACTTTTAAACCCCCGGGTCTCGCACCTTACTGTGCATTTCCCAGTGTTTTGTTTGGACGTGGCAATCAGGGGAGTCGTATATCTGCAGGCTGTGGCCGTTTGGTCTGTTGCTCATTGATCAGCTGACTAGTGCTCACCCTAAATGCTCTAGCACCGGCCAGACTGCTGTCTGAGGTCCAGCCAGCGATTTATCATAGGATGTAATGTGTGAGAAATCATACACTGCCCCCTGTAGGAAAGGGGAGGGAAATGCATGACATTCCAGAAAAAAAACAAGAATCAGAATTTTAATGATGAAGAAAATCCTACAGAATGCAGAATTTAAATACGAAGTAGAATTGAATCAAATGACATTTAAATCAATTCTACTCATGTATAAAACACAAAAGTGTCTTTAATTTTGAAACGTATTCCTTCTCGAGCTTCCAAAAACATCTGCCACTTACCATAACAATCAAAGCTAATGAATTTTAGACTAACCATAGATATCAGTTAATATTATGAAAACTATTTTGTATTTGACAACTACATTACATTTTTCAACTTTTTTTCAAATGCAGAGTTGTGTTTTTCCTCCACTGTCAATGTTGTGTCCCTGCTCAAGGTAATAAACAATTTATTTACTCCACTGTATGTGTTACTGTGGGTACTGTGCCCTGTTCTGAGAGCTATATTGGGTAAATTCTGTGCCCCTCTGTAAAGTGTCCTACCAGGTAATTTCTATGCTCTGGTCTGTGTGTGATACTGGGCTTGTTCAGTGCCCTATGTGATATAATTGGTCAGTTCTGTGTCCTGATATAAGTGCTAAATGGGGTAATTTCTGTGCCCTGCTATAGATGTGCTATCAAGCCAGTTCTGTGCCCTGATATAGATGTGCTAACAAGCCTGTTGTGTGACCTGTTCTGTGCTCCTATAGGTGCTATACTCAGTTTTATACCCTCTGTGTCATGCAGGGTGACTTCCGTGTCCCTATTTGTGCTATCCTGGTTCATTTCTGTTCTCAGCTCTCTCTACCACTGGCTCCACTGGCCTGTGTCTGGGAGCTCCGGTGGGGAGTTCAGATGGGGTTTCTGGAGCAGATTCCATTTGACTTCAAAGCAATGCTGTCAGAGCATGACCAATGCTGTCCTGCACCACATCCCTGTATCCCATTCTCTCCTCCACGCAGGCTGTTTCAGTCAAGAGCTGTCTGCACTTCAGCCGTTCAGGACCCATCCATCTCCTCCGGACAGCCCGCAGAATCGAGCACACCCCGTGCCTCTGCGTTTTGCTACCTATGAATTTTTCAAGCCGTGCGCACACACAAACACACATGCAAGCACGCACACGTGTACAAACACGCACGCACACAGCCACACACAACTATTTCTTGAACAGTTTTTTCAGTTCAAATTCCAATGGTAGTTTCCCAACCTCCAACACCAGATGGCACTGTGTACACAAACATTACTACAGCCAGGAAGGAGCAACACGCTATTCGGTAGTTTACGAAAAGGATGTAGTACACACTGAGATAATTCACTTCATGTACTGAACACATGTATTTGTTTTGCTCAAGATTTTCTAACAAGCCATTCCCTTAATTGTTTTTTAAGTCTGTGGAATAATGTTCCGTAATCTTTAATTATAATTCAGTGCCGAATGTTGAATAAAGTCAAAATTCTGCACGCCTGATTTCAGCTCACCCCAGCTGAAAATACTGCCAGTTCTCTGGAGAACTCTGGGTTCTACCAAGGGTCAGAAGTGTAAGTTTACGTCTATGCACTGCCTTGAATTTCTTCCCGACAATTTTTCAGTGTGGCTGGCTGGGGACCCAGTTCCTGAACACTAGGGTGTGGTCAACACTGAGCCACAATGGTGTCTGTTGACCCAGGGACTGCAGTGAGTTCTTATTGCATACACGCTCCTCATAACCAGTACTGGCAGACTGTTACTAAGTGAGAGGGAGGGAGAGGGAGAGAGTGGGAGCTATAGTGCACAGGGAACAGAGGAAGGACCAGGGGAAGGAGAGGAGAGTGGGAGCTATAGTGCACAGGGGACAAAGGAAGGACAGAGGGAAGGAGAGGAGAGTGGGAGCTATAGTGCACCGGGAACAGAAGAAGGACCGGGGGAAGGAGAGGAGAGTGTGAGCTATAGTGCACAGGGAACAGAAGAAGGACCGGGGGAAGGAGAGGACAGTGGTAGCTCTAGTGCACAGGGAACATAAGAAGGGCAGGTATGAAGAGGCAGAGGTAGTGCAAGGGGAACAGAGGTAGGGACAGATGTAGAAAATTGTCCACTAATACCTAATGTTTAAAACCAATGACTCACACTTTTACCTTTTTCATCCAAAATGACAAGAGCAAATGCCACATAGAAATGTTCCCTTGTTGCATTACATTCAGCAGAATGACCAGAATGTTCCAGACAGACACATTTAAAGGGAACAGAAGTGCATCCATTAGCGTTATGTGCGAAAACATAAGTTCATTTATGCCAACATATAACAGCCATTCAAAGCATAGATTCACACAGCTGACACCTATGTAAAGGCAAAAAGAATGCTATAACAGTTGGTCAGTAGTCAGCAGACTATGACTCACAACAACACAAAGCATATCTGTAACAATAAATTAAAGTAAATAAAAATGATAAATGATCTCCTTCATATCATCCTTCCAGGGGGAGGATTATAACGATTCTAATGATGTTGATGACAATGATAAAGATAGCGATTTAGATCAAAATTATGCTGGTGCTGTCAATGGTGATAATAATAACACTAACACTGGAAACCTTTTTGGTTATATTGGTTTATGATCCAACCCCAGAATCAGTAATGATACCGTCATTGGAATTTCCAGTATAGTGACCATTCCTACTTTGGAAATATGTACTAACAGAATGCCATGCCAGTGAAGAACTGAACAAAGCGTGTTGATGGGGTGGCAGTGAAAAGCTATAGGATGGCTGATAACATGAATGTTCGCGTGAAATCGTGTGGAAACTAAGGTGCCTCCAGGGCAGAAGAATGAGCCAAGCTCTGGCTGGACATCTTCAAGTGACATGCGAGCACAAGGACTGCGGTCCTGGAGGAGAACAGCTACCATTTATGATACTTAACAAATAGCTGAGTGTTCGTATTAAGTCAGCCAGCCTGGAAATCCCTGTGGTTCTGTGGAAATGCTTGAAATGGCTTCCTAACAATTTTCCAATTCTTGCTTAATGTCTTTTGCCTCCAGTCCAACCTTTTGTTCCCCTTTCTGGAGACTGACATCCGTCTCTGCCCGGCACAATAACAAACAATGTTTTAACAGTAATAATATATTTTTCTCAACAGGGTGAGGATATATGTATTTGTGTAGCACTGTAAAATGTGAAGAGACAATGACAGACTGTCACTTTTGTGGTATGAAATGTGTAAGGCCTCAATGTACAGTTCATCTTTTTATCGCTTTGGATTAAAAGCGTCTGCCAAATGACTAAAATGTAAATGTAAAATGTATCCAACTGTATTGTTGCAGCGAATGCCACTTTTAGACAATAGAGAGGATTTGAAGGTGACAGCTGTCAGGCAATGGACTACGGGCAAGGCGTGGGCGCTAAGAGCAGCTCTGGTGCGAATAACCGAAAGCCCAGACGAGAATAGCAGAGGCAATCCTCTCACCTTCAGACCTACAGAACAGAAGGGCGCATTAGACGCTAATCTGCAGGTCTGCTTGTCGCCCCGTCGCGACGCACTTCCCAGCAACCGACGTCTTCAGCCTTCGGATGACAACACGGTAATGCACCCAGTCACCCCATACCTGCCGATAGCTATTGAAGGCAGCGACGTCACCAAAAGGATGGCGCACCAGCTGCTGGTGATGGTGCTTTTGTGTCGCTCACTTGTCGGTGTGCCGTACCAATGCGTTTTCACCACCTGGTGTTGGTGATTCAAGTAACGGGAAATTAACCAACTGAAGAGTTGGTTTTACGGAACGTGTTTTTTTCCCAATTGCTTTGCCAGTAGTGATGGGTACATCGATATTAGAATATATCGTTTAGGATATTTTATCGTTATCATATACGTTAAGACATATTCTTTATTTTGAATACAAAAGGGCTAAAGCAATTGAAGTACATCGCCCCCATGTCCGTTTGAGTGCGAGAATACAGTAGAAGCGCACGCGTAGGTCCGTTGCATACCGTCTGTCAGCTCAGAGGATAAGAAGGGACAGATGCCAGCACTAGCATTACTGTACAGCCTCCTGTACTTCTACACTGCTCTGCTTTCATTTGAGGTCAGATTTGTTGGTGTCTGTCTCTTTCAACAGGCCTGTGCTCGCGTCCTGCAAGTTAGCCAAGTCTGCCAGCCAAACGGTTTCCTTTTCCGCTGCCTCCCTGAAAAAAATGGACGATCCTTACTGTCCCACATGCTAATGACTACTGCTAATGGCTAATGACAACTGACCCACATGCTAATAGGATGCTGCCTTCCAGTGCTGCTCAGACACAAAGCCTTCAAGCTATTTATATTGGCTTAAAAAAAGCCATTCAGGCATTATTTGATCAATTTGTTGGGTGATTGGCAGGAAATCTGTTTTGCGTAACGTTATGTGCATACAGTATAAAGTACAGCTGCCGCTTCGGGTTCAAGTTGCAATTTCATAACTGCACAATTATATGGTTTAGGATGCAATGCAAACACAAAAAAGAGTATGTTTCCAGGATATTATGAAAAAAATCCCCGCTGGGAAAATGGGGTTGAGGCAATAACATTCTTGAAAAGAAGAGGAGATTCCAATCCACCCGCCACATTTCTTGGTAGTGGAACATATATATCAGGGTCTGCATGTGTGTTTTAACAAAATGACTGCCATCAATCCGTCAGCTCGCTATGCATGAAGCGCAGTGGTTTTTACTGTCTGTAATTGTTTTCAAATGGAGAGCTATCTGCTTGCTAAACTTTAGGGCATTGAAGTTATGCTTAAATGTTTGAACAGGGAGGCTAAAACAATAACTTGTGCAGATTTTATGGACAGTGGTATAATTTGCTGTTGCTTTTTGTCTTCCATCTATTGTTGAAACTTTTAATCCAGTTTTCCCCCCTTTTGCGTTTGGGACTACAATTTTGAGGTGGCTTAAACTGGTATTTGATTGCAATGACTTGTTATTCAGAAAGCGTTTCCAAAGAATTTTCACAGTGACATCATTTCTCACCATGAGTGTGTGTGTGTGTGTGTGAGAGAGAGAGAGAGAGAGAATGTGTGTGTGTGTCTGCGTGCTCTGTGTGTGCATGTGTGTGCGTGCGTGTCTGTGATTCTACGAAGCCGGCATTCCTTTGGTCTTCCTGCAGCCTGCGGTCAGCTGTTCGAAAATACAAGGGGCAGAAAAAAAAGGAGAAAAATAACAGGGCTGGTTCCACAGAGCTGATCATAACGAAAGAGCTGGAGAGAGCTCTTGTCCCTCTCCACTCGTTCGTCCGCGAGAGTTTAACCCAACACCTACGGAAATGTGGAATTGAGCAAGGCACGGTTTCTAAGTTGTTTTCTCAGCGAGCGTCTCCCCTCCCGCCTTGTTTCTTTTCGCGAGGTGTTTTTTTTTTCTCTCTCGGCCTGTGTGAGGGTAGGGGCTCGGAGCAGCACCATATGTGGGGAGCCCTTCCAAACACAACAACCTCTGCCAAAATTGCTGAGGCAGAAAGGGCCCAGTGCGTCCAAGGGGTGCCATGAGGCTACGCTGCCCTGCCTTGTTTTTTAGGAGCTCAGCACCTGAGGAAGTGGGGAAGAAAACAGACATTTCACCCCCTGCTGTTCCCTTCTCTTCAACTCCAGCATTCCTCCATTTCCTGCCCCTAGTCCCCTCGTGGACTCCTGCTCTTCTCACCGTGACCGCCTGAGGGGAGCCCGCAGAGGCCCTGGTCTGAGTGTGTGTGTTTGTTTGCGTGAGAGAGAGAGAGAGAGAGAGAGAGAGAGAGTGAGAGAGAGAGTGGTGTGATTTATGGAAACAAGGCAGGGCTGCCTCAGTGGCCCCATCACAACAAAATATATCCCCACTGCAAATTTTATCCCTTCTAGGAATTTGATATTATTTTTCCGGTTATGTTTCTGGGCTAGGTATGTTAGCATCAGCTTGACGGCCGTCCCTGTGCGGTTGCCAGGCATTCCCTGCTAATGATGAGAGGTTCAGCCCCCTATTGATGCAATACCAACTTGACAACTTTTGAAAGATACCTTCATCGGATATTACCACACAGGCCTCCTGAAAACACTGGACACTTTTTAAAGAATTTGTTTTTATGTTTTTAACTATTTCATTCGTGCTCAGTGCTAGCTTGGCTACCAACAGGCGAGCAGCTAGGATTGATGTGCTGCACTGTCTTACATATTAGGCTGTCTGTAATGGATAAATAGCCAAATATCTTTCTGAAATTGTGAAACATTCTAGGCGGTCCCATGAGTTGATTAACCCTAACATTACCCAGGGAGGTTGGGTCTCTGTCTGCAGGGCATAGGTAGAGGAGTGCCGGTAGAGAAGAGGTTTGGAGCAGGCTGTTGTGTTAGTACTGGTGGAGGCAGGTGCGCCTCCAGAGACTTTGGGCCCCATGTAAAGATCTCACATTGGCCCCACCCCAGGCCACCCTCTGTCAATCAGTGCCCTTGGAAACCCCCTGCCCCAGATTAGGGGTGGGGAGACTGGGAGCCTCCACTGAGAGTGATTGGGGTAGCTTGGGGGGTGTTGTGTGAGAGGAAAGCATGACTAGCTGGACCACTTCTGGGAGATGTAATATTATTTCTAACCCTGTGGGAGAGAAAGATTAAATTCTCAATTCTACTAGAGACTCCCAGGAGACTCCGTCTATTTATCATTTGAACTCTCTTGAACTGATAAAGGACATTAAAATGGTGGACAGCCCTGCAAATGCAGATGGTTATTCTAACCTGGAGGACGAATAAGGGACAGAAATAGTTTAAAACAACTTGGAGAGTTTGGTTCTGCAGGCTGAGGCTTGCCTCTAATGTCCATAGAGGCAGAGGACATGAACCCTAATCACTTCCATCTAGTCCCGGCGAGAACGATGCAGTTGTTGTGACTGGTATCGTTGTTGACGTTACAGTCGTTGAAAGAATTCACCTCTGGGCTCCAAGACTTCCTGTCAATAGGATCTGCATTATGGCTCACAAATAGGAAGCATCGCCTCCCAAGAATTTGTGTCATCTCACACACGCACACATGTAAACTCACATAAACACACTCACGCACAAATCTGTGCCTACTTTTTAGGACTTTGTTTGTACCGCAGAGAGAAGGAAGAAGACATCTGTGTGACAATTGCTGTGACTAATTCATGTGGGACAAGAGGCTCACAAAATTCTAAATGCTGCACTTAAACTGGTCACCTATTGAGACTAATGAATTCCATGTTTAGAAGAGGGTCTTCATAGTATATCATCGATTTTCTCATGTGAGGAATAAAGGGTGAGTTTGCACTGTCATGGTTGAAGTGCACAAAGATACTTATTTGTAAAATGAATAAAAAAATAAAATGTATTCAAAAGTTTGGCACCCAATATGAGGCTGAGCATGTCCAATTCCCACCCTAATTTAGAATGGTTGTAAATTATGCAACTGTCTCCAGCCACAGTCACATGTGCGATCCCCACTGGATGAGTGCAGAGAGCTATGGTTATCCTCCACAATACTTGGTGTTGCCAGCTTCTTTTCACATTGCAGAATACATTTACATTTACATTTTAGTGATTTGGCAGACTACATTTACATTGACATTTTTAGTCATTTGGCAGAATACAGCTAAGCTTGCATAGTGTGGAGTTGGAGGATGACCTTTAATATATGGCCTTAACCCCCCCCCACCCCAGAGGGCAATTTCCACCTATTTTGTACTAGTGAATATCTCCGAAAATATTTGCTGCACACGCATGGTTGGAGACTTAAGTTAAGTTCTGGACCAGAAATTTGAGACATAACTAATTTATGCCAGAGCATGTACTAAAATACAATGTTACATTATTTTTCTGGGCTAGACATGTACGACCGTGCCTGTGTGGTTGTCTAGCATTCCCTGCTGGTTGCTAATGAATCTATCTAGGAGGTTAGTTACACTAAAATACAAACAAATGGCAAAACGATCTCCATCTGTTTGTCATCATCTGGTATCTGTGATGCATTTGTATTATTGTCAAGATGACCTTTCACCTCACACCCACACTACCAAAGGGGTTTACATGAGAGGTCAAGGATTTCATTTATTTTCTTTCTTTTTTTTTTTTTTTTACCATGGCTAAGGTGTGTCCATTCTGTTTCTCACGAACATGAGTACAGAGGGTGAGATGTCACCCTCTGTCACCCTCAATCATTCTAATTATCATTATTTATTTCAAATGTTTAGATGTGTAGAAAAAATTGTTTATTTTCCTGCTCCACCCTCTCAGCTTTCTGATTTTTTCCTGATTGGCTGGTGCAGCAGCAGAGTGACAGGTCACCAGTTGCTGGTTCGTGGCTTGCCTCTCGAGACACAGAGCTGGAAAGCTGCTTGCACTGAGGTATCATCACCTCGTACGAAACTGCACTCAAGTTAACTGCACGAAAGCATTTACTCAGTTAGCGGCGATGGCAATAAACAATGCTACGTGAGAATGGTCTATAACATACAGAAGACAAGAAGGAGGGACGGGGGGAGATTTTCTTTTTCAAACTGGGCCGCAAGGCAAGATTTTGCCGAAAGAGGAAAATCAGCACATTCCAGACACTGCTTCAGCACTGAAAAATATCCCTGACAATCCATGTACTTGGTTTATCTCCACATAAACAAAGCCAAGGGAATTTCCTGCTCCAAGCTCACCACAGCCACAAGCCAAGCTGGGCGTGGGGGACTTTACACCAGGGCCCTCTGAGGCCAATTCCCAGAGCTTCATCATCATTTCGGCTCATTATGATAATTCCAGGGGACATACACATTCTGCTGGGTTATAGTCATTTGGAAATTTAGTGGCTGGACAATAAAAACAACATTTGTTTTGTGACTCCGCCTTCCATTAAACAATCATTGTGAAAAGAATATTGCAATTTGCCTCATTTAATGATTTTTGGATTATTCAATGCTTCCTGCAAATTTGGAAAAAACTACAATTAAAAACATTTTAATGGCTCTTATATCTTAAAATATTGTGACCCTTGCAACATAAGTGCATTACAAAACCTAATTTAATCTGGGACTGATTTGTGAGTTACATTAATATAGTGGTGAGATGGTTATCTTTGTCATAATATTTACAGTACATGTTTCAGCCTGTATTCCTTTGAATGCACATGTTAAAAATGGTATTTGTTAGTGAGCGTTGAAGGAGAGGTTGTTGGTGGGTGAATATGAAGCTGAACGGGAGGGCCAGAAAGTGTGTGTGTGTGTGTGTGCGTGTGTGTGTGTGGTTGTGTGTGTGTATGGGGAAACTAGAAGGGACAACTTCATATCTTTATGGGCAAGGTGAATGCCTGCTCTCTCACAACCAATGACCCAAACGTGTGCATACAGACATGTAGGTACAGACGTGTAAATTCATGTTCACACATGCATGGAAACCAGCACACACACAAAGAAACACACTCATACACATGCACACACACACAAACACGCATATATGCACATACCCAAAGCTCCAGAGCTTCTCCACCACTGCATTAGCAATGAAATGATCCTTGAAACATCTGGTTTAAGGGTCCCAGACATCAAGGACTTGATTTGTAGCTGGACTAAATGTTTATCTACATTAAAAAAAAGATCTGGGAGGGAAGCTTGGAACTTCAACCTTTATTAGTACTGTCAATAAAGAACTTTTAATGAAAAAAGAAACATTAACATGTCTTTCCATATTTCTTGCAGTACTGTTGTTAATACATGTACAATTTATAGCAATTTTTTTTATTATTTGTTTTTATCATACCAGCATTTAAGGTCATCGACTTTTTGGAGAACAAAGATGTTACATCTCCACGAAGCCACCTTGACAGTCACCCTGAATCAAACAAAACAAGATCGGTACAAGGAAACACTTAATACAAAAGTTTTATATAAAAGCACTGCGCAGTGTAACTAGATCAACCCATTGATCGAGCAGGATATTACCAGTAACTGTTTACACGAACGGAAGAAAATCATTGTCGACACATGGTGGAATGCACATACAATGTACATACATGTTAGATACCACAGAGTTGCACTGCTTCTGCTGTATGTTGAGAAAATGGTGGCAGGAAAAAAATGCATGCAACCCCCTTTTTTTCATCCCATAGATCTGAACAGTGCAAAGTAACAAAGGTATACAGCTAAATCTGCATTACTGAAGCAAGGTGAATTACAAAACAACAAAAAAAAGTAGAAAAACTCAAAATGCAAAAATTCAGAAGGCACTGTTTTTGGTACAAGAGGTTAAATGAATTCTTAGTCATCACATGCATTGCGTCCTGACTTACCAGAGGACATCTTGTCATATTCAAGTACCATCCTGTTGACTGTGGGTTAATAAATTAGCTGTGAACTGCCCTGCAGTTGCAATGATTTTCGCTGAATCGATTTGTATAAAACGTAAAAAATACCCATACACATTAAAATATTGTACAGTTGTGGAATATTGAATACATATGCTTTCAGACACTGACCTGGCTATTTCTGTGTGAAATGTGTGTGGGTATGTGTGTGTGTGTCTGTGGGTGGGGGGTCTTGTAAAAAAAAAAAGAAAACATATATGAGCAAAGAAATATATGAACCCATAGCTACCACATTCTTTTTCTTGATACTGGTAAATAATGCACTCTTTGTTTAAAAAAATGTCTAATCTGTTTTCACAAAGAAACAAGTTTTAATCATTTTAAACATGCTTTCTTTCTCTACCTCTTCTTTTTCTGTCTCAGTTTCAGGCTATACCTAAACGATCAACATACTGTTTTGAAATTCCTGCATCATTTCACAATTGCTGTACATACAACTTCCTTATACAATCTTTACTTTCCTGGGCCTTACATCCTGGTAATATGACACAATGAATGTGCTGTTCTTTGTCCTTTTTCATCAATCTAAAAGTAACCTGTGTTGGAGTAGATGGTTTTGAGGCGGTTTTCAGACTGGGGACCCACTGTTTATGCTGTTTTTAATTTCTTCTATAATCGCAATCTCTGAATAGTTATGAGCTGCTCATTGTTCTTGATTCGACATTAAATGTCTACTGAAGGATCATTTACCGTCATAAGGTTACATTTCAGAAATAGCTATGTATGCCATGAAGAGTACATATTCCACATTCACATCCCTGGAGTTTTAACCAGTCTCATCAACTAATGCTTTCATTTTCTGTTACAATCTTTTTGAAAGATCTTCTATCTACAATAGAATACAATTTTAGACTGAGTTATAGAGGTCAAATCAAATTCCTGAAATTGCCCCTTCCACCCGTGCGTGCCTGCACTTCCGAGTTATGTCTCCTGTCCGTTCTGGCCTGTAGGTGGAATGGGCGACCCACTACAGTCTGGACAGCAGAAGCCCTGCCCATCTTCCGAATCAGACTAAAGACCCACCTCCCATAGCTTCCTTCTAGCTATCCACCTGTGATAGCCTTTAATGACGACATCATTGCACAATTGTATTCCTGAGCTTAACACTGACGTGCTATATTACTGTTGGTCGCTCTGGATAAAAGTGTCTGCAAAGTGATTCAATGTAATGTAAGGTGTGTCTCCTAGTCAATAAAGCTAAACTATTTATGAAAATATGTAAGTTAAACAGAAAATGGCAATGAGCCAAGCCTGCATTTTTTGAAAATGACTACATGATTATTTTAAATATACATGTTTTCAACATGGCGACCTGTCCAGGGTGTATTCCTGCCTTTCGCCCAATGTATGCTGGGATAGGCTCCAGCCCCCCTGCGACCCTGTTCAGGATAAACGGGTTAGGATGATGGATGAATGGATGGATGTTTTCAACAACCTGGGTACTGACTGTAAAAAAACAACCAGCACAAACAGTGGACCCCATGCACTAAAAGACACAGCTTACTGTATTAATCCATGTGTAAGGACTTTAAATGGGGGGAACTGCACACATCAGATATGGATAAGCTAAATCACCAGCTGGTTTGAATACTTTTGTGATTGTTGGGTGCTTATTTCTGTTGGTTTAAGAATATAACATGCCTTTGGCTTCCCTGGTGTAATATCCAGCTATGACCAGCTTCAAATGATCAGCTACCAGCTGTTTCAAAACATAAACATGCTTGATCTGGTCAAACCATGTTGAGTATTGAGCTGGTCAACCAGTTAAAAGCTGTTTCAAAACCTAGCCTGAGCTGTTTTTTTTTGACAGGGTTTAACTTCATGTCTGATTGGCCGAAGTCATGGTTTTTTGAATTGTGTTACTTCCATATAGACGTCCCTGCGCCTTATTGCATTTCTATTCTATTCCAGAAGTTGGTTCAAAATGGATCTTTGATAAATGTGCCTTTATTCAGAACTGCAGATTTCTCCCTTCTCATTTTTAATGTGAGGGTGGAAAGGATGAATGCTCACTGACATATAATCCATTCTACAAGGAGAGCCAGAAGGGCAAATCTATGCCCCTGAAAACCCAGCTGCTGTCCTCTAGACCCTGACATTTTGGGCACCCTCAGTAGTTGTCTTTGTCAAATTGATTTTTAAATTTTTTTCCATTTTTATTTATTTTTTGCTGTCCAGCAACAAACAACAAACCTCTTCGTTGGAACCCCAATTACAAATAAATACTGTTTTGTTTTTTTTTGGTGTGAAAGGAGAGAGACTTTTTTCTTCTCTTTTTTAGGGAAACATTTGCGTTCGCTGGAGTGAGTGGGGGTGTTGGCTGTTCTCACAGCCTCCTTTCGGGGCAGGGTGGGGGGCGCGAGGGGGGTGGGATGGGGGGGCCGGGGGGCGTGCGGGCCGGGGGCGGTCCATGAGGCAGGCCATTGGGCGGCGGTAGTCTTGTGGGCGGAGCCATTGGGGGCGGGCAGTTCTGTGGAGGAGGCGGCGAGGTTGGCTGGATCAGGGGTTGGTACGCGGGCGGGGGCGGAGCAGAGTTCGGTTTGGGTGGGGCCCTGGCTGCTTCTTCTTTCACCCGTGTGAAGTTAATGCAGCGACCCTGCGGAGAGAGAATGGGAAATGGATTATATAGGGCTTTTCAGTTGATGCCTCTCATTCAGCCATTCACATACACACTCACACACCAACGGCTATAGGCTGCCATGCATGGTACCAATCAGCTTGTCGGGAGCAACTGGGGGTTAGGTGTCTTGCTCAGAGACACTTTGACATGCCCAAGGTGGGGCATCGAACCGGCAACCTTCCAAATGCCAGAGGACCACCCCTACCTCCTGAGCTAAAACATTTGCCCCACAGAGAAAATAACTCTAAGGGTAAAGTCACCTAGCCAGCTGTTGAGAGCACGCAAGTCTGTCTTGTCACAGTGTGTGTGAGAATTTAGGGCACACTCACATGCATGACGGGCATTTAATTTGTTAAATGCATAAAACAATGTCAGGAATACCACACCCAGACGCACACACACATGCACACAAAGCCACAATGGGAGAAAATCGATGCGAAAAACCAAATACACATTCCATTCATCTTAGCTTATGAATTATGCAAGAATAGGAAGAAGAAAAACAGAATCAAATTCCTCTGGTGACCATACTCTGCCTCTTTGCAAACCACTCAGATGTTCCATTAAGTCATTAGGAGAAAAAAAAAAACAACCGAACCCTACGGCACAAGCAGCCACCTCTCGAAAATGCGCCTCAACCTTCTTCCCTCCTGAGAAACATCCATTTTAATATCCTAACAATAACAGAGGCCAAACAGAGGGGGTTAAAGAGTCTTGGTGTCCTTGTAAAATGTGCAGATAAAAGAAAGAATGACAGACTTCAAAGGAGGACGATGGGGCCTGGCTGCAACTGGCAGTAACCCAGAACCCTAAAATAACTCTGTCACACTTGGACCACAGTGTGTTGTGGTAATTTTTGGAAGAAGCCTCGACTATATATTATCTCACATTTCACAATCTGCCACAAAATGCACAGCTCCACCTATCTGTGACACGCCGCACTGCAGTCACCGCCTTGGCAAAAACGCACATCATCGTCTATCTATCACACACCACACTGGACCCACCACCTTGCAACATAACACATAGTGCCCTCAACCCAGTCTCGATGCATGCAGTGTGCTCAAAGCCACACATTGTACTCATAGTACTGTCATGGAACGAAAGAAAATGAGAGGGCTACTGAGAGATAGAGACAGAGAGAAAGAGAGGGAGAGAAAGAGAATGGGGAGGGAGAGAGCACAAAAAGAATTAATGCAGGGTGAATTAGATTGCTCCCAAAACTGTGGAAATGGAAGGAATCGCCCTTTTTAATGAGGACATAAAAGCGCTGTGCCAGAGCTGGGTGAATGGTGTCATTGAGAGAGTGTTACCATGGCAAACTCCATGGTGACCAGAATACACAGTCAAACAGTTGAGCTGATCGATGATGTGGACAGGGCTCACTGGGTCAAAAATCATAAAAATCAACAAACAGAGCGGTGGCTGGTAGCAAAATGCCCAAAGCACCTTCTGATTGCTAGCATTACACACAGGATTTTTTCTGTTATTCTGTGAAAATGTGATTCCGATTAGTACGGGGATTTTGTCTGTTTCGCAATTTGTACAAGCAATGTCGTGGCAGATCCCTGGAAAAAGAAAGAATTTGTAATTTGTTAAAAGCTAACAGCCTGTGATATGTGACCTTTTGCATGTGTGTATTGTTATTTCTTGAATAAAACTTTCAATGAGTTTCAAGTCACATAACCAAGACCTTCAAAAATAAGAAAAATAAGAATTTCCACAACTAAATATGCTACTCTGTTTGAGATCCTGCGTAGTTGTTTGTTGACTTTGTTCAGTCGTTGGCTCTACAAACAGCTGGCAACATCCGTTTTTGTTCCTACCCAGGTTGATTGCTTGTTTTTACGTTAGGAATGCCAATAAAAATGTTACTCAAGTTATTTTCTGCAAATTATGCATAATTTGAACTGGCACCTGGAATGCTTCCATTATCATCGTGAAATCTTAATCTTTCTCTGTAGAGGGGTAGGGTTTACTGTCGAAAACAACTGGTCCTGCAAGACCTGGCAAAAAAAGTTTATTAAATTAAACTTCAAAGAACTGAGTACTTGGGAGTTGATGTATGTACAGTGCATCGGGAAAGTATTCACAGCGCTTCACTTTTGCCACATTTTGTTATGTTACAGCCTTATTCCAAAATTGATTAAATTAATTTTGTTCCTCCAAATTCTACATACAATACCCCATAATGACAACGTGAAAAAAGTTTTTTTGAGATTTTTGCAAATTTATTAAAAATAAAAGGGGTCCCTACAGTGAAGCATGGTGGTGGCAGCATCATGCTGTGGGGATGTTTTTCAGTGGCTGGAACTGGGAGACTAGTCAAGATTGAGGGAAAGATGAAAACATCCTGGATACTCCAGAGCGCTCTTGACTTCAGACTGGGGCGAAGGTTCATCTTTCAGCAGGACAACGACCCTAAGCACACAGCCAAGATATCAAAGGAGTGGCCCAGCCAGAGCCGTCTTGAATCTGATTGAACATCTCTGGAGAGATCTGAAAATGGCTGTGCACCGATGCTCCCCATCCAACCTGATGGAGCTTGAGAGGTGCTGCAAAGAGGAATGGGCGAAGCTGCCCAAAGATAGGTGTGCCAAGCTTGTGGCATCATATTCAAAAAGACTTGAGGCTGTAATTGCTGCAAAAGGTGCATCAACAAAGTATTGAGCAAAGGCTGTGAATACTTATGTACATGTGATTTCTTAGTTTAAAAAAAAAAAAAAATTAAAAAACTTCTTTCATGTTGTCATTATGTGTTGTGTGTAGAATTTTGAGGAAAAAAATTAATTTATTCCATTTTGGAATAAGGCTGTAACATAACAAAATGTGGGAAAAGTGAAGCGCTGTGAATACTTTGAAAATGCAACCGACCTGCCTGCAGTTCACATCTGTCTCTTTTCACGTTCGTGGTTGTGACATGAGGCGGGTGTTGCAGTTTCTATGATATATTTTGCCACTTGACTAGGTGCCAACCAGGGGCATTGTGGGATTGTGATTTCAAGGGTGCAGCTTGTAGCCTTGTGGCTATTGTACATGTACGGCGGCCTGGTTAAAGTAAATGACTGGGACAGGCAAGGCTGGTGGTTCGAATCCAAGTTAAGATCCCACAATAAGATCCGCACAGCCATTGGGCCCTTGAGCAAGGCCCTTAACCCTGTATCTGGATAAGAACGTCTGCCAAATGCCAATAATGTAATGTAACATGACTGGGACCTGTAAGGTTGATGGTTCAAGACCCTGTGTAGCCACGATAAGATCCACACAGCTGTTGGGACCTTGAGCAAGGCCCTTAACCCCGCATTGCTCCAGGGGGGATTTTTTTCAGATAAAAGTATCAGCTGAATAACAGATTGTTAATATTATTATTGTGACGATGCATGAGTTTGTGTAATGAGTGTGCTTGGGTGGAAGGGTTAGGGGGTGGAGCTTACCTGATCCCCTGGTTTGGGTCTCATGAGAGACACCTGGTCGTACCCGCGGCGAAACAGGGCCCATAACGCGTCCAGTTTCCCCTGAAGAGAGGAGAGAGGAGGAGAATGTGAGCCTGGATGAGAAACCGAAGTGTGTGAGCTTTGAGCAGAGTGCGTGAGCTTTCACCTGGATGGGCGAATACCACTTCCTGTCCTGGGCCTGCCTCCTGCCTCCTGCCTTCCTGGGCTTGGGTTCGAAGGGCTCGAATTCCTGCTCGGGCATTTTGACCACGGCGTTCTTGGGCTTCTCCAGCTTGGCTCCCTCCTCTGTGGAGCCCTTCCCTCCCCAGCGGACCTGCAGGGGCCCCGGGGAAAAGCCCGAATGAGCACTGTGACCGGGGCCTGAACTCTGACACTGCGGCTTGGTGCGTGTAATGTTTATTATTATTTTTTATTTCACTGGAATAAAAACAATGCTTAATAGAATAAACATAGTCTTAGGCCCAACTCTTACAATCTGTTTTTCTGTGGGTTCCTGACTGCAGAGTGAAGTAAATAAAGATGTGCATTAGGAACAAGTAACAGGGAAGAAAATAAGAAAAGGAGAAAAGCCAAAAAATTTAAGAGAGAAATGAACCGTAAAAGAAGAAGAATATATGTATATGATTTGTATAGTTACATAATTGATTGGGCAAATCAAAATTGTGTGTATGTGAATTCTGAGAAAATTACAAAAAGAAACACGCTTAACTCAAAGTGTCAATTGTACCTCGGTGCTAGTCCTACCAACAGTATAAAGTCAATGCAATAAAAGACCGTACTACCAGACCATTGAGACCATATGTGTGTCCATATAATTGTGTATGGCATGTTGGATTTCTATCTTCACGAACACAAGTCAGTTTAGATTATCACTGAACACATGCATTTAATTGTGAGTCAAAGCAAAGGACAGATGTTGCTTTTGTCCAGGCGTGTCTGAGCATATGTAAGTGTGTATAACGTATGAAAAATGATACATCTTGTGCATGAAAACACATAAATGTATTACAGACTGCATTTCCCATGGGCAGGCCTGGGGTTATCTGTCACTCCACAGCATCAAATGGAGAGACTGATCTGATCCTGTTATTTGGGCTCAGCTGAAAATGGCCATTTCCCAAAATAATACTGGTCTCTCTATTTTTACCTCGGTGGTACTGAGATGCAAAATGCCCCAAAACTGATCAGGCATGACCACTTTCCTACACAAGTGGTTTTTACTTCTGCCCTCACCAGTGGTAAGATCTGGGGGTTTGGGGAGAGGTCTGTTTTTTTAACTGCCTGACTCACCCATTACATTAGCACATTCATTTCTCCCTGCTGAAAAAAACAGCTCAAGCTAGATTTTGAACTGATAGCTGGTTGACCAGTTCAGACCAGCTCCCAGCTTGACATGGTTTGACCAGTTCAAGCTATGTTTTGAAACAACAGGCAGCTGGTTGACCAGCTACTAGCTCAGACTAGCTACCACCACTAGCTGGGTGACCAGCTCATACCCAGCTAGACCAGCTTGACCAGCTCAATTTTCAAGCTGGTTAAGCTGGTACAGGTGGATTTAACAGCTGGGTTAAGAGAGGATGCACTACATTGAATTGAGTCCTGAGCCCTCCATCCCCCCAATCCTCCCCTGACAGCCAGAGTCTAATTCAATCCCTGGGCAAGTTGCATGGGATCTCTGTCAAATTCACAAGTGGTGTGGGTGGTCAGCCCAGCTGTGGGATATGACAGGTGAATGTATGTTGGGTGAATCTTAAAATGGAGTATGGTGGTGTCTGCATTACCTCCATCCTCTTGATGCCCCCGACCCCTCGCCCACCGTAGTAGGACGCGTCCACGGTGGGCCACTTCTTCTTGGGCATGCCGTCCTCATCGTCAGACTCCTGAACACGGGTACAAGGATTAATGAATTACCACTAAAACCTGAGCATAGACATAAGACTTTAAACAAGACTGACAGTCCAGCAGTATAAATTCAGTGAACAATATATGTATTCAAAAGTCAGTACAATAAAACATAACAAATCCAATAATCAGCCACTCATAAATCAAAACATGAGTTGGTGAGTTAGATACTCCTTGAGAGTTAGTATGAAAGAGGTGAGTGCTTTCTTTGTTCTCATGTGGGATGCTTGGTTCCATCCAGTTAGAACCAGTTAGCCTACATGCTATGATTCATACAGTTCTGATGGGTAGCAGTATGGCACTCTCAGAAAAACTGGGTTCTATGGCTTGTCCTCACAGAGGAACCCTTTTTAGTTATTTATAGAACCCACAATCATACAGTAGGTATGGAGTGTGAAAGCTCCCAGGCAAAGAACCATTTTGCCCAACAAAGAACTCTTGGAACTAGTGTAGTGGTTTTAAGAACTGGATAGTTTGAGGTTAAAATCCCAAGAAATACTGATTTGTATAAATGTAAATAAAAGTGATAGTCACTCTTGGGGACTGATGGTTTCTGCTATTAAAAAAAGATTGCATCACGTCATCAGAAAACTGGCAGCAGTTTGCCAAGAAAGGCAGTCTCTGGAGGCGATGGGTTCAAAGCACCACCGCTATATTGTAGGGCAAAGTCACTTAAACCACCCCAATAAACTCCAGCTGTATAAACTGAGTACGGACTGCCTGAAGTGAATAAAGTTTCAAGTGCTTTCAGTTGCCCCAGAAATGGGGCCATTCGCAAATCCAAACAAATGTTGTAATGTAATCCAAAAACTTAAAAAAGGAAAACGCACCTGTTAAACTGACAGGCACTTGAGATAAAAAACATCGGTTATCAAGCCACGAAAGAAAGGACCAGCCATTCCCCTTGGGGAAAGGCAAAGGGATGCATTCATGTGTTTGAGCAGTGAGCAGTGTGTGCCCTTTCTGCTATAAAATGGCAGGGCGATGAGGAAACTTGAGCCATCCTGAACCTCTGGCAGATTCAAAGCTCTTTAGTCTGAGAAGCCCAGTTTTGGAACCAGAACTATTTATTCCCTGTGTAAAAAAATACAACAAAGCTCTTTTATTTGAAATCAGGCTCCAGGGCAGCTTGACTCTAACCCCCGGGGGGAAAAAAATCATAAAACACAAGAGAGCCATTATGGCTCAGATCTTATCGGAAGAACCACTATGTTCTGCAGATGGGCCACCTCCGTGTCACACTGCCCAGTAGTGGAACGCCGACTGTGATTGTTTTGGAGCGGACCACTTTGTCTGTGGCATGTTCGACTTCAAAAGCTGAGCCTTGCTGTTCTGCCTTCTGTTCATTTAGCTCCCATAAAGTCACCGGAGCCAAACAAAAGGTAAACACACACTCTGCTAATCTACTTTGAACATGGAGCCATCAGACACAATCCCCAAATGAAGACTGGAATGTTGTGTGCTTGTGGGAGATATTTACATTTCATTTCAGTTACTTTAGCATTTGTTTAGGCACATGTTTCCCAGAGGTTGTACATGGGGACTGCTAAACACCCTTTGTTTGCTCCACTATATATATTTGTTTGTGTGTAACTATGGAGAAATGAGAGAAGAGGTGTGTTGGCTGGCAGATGGGAGGGACTTACTGGTGCAGGGGGAGGGGGTGGTGGGGGTTCTTTGATGACCTGTATATATTAAATTCAGATAAAGAGGAAGAAGAATAATCCCATAACATCACACACTCAGCACAAAACATTGATGTGCACAGGCTTGCTGTTTGCTTTGGTTAAGAATGCACTGGCACTGCACACTGAAAAGGTCACTGGGTGGACAGATTGGCTTCAGAATCTACTGACTCAGGTTTTTAACCTGCACACCTGCTGAGTCTGCTTTGTCGTAACACGTATGGAAAGTTAGCAGATAGCCTCCAAACAATTTGAGATGAAAGACATGCACAAGTCTTGGTTTTGCTGCCTCATCAAATGCTGCGCATTACATTACATATATATATATATATATAATATATAAGCTCATACAATGTTCATTGAATAATACCTTATGCAACAAACAAACAAACAAACAATTAGACTGAACAAACAGCAGAAGATCTTCTCTAATAACTACTTTCACCCTAACTTCAGCTGTAAATGAGTAGGCACTGCTATGTGTCACTACGCAGTTATGTCAAAACAAAATGTACTTTCCTCATTCAGTGTGACCACATGCGGAAAGGGTAAAACATATGAGTATATCTCCTGCCCAACCTCAACCCTGCTCAAGGCACATCACTGGATCCAAAGCTACAATTTTGGACCTACCACTCTAGACTACTAAAATGGTTGGCTTAGACTGCAAAATGTTGAGCGTAAAATCAACTCTGAAAGCGTACTTTCAACTAATACATTGGGTGCCTGTTAGACTCAAACAAACCCTTTTAGAGATGATGCACATAACACTGAACATCTTACTGCATGTATGGTCTGAAAGGAGACTGTTCTCATGATTAAGCGTTCTTCAATCCCATGCAGAGTTAGGCAAGTTAGATATGTCGGGTAGGCACTTACCACAGTACAACACAAGGGCCAAAACCACCACATGAAGAGTAGAGCCAGGAGGAGGAAGAGCACCAACAGGGTGATGAAGAGGATGGTGCCATCAAACTGAAGAGGGAACAGACCCAAAACCCATAAATCGCTTGGAACACTGACAGCAGGATCAGAAAGACGGGCGGACAGCGGGGAAAAGGAGCAGGAAAGGCCCGCTCCTCCCGTTAAGTGCTCCGAATCCCGATTCCAGCTCAGATAAGGCTAGTTTATTTGTTTTCCTCTCCGTCTTTATTCCGCCTGACCCCTGAACTCTGCTTTAAGTCAGTGTGGGGGCCGAGGATGTTTAAATGCAGATAACCGCACAGGTTAGCGTGGTTAAGCCCCACTGGAGCGAGAAACTTACAGGTGGAAAAGGGAGCGGCTCATTTGAAACTGAAATCAGAGTAAACCCTGAATACGAGGAAGAGAACAGGAATAAAGGAGGGGAGAGAAAGAGAAGAAAGTGAAAAGAGACAAGAAGTAAAAGATAAATGAGAAGATCGTGATCAAAAAGAAGATATGAAACAAGAAACTATTTCTTACTTCCTTATATTGTCAGAGACTGCACAGCATTGCCATTATGGTATTATCAGGAATTTATTACATGCTTATATATAGATTATAAATGCTTAATTCCTCAATCTAGAATGAATAAAAATGTATCTAAAATCATGCGAAATGAACATTTTTCTGCATTCTAATGAAATGGATCAGTTTGTTCACTCTGTCCACTGCCAATTATCCATACCCTGCCATCAATAATTGTTTGAGCAACATATGTCAGCTGACAAAATTAAGCCTTTTTGTCGAGGCCATTACTGTTGTACTTTGCAAGAAACAGAGTAGGAACTCAGCCGATATGTGTCCTTTAGTTTAATTGCAGCATTTGACTAATAGCCTGCTTGTGAATAAACAGAGGATAGGTTCAATAGGTTCAATAAAGATGAATGTGTACCAAATCATTGAGTGAAACCATGACCGTGACCATGCTAGGTGGTATCCTGGTACTTACACACTCAGTGCTGGTGATGTGAACGTTGCTGGTAATGAAGGATAGGCCCTCGTTCATGCTGACCTGCAGGTAGACAACCCTATGAGAGAGAGAGAGAGAGAGAGAGAGAGAGAGAGAGAGAGAGAGAGAGAGATAGAGAGAGAGAGAGAGAGAGAGAGAGAGAGAGAGAGAGAGAGGTTCAGCCTTGTCCCACCAGTCACATGTATGAGTTAGGAATATTTACTTTGATTTTTTAGGAATGGTCAGAATCAGAACATTTTAACTGGATCCATTTTATTCAACAGCTCAGGGTAATGAACCTGCAATACACCAGAAGTTACAATTACCTTAACTTCCATCAAGAGCAGAATTTAAGAAGGAAAGAAATTGAGAGGGAAGAGAGCAACAAAGCAGACTACAACCACATCTGTTATGTTTAAGAGCAGGGGAGGGAAATAAAACCTATGCCATTAAGATAACAGCTCTGTGAATCATGCAGATAGTTTGATGATAATACCTCCATCAGGCTTACAAATAAATTCAAACAATCCACCCACAGGAGTAGAAGAGAAAAATAAGGGGACAAGTTATAAAATATTGAAAGGGGAAGGCACTGCACACCAGACAGGCACGTGATAGGGTCTACTGCATTCCTCTCACAGAATTTTATCACTGCATGCCTTGCATACAATCTGGCATTTTCTGGAGTCACGGGAGATGCTATCCAGATCCCATCAAAGCCTTTGAATGGGAAAAGTGAACACACACCAGCACAAAATACTTTTTAGTATTAGTGTTTGTGTGTGTGTACACATTACAATGTTCAGTGTTAAATCAACCCCTTCAGAGTACATACGGTCACACTCTGGTCTCTATTGAACACAATACTGTATCACATGAGAAAATGTACGGTGTGTGTGTGTGTGTGGTTAACTGGCCACCAGGGAAAGCAAAGCTCAGCTGTGTCATTTGACTAATGAGCCTCATCCGACCTGGCAGGAGAAAGGCAGGGTTTGGCAGGTGCCACCATGCTGTGAGGTAGAGAGAAGATGGGATCAGAAAAAAGGCAAACGGGTGCTGGAACGGTTTTTTAGTTGTGTTTAAACGTGTGCAGATAAGAAGGCAAATCCAACCAACAGTGCTGCTGGTATGCTGCAGAGAAGGCATATAGAGATGGGCTAGGTTTTGAAACAAGCAACAGCAACAGCTCAAGCTAGGTTTTAAAACAGTTGATAGCTGGTTCACCAGTTCAGACCAGCTCGCAGCTCAACATGGTTTAGCTGCTTGACCAGTTCAGACCAGCTACACAAACTTCATGACCAGCTTGGTCATGCTGGTTGACCAACTCATAGCCAGCTAGACCAGCTTATGACCAGCTCAATTGTCTAGCTGGTCAAGCCGGCACAGCTGGATTTCACAGCAGGGAGAAGAAAAGAGGAGAAAGAGGAGGAGCGAGTCGGTCTGAGATTGGGGTAATGATTCCAGGAACTGGAGGAGGAGAGGAGGGGCGAGGAGGAGACAGGAGGGGTGAGAGGAAAGGGAGAGAGCAGTGATCTGTGGGGAAGGGAGGGAGGGACAGCTCAGTGACTGAGGAACAGAGACCACACAATGATCGTGCTTGAAATGGGGGCGGGGAGAAGTGGCAAAATGTAGAGTGTTAGGGTTGTGCAGCTTATGTCTGTATATTCCCTTCTTTATTTGAAACTGTTGGTGGTTACTGGTTAGCAGACTAATCTTATCAAACAAATCTTAAAAATCTCTTCAACCTGCTATAGAATGCTATACCAGCACATGTGTAGCATTGTCGAATAGGGTGAAATGTATAGCTTTCACATTAGACATACTACCTTATGTCCATCTCCGGGCACAACATGATGGACACACAAACTAGTCGAAACGTATAGAGAAAAGCAAAAAGAGGTTCCTGGTAGCAAACTTGTAAGTTCCTGTCTGAAGAAAAACATACAAGACTTGATTCAATCATATTTTATCCTTAACATTGATTGACATGTAACTTTGCCACTGACGCGTTTAGACAATTCATATTCAGAACAATACGAACAAAGAAAATCAGTCTTGGAGAAAGACTCCAGACATCTGGTAATACTTGTTGCTCAATGATGACAAATATAGCAGTAAGATAAATGGGCTTATACATAAGAGAGTATAGCTTATCCCACAGTGAGATATGAATGGTGCCCTGAGCCAAGACACAGCGCAGTTCTGTCCATAATCTTTTACAGAATCAAAGCACGCCTAACCGACGGCCATTTGACGGCAGCGTCTGATAAATGTGTGTCTCAAGAGAGCCACTGTGGTTATCCAAGATGCCAGCAAGGAGGCTTAATGACAAAGACAAACAGCACCACAACATCTGAATCAGGAGCTCTTAGCTGACCATCCTGGTGCCCGTGCCAAAAATGGAATAAGTGTTTCATTCCGTTTCATAGGCAAGGCGGAGCAAATTCCCCATAACTTAACAAATGTGAACAAATTATACGGGCGCTCTCCCTCCTTGTATGATCATCTTTTCATCATTTCATTAAAATCATTTGGTGCAAAGAAAATGCATATGTATTTGATAATATACTTATCACATGACTCTCCGAGGTTATTTTGTAACCGCTAATTCAAAACAGCTGTGAACCCTGCTGCAAGGTGGGTCCAGTCTGGAACAGTCTAGCATTTGAGAACAGCGGGTTAACAATGTTAGTCCTCCAAAATGTAGTATTTATCAGCCAATAAAATGGAAGTCAAATCATAGTAGGCAGGAAATAAGTCACATGTTGACAGCGAAGGCGCCGTTGACTATAAGAGAATACGTAATTTTGTAAGCTCCTGTAAAGTTTTCTCCAAAGCCAAAATGTGAAACCCATGTCACAGTTGATTTCTCTCAGCTTATCCCCTTGCTGGCTAAGTTACTCATCTATAACAGCCACAACAACATATGCTTCGGCTCCAGTGCCACTTTAATCCACACGATACTCATACATTCAAAAGCATATATTACATTCAAAAAGAGAACATAATATTGGGTTTATACAGGGACAGTACCAGTGGTGTAGCGCAATTCTGCGGGGTCTCCCCGCAAGGTTGAGACACAAGGTCCTTCCCATATTGAATTACTATTCATTTTTAAATAAAAAGAATATTATCTATGTTATATATAATATAGCCAAGAGGGTGTAGGCTGAACCAAGGAGTGGATTAGACTGAGTTATTTTTTTGTAATTCTCATAGGCTGACTGAAAGCTACAGGGTGATAGACATAGACAAGGAGCGTATAAAGTACATATTTAGTAACAGGGGACACTGTGTCTGGGGCCCCGCCCTGCACCACGGGGGCGTCTGCTACACCAGTGACAAGTACGGAGGGATATACTGGAGAATGCCAAACCAACAATTATTCTCATTCAGGTGTTTAAACACTGTTTATAATAGGGTGTGTCAAACGTGGCTTTCCACCTGTGATCTCCAGGCTGAAATATGGTGTTTGTGCTTTCTCATCCTATTATACAATTAATATTTTCATGTGGTTCTTGTTACTGTTAAAGTTGAAACCACTTGTCTCCCCACCCCCCACTAAAAAAAGTTGAGATCAGAAGTTGCTGGTTTCAAACACCGTTCTGATTAGGAAACGACTAGAAAAAAACTGCATTTTCAAAAACCACAAAAAGCTGACGATATTAAAATGTCGCACTGTGGTTAAAAAACTAAAAACATAAGTGCAAAGCCTCCAGTGAACTGGATCACACAATCTTGGCCACAAACTAAGGTTTAGCTTGAGACATCATGCTTAACCTGAAAGCACAAAAAAGAAAAACTAAAAATAAAGTTAAAAAGTTGCTGTGTGTGACATTTTATCGAATCATACTTGCTTAGCTGGAGATCAAACACAAACACAACACAAATGCCAGCTTGAATAAAAGCCTAAAAAACAGCCGCAGTGGCAACGGCCCACTTTCGTCAAGTAAAATGAAAACTCCAACAATCCCAAGAATTCTCCCTGACAAGACCAAGGCTGACACATTCCTCAAAGTGTCTGCAGCCAGCTGAACAGATAGCTGCGTGTTTGGGTCTGAATGGATGGCCACTTGGGGTTCAATGCAGCCAGTGCCGGAAACAAACAAACACCAGACAAGAGGGCTTCTCGGGCCTGCACTTTTCTACAGCTTGTTTTGGAATGATTCTGCTAGTCTTATTCCCAGGGTATGACTGTTGAGGAACCGATTCATGGTCTTAATGCCAAGTGAGAGACTTGTGAAACTGAGTCAACCCACAGTGGCTTTTCTTTGCGAAAGGCTAATTGAACAGTGATCTTATCTGTACGTACAACAAAGTGATTGTCCATCATCGTTATGGAGAAATCGCATAATGAGAAGCAGAATTTCAAGTGACGTTGACCCAGGTTTTAACAACTTTTGCATGATATGACTTTTTTTTTAGTTTTTGGAGATTTTCAGTAAAACAGACACTTACTTCCCAACTTCCTCTATTACCGGTGCAGGGCACAATAAATATGTGTCTTCTATGTCAGCAGGTCTCCTGTCTAGAAAGACATAGCATTGCCATTAGCTTTTGGAAAACAATTAAAACTATTCTGTTATCACTGTCTTTCAAGTTTAACACTTTAAAACTGTAAAGACAAAGATTAAATGCTGTCATATTTTTTTGTGTACTGCTGCCTTTCCTGAAAAAAGTTCCTTTACGGTGGCTAATCATTACACTGACATTTACTTATCTGAAGGATTGAGAGGGGAGTGAATTCCTCTGAGCACAGCATGAATCACACACAGGAGTACTTACTGATGGTTACTGTGTCATTGACCTTGAAGCTGCACAGGACCTGGTCGATATTTCTGGCATGCAAAAACCCGTTCCCTCTCACTACCACTTGGAATGACTCTGGACATGAAAGAGAAACAAATCCCGATATTAGGAAAAAAATGTGCAGTCCTATTCACATGATATATAAAAATATGCCAGATATTGCATAGATAACATTTACCAGTGTTTATATTAGAGAGAATACATAATTTACATGGAAATTTATGTTTGCCACTTGTTTGAACATATTACAAATCAATTACTTGTTGACTTTAGCATTGACATGACATTACATTAACTTAGCAGACACCTTTATCCAGAACAATAGAGAACAATAGAAAACATATGTGCAGACACCTAATTAATATGGCCAATAGTGCCAGATCGGGCAAACAACATTCATGACCAGCAAATATAGATACAACATCAAAAGTTAACTCTGCTAACCAAGAAAAGTGGAAAATTACCAGGCCCTAAACAATGTAGGAGCACAATACTAAAATGTAGGTTCAGTCATAGAATTCACACTCAGCATGTAACCAACAGCCAATTAGCTAAATTATGCAGACACACAAAAGAAAAACCCAATCATTACAATAGGCTGCACATATTTCCGAACACAGTTGACAGCACACAATCTGAACCATTAAAAATGTCTATACATATAAAGACTAATTTGATATTTTCTGTTTGTCGCTCTATTACATGGACATTGGTATCTGGTGATCTGGTGTGTACGCACCATGCTAATACATGTACATTACTGACAATATGTAACTACTGGTGTAATACGCATATGCAATATACCTATGTAATATGTAGGTATAATACACCCATGTAGAGAATGACACACACTGTCCAGGATGAGGGTTAAGAATCACCGTTCAAAACCAAAATGGATTTGTGTTCATTGTCACGAGTGAACCAGAAACCCGGAAGGATCGTTTAAACTGGAATGTCCTCGTCTGTCCCCACACGGGTGAGTAGAAATTCCACAATCCCATTCCCATTTTCTGTTCAAGGAATTTTTTAATGGAAAGCCAGCGGCTTATTAAATTTAGCAGCTCTGTAAAGCAGCTTGAGGGCAGAAGACGAAGTCAGCCTGACATGACCTTATTGGCACGCATAAGAGGAAGGCACTCCAACGTATTACATTATCTCAATGGAAAAGACTCTCGGTGGACTTCTTATTTGCAGACATCATCCGTTTTCATTAGCCGCTGGCCTCCAGAGGGCACTAATGTGAATCACGACCCTGATGAATGGAGCTGTAAATGAATCAGTCCAGGAAATTTTGGGCCTAGGCCATCGCTCACTGTTTGCTTTCCTTTGATGTATTGTCAGAGCCATTACGTATTTTAACATTGCCTCCTTCAACACGGAAACTCAGCAACACAAAAGAATTCTGACTCCAATTTATTTTTTTTCATTTTAGTGTTGTTTGGACGAATACCATAATCCAAAACATTCAGCAGCAGACATCCCGCTAGACATGTCTAAACCCTGAAGCAGGCTAGCATAGAGGAATTCATTGTAACAGCTGTGGCGTGTAAAGACACAATATGCAGTAAATGGTATTGACACTGCAGTGTGTTACACTGTGGCATGGATTCAATTAACACTCGTTCTTAACTTTGCTGAAATATATTAGAAACCTTTAGGGATTAACAAAAATTAAGCCTCCAAACTGTGATTATTTTATTTATTTGCACGTAATGGTGATTGGATGCAGGACTCTTTCTCAATGCTGGGGTCCTTACCTCCCGCACAGACACTGGAGGGCTCAGCTGCCAAAATCTCAATGCAGGACTTCTTGATAATCTGGAATGGGAGCATTTTAATACATTTTAAATCTGCCAAATAAATACACAATACACCATGCTGTAATAGCTTAATTCAGCTGTAAAAGATAGAATATAGAATATTTTAGATTTTACATGATATGCAATAAATGCTACATTCCTACACACACATATAGACACTACAGTGTTACATCTATATGCATACATAGTGTGTTTGACATTCCTTGTTTGAATTCTACTTTCAATGTGTAGAGCTGACTTAATTAAAGCAGCACTAAGGCTTGGTTAATGGTTATACTTTAACGTATTTAACATGTTATTGTAACATTTTTTATAGTGTCATTGTTTGGTTTACCGAGTCGATCATCCCTCTGAGGGCCTGGAATCCACCCATCACGGGAAACACATGTTCGATGGTGTCTGCGATGGTGGCCAGCTAAGGAAAAAGATGAGCTGCCTTATTTATTTAAACAAGCTGACTGCTTCCAAGTTGGCTTCTTCAAGTACTGGACACATAAATATAGGTGCACGTATATATATATATATACATTAAAATGGCCATGGGTTTACATGGGGAGGAAAATCCATTGTTACCTCAGTGGCCCAGTGCCCCACATTTCACAGCATGCTGTATGTCACATAATAGAGAAACTCTTCAGCTGTATTGCAGCAGGGGATCCCCACGACCATGCTAATTGCAATAGCACATGGTAGGGTATATGCCTGGATTTGAAACTGAGGATGTGAAACTAGAAACTTGAAACCCTTTTGCCTTATCAATTACTTCCCTGCTGAAGAAAACAGCTAAAGCTGGGTTGTGAAACAGCTGATAGTTGGTTGACCAGTTCAGACCAGCTCCCAGCTTAACATGGTTTAGCTGGTTGACCAGTTCAGACAACTACCGGCATTACATTACATTAATAGCATTTGGCAGACGCTCTTATCCAGAGTGACGTACAGTTGATTAGACTAAGCAGGAGACAATCCTCCCCTGGAGCAATGCAGGGTTAAGGGCCTTGCTGAAGGGCCCAACGGCTGTGCGGATCTACACCGGGGATCGAATCACCGACCTTGCGGGTCCCAGTCATGTACCTTAACCACTACGCTACAGGCCGCTAACAGGCCAGCATTAGCTGGTGACCCAGCTCACTCCCAGCTAGACCAGCATCATGACCAGCTTGGTCATGCTGGGTGACCAGGTCGAACTTGGATATTTTTAGCTTTGGATTTTTAACAGGCTTTTACAACAGGGTTTACTTTCTATGTTTACACAAAGCGTGTTACCACGCATTTTGTGTGAAGGAATCTATGATAGTTAATGCCATTATGGAAAAATGGATGAACTGATCAATCTTACCTGTGTCTCATTGAAGTCTTTCACTCCCACACAGTACACGATGGCTCCCAAGGATCTGGCCCGCTCTGCCTGTATATGGGGAAATGGAGGCTGTTCATACAAAGTCCTTCCAAACCAGCAGTGAAAAACACATCAGCCCACAGCAGGTTTGCCAAACTGACCTCTAGCTGTGCGTCTGTGAGTTGATGTTCATTCAGCTCCCCGTCTGTCAGTGCAATGATGACACTAGCTGTACCTGTAAAGCACGTGTCAATATAAATGATCTTTTTTTGACAAAGCAGGCCATGAAACTGAATTTTTCCTAAGATTTACTTACCAAAGTTCTCTCTTTGTATTTGTTCATTTGCCTGGAATGATACATGCACAGAAATAAATGTCAATACAATAACAGCGAATATTAAACAACAGAAAGTAATCAAAGAGCATTCTTTACCTTCTGCAGTCCAAGATGCATAAAGGTATCGCCACCAGGTATCTCTCTACTCAAGACATTGAGCCTTTTTCGTATTTCATCCCTTGAAAATGGAAAACAATACTAAAAAGATCAGAAAAAAAGATCCTATACCAATAGGGTGAACAAATTGCCAGGGTGACTGTGTACATCATGCAATGAGAACCTCCAATAACAATTACAGTCGTAAAGCCCAATGAAATACGGCCCAACTGAAATACGGCCCAAATCATGATTTTATCTGAATAAGTCGGGACACAAGAAAAGGGGCTGAAATTCGAGGTGGGTCACCCTGAACATTGTTTTTGGATATAGTGAAATAGGTACTGCCAACCGTCTTTAACTGAAGAGAAGAATCCACTACAAAATATTTAAATGGATGACAGACCCATAAGGTAGAGTCACACCACCATAACATAACACAATCATCCACTGCTGGACTACAAAATAGACAATATATGTTAGTTTCTTTTAATACATTTTTAACAGTATTGTTATTCATGTGTCTGCAGCAATCGGTTCCCAGGTACAGATATGAGTCTTTATAAAAACCTTTACCTGTTCTCAGTCAGTTCCATTATAGTATTCCCGCGAGTAGAGAACACAATGAAGGACATCCGCAACATTGGACTGCACAAAAACAAAACGGTTAAACTGACACAGTAATTCCAAACAGGAAAGGCTTCACAATGATTTCAATTCATGTTTCTTCTTGCTAATAAACATCTGTTAGGCACAAGTACAGCAAAATGTATCAAAATGTTACAAAATGGCCTTACACTAAATGGTGATCACATGATCATATTTCAGCTGTGACTGTACTGATGGAGATACAAAGCCACCTGAATGTAATGATGAGTGGAGCTACAAAGTCCTGCCAATTTCTGACCAGAAGGAACCTATAAAAAGACGCTGCAATCCAAAGTAAAGCCCAGTGATTGGTTAATTTCATTGAGTCTTTGATGGCACTGCTCCTGAAGCCTCCTGAAACCTCCCATCACCACCAGACACACAAGCAGGAAGTAGAAAAGTCCAGGTACACAGCACTGTTAAAACAACCAGCACTGCCAGGCAGAATGTAGTAATTGCATGCTATACATGCAGTGTTTAACAAAAACCTTTAATAAGCAAGTTTTTAATATCCATGTACATAATCTGTAGATTTTACAAGGTTGTATAAGGTTTCCCTTCAAAATTCTCTTACCTAGTGAATTTCTCAGCCAGATGTTCAACAAATGAGTAGATCTCAATCCAGTGGTGTTTGACACTTCCAGATCTGAAAGAAAACAGTTCCAATCTTCAATTCACAGCTAATGCGAGTACTGTATCTTTACTCAATTACAATTTTTATTGAGATTGTGAGTGACAGACGTTTGGCTGGAAATATATCTGACAAAAGCATTGCTACATTATTTTTACTAGCTCTCTGCAATTCATAGTTCCCATCATTATGCCTTGCTATATCAAGTTCTTGCATTTTGTATGTCTTGGAACGCCTTTAACATAAACACAGCGCCACTGATTAATCACAGGCTGAGAGCTCCATGAAAAGGCTAATTGCCTTTTTTCGCCAGACGTAATCTGCACAAGCAAGTGAGGCCTGACACCCAGTTTTTTTCCCTTGCATCAGACCATTTGAACGCTCGCAGATGGCAGTGAATTAATTCACAGGTTTAAAAAAAAAGAGAGCAAAACAACCCGTAAATAAACTGTGACTAATTTGGCTTCCGAGGGACACCTCCCCCACCTGAGAGGGGAGGTGAGAGGAAAGGAGGAGAATGGCTGATAGCTTAATGGCAGCTCCTTAACCTAATTTAGTACTCAGCCCAACTCCCTGAGGGACGGGGGGGGGGGGGGGGGAGAGAGGGGAATAGAGAAGAAAGGGCCCCCTTACCGTCTTTTTTGGGCTAATAAGGCTAGACCGGCGCATGACACGCGGTTGAGGGCAGACAGAACAGACGTGAGCTCACTGGCCCCTCTCAACCCCCAGTGAAAATAGCACAGCGATGAGAGAAATCCAACTGGCAGCGGACACAAAACATTTAGGCTGGTGAGCAGCTGCAGCTTCCCCCGGTATATTTACTATTTACACTAATGTCTGCATTGGTCTAAGGCCCTTTGGAATAGCAGCTCCCAAACTTTACAGCCTCCAGGAGCAAATTAATTTTGAAATCGCTATTAAGCATTGCTCATGGAGGATTAGTTTCCCCTTTATTGCAGCAACAGTTCGCTTCATAGGATTGCAGATCATTCGTTATCGAGATAATCCAAATTGTCACACTAATCTTGCATTTTATGACCTGCTGTGACCCTTCTCACAACCCATGAGCAAAGTCCCAATCCAGAGTTTGGGAACCATTATGTTTATTATGGAATTTAAGGTGATTATGAGTATTTACGTCATGCAAAAAAAATCAGTTCCCCAGTTAGGGTTTTGTGACCTATATTAATTTTTTTACCCTGCGAGGCTTCTGATTTCTTTTGAGAGAGAGAAAGAGAGAGAGAGCAAAAGAAGTTTCTTCAAGAAACCACTCCGACACTGCCAGAGACTTTGAAACCTGAACGCAAAAACCCAAATTACACTTGCGTAGGCAAGCCAGCGTTTTATTTGTGCGGACGGCGAATGTGCTGAAAAGCCATTCTGCAGTGGCGTGAACACACAGGGTTGGAATGCAGTGACCAGCAGCGGGAGGGGGAGTCTGCCACTCTGAACACTCAGAGTTCAGCCCTTATACAAGACGCAAACTCCAAGTTCACTTTGATGTTGACAGCTGTTGGAAATTTTTATGTGTGTGTGCGTGTGCGTGTGCGAGTGTGTGTTGGTGCATTTAAAAAAAATTGGGTAACCTGAATACTCTCGGTTAGGGCAAACTCTTGGTTTTTGAACTTCTGAGATCTTTTTTTGTATCACAATGGACTTTAGTGGTCATGGAAGAGGGTTTTTCAAAGCATTGGTAGTCATGGGATTGCTGCCTTGCTTGCATTTTCCTCACCTGTCCAAACAGCATCAAAAAAGGATGTGGCTAATTTTTTGGTGAAATCTGCGATGGAAGCAATATAAATCCTATTAGAGGAATTTTTTTCGAGTGGTGTTCTTTGTTTGATCTTATGTGGACAGCCGGCATTTAACTAAAAAAATTCCAGCTTCACTTTTCCATAGAAAAAGCACATCTTCCACCAGCTTCAGTCCAAGTTGCCAACCTCTGCAGTACTGTATACTACATGTTAATATATGAATATAAACATAAAGGACTATCTGATGTTACATCCCCCTGCATGCATGTGGCTGGCTCCTTCAGGTTCAGCCAGTTGACTAATTAACTGATTGGCAATAATGTTCAGCTACCCAAGAAGAATAAAAGGTGAAAGTTTCTGCAGTTGGAGAAGAGACTTTGTGAAGAGTCATATTTTTGAAGGCGTTTTTTTATTTTTTATTTAAGTCCTATGTTTTTGAGACCGGTATATTTTATAGTTTCAGCTAAGAAGAGTTTTGTACCATGTTTTCTTGTAGTTCTTCCCTTTTTTGATTCTTGTGTAATGTGCTTTTTTGTATTTTGATTTTGGTTTAGTGGCAATTTATTTTAGGTTGCGGTCCAATTGTGCTCCCCGTGGTCCATGGGAGAGGTTGGGCCATATCATCTGAACATACACTGAACTAACATTTGATTTGATTTGATTTGATTTTTATTTTTCTCGAACCATAAACAAGACATAATGAAAAACACAATTTGTAATATCACCAACTACATTAAGATAAAAAACATTCAAGTAAAATAAAACAAAAAATAAAACAATAAGTTCGAGAAAAGCATAACATAAGACAGATTTGAACACATGTATATAACATGTAAAGTATATAGGGGTAAATCTACAATTTTCAATGAATGCAATAATAAACAAGAAGAAGCATGTGCATTGGGAAGACCGTATAGCAATGATTAAATTGTGTGCCTTTATTATGCTTCATATGCATAATATAGAAACTGCCACTGTTTATGACTGCAAGAAAGCAAAACAATATGGAACTGAAAGTAAAGACAAATAAGTGAAATTACTCAATACTAATGCCTGTCTGGACGCAATTTTTTTTTTTTTTTAGTCGCAGCAAATATCATCAACAACCATACTGAAAGATTAGCGAGGCAGGTTTTTGCGTCTTCAGAAGGAGAGGTGGGGGAAGGGCATTTTGGTGCAGTCGATATGTCGATGACCTCAGTGCGATCGGGAGAGTTGAACGCACTCACTCACATGAATATGGAGGGAGCCTGGCTCCACTGCTGTGAGGTGCAGTATCCTCTTCCAGCAGGGGCTGGCAAAGAACCTCCCCCGCCTGCAACCAATAACGCTGCTCCCATTTAGGCTAGTGTGGGCTGGGGTTTGTGCTGAAACCACTAACCTACTTTCACTCTGGGCCTTCTCTGCATCCCCAACCTTTGCAACATAATTAAGAATCTCTCTGACACGCTTCGACAAACTGATGAGTGATGTGCCAATTACAATGCTCCCCCTGATTACTTCACGTCTTCACTGCTAGACTCAAGGTTTCTTAAACACTTTGAAAGGATCATATTTTGTAAGATTTTTCAAAAGATTTTCTTAGCAGACACCCAGAGTCACATACTCATCTTACTTTTTTTGTCAAATAGTCCATTCACACAACTATATGTCTACTGAAACAATTCATGCAAACATCCTTGATACACTTTGAGACTTTAATTTATAAGATTCTTATTGACATTTTTTACACATATAGTTTTACATAAAAGTATGAAAAAATGATAAATTTAAAAGGTTGTATCTACTTGAAGTCTACTCACTTTGGTTTCATTGAAGCTCAATATCTCAAAACCACTCAGAATGCAGATAGAACCATATAATTCCAAGGTCACGCCTTGCTTTGGTGTAAAACAGTAGCATGCTACTTGGGATGTGAACATGACCCTTAAGCACAGCCCTGACAGAACACTGCTTTCTCTTGTCTCATTAGTGTTTAGTAGCAAGGTATGGGCTTCATGGGCTGCAAGACATGGGCTGGAAGCTACCTTTGGTGTCCCACTGGGTTAAAAACCTAGTGCTCTACATCCCTGAAAAACACATTCCATAGGTAGCAGGTTTTGGCATGTCTGGATTATTTATAGTTTGCAGCTGTATTTTAGGCACTCACAGCTGTCTTTAGTCCCGTGACTGACGCCCAGGCCACGGCGAGTTAAATAACAATTTACGAATATGACAACATTTTGCAATGATTAAAATTCTCGACTGGCTAGCTAACTTCAAGGGCCCAGCACACAGCTCCTCCAAAAAGCTCCCCCATGGGCAAATAAAAAATGTCATCGATTCCAAAAATAGGCCCCCTCTCCCTGCAACACACTAGCCCCCCCCCCCCCCAACCTGGATTAGGGGTAAGGCCAATCATCTGGATTTCAGGCTGTAACTGAAACTCCACAGGCTTTAGAAAACCTGTCTGTGAACATGGAGACACGCGGATCTCACATGATGTGTGCAGATTCAGCTGCTGAGAGGCAAGTGTGTGCAGAGGTTTTCTCTCAAATACACAAGTTTTGGGTTCCTCTGAAATGCAGAAGATGTGTGTTTCTCTCAAAAGCAGAAGATCTGGATTTCCTCTGGTTGTTTATCTTGTCTCTGGGTCACAGAGTTTGCTACATACCTTTGGCATTTTTCTGTGTTCTGTGTTTCTTCCAAATCAAATGCACACCCACACACAAACACTCACATTCAGAATCAAGAACCCAGAATAAAACTGTCAGCATTTTTCCTGAACTTTGACTCACAACTCTAAACTTTAAACAAAACAAAACAAATGGCCAAGTTCAGTAATCTAAATGAATGAAAATAAGATATCTGTTTTGAAAAATATCTGTTTTGAAAAATAAAAATGCAACATTTTGATTGTTGGTCAAATCCGAGGGTATGTCCATCAATAAAGTAACATGAGATGGATGAAGCATAGTAGTATTTGATATACTCTGTGGTTTCATATATAACATGAGCCCATCACCAGCCATATCGCTACATAACCACAAATAATTAGTGATGCAATATTAACTAAATGTGCAGAACAAAAAAAGCAGCCAAACCAGGATCTTTTCTCAATTGTTTTCCCTTGCTTTCTCCCCTCATGGTGTTGCGTATTTTTACACCACTTCTAGGTTTTTCAGGCCTAGTTTCCCCTATGTGTTTAGCACACAGTACTTTAGCTTTTGTGACGTTATCATTCATTGGGATTGTCATGTATTCTCAAACTCGGACAGCTGATGATAATGATGGGCCGTAGACACATATTCCAGCACAAGTGTTCAGTAAAAAAAAACAACAACGTGGAATTGCTCTATGGTGATGGCAAACAGGTTGAGAAACAAGCCCTATTGTTTAGTGAGGCCCGTTAAACAGCATGTAAGGCCCCAGCAGTCTGCTCCATTGGCGAGTGGTACAGCAACAGGTTTCACGATGCGCTGGTTTCAAGATGCAGGATCCTCTAACTTTCCGAGAAAGGTTAATCAAATTCACAGCTATCTTTTAGGAGAATGCACTTCCAGTCCTGAGTAATAATCTGTCAAAACACCACCCAGATACCATACTCTTGATGCCACCTCTAAATGTGATTTCAACAGAAAGAGTGCAGTCCCTTGGCTAATCACAGTGATTGTTTCACAAGGAAGACCCAACATATTTGTACTCATGAGAGTTTTGGAGAGTTTTCCATTGACTTTACTTGGCCCAATGTAACTCAACATAGGGAGCCTGAAGCAGACAGATTGTAATAAATATCAATATTGTCACGAAGTAACACAATCATAGACATTGAATCTTTACATTGAAGGTAAATGATAAAGACCAGGCAGAGAGTCACTCGGACCCAGATAGCTTTGTGTATAACCACCCAAAACAACTTCTGGATCATGGAATATGGACAAATGCATTGTTGTTTGTATAAATATCTTTATACTGTATTATATTGTTATAGATATGTATTGGTTATACTCATCTGACTGTGTAATGTTTGCTTTGCTCATAAATTCTGTCCGTCTATGTGTTTCTTTGACCTAACTACCTCACCCATTGAGCTGCTTTCCACAGCTAGAGAGGACACTCCTAAGGGCACCTTTTACAAGGGTTGGAACAGGAGGCCTTGAGACACTACTAGTTCCTTCTTTACCAGGGGCCATCATGTGTGGATAGTGTTTGTTACATTTGGTCAGGTTTGAAAAGCATCAATCTGACTGTGACAGATTTAGTATGTTCAGAAGGTAAAACAACAACAGGTATGCTCAGCAAAATGCATTGTATCCAAAATCTGTGTATTTCTTCGTGCAAAATATTAATAAAAGACACATTTTCCAATCACATGAAAAGTAAGAGTAAAGTAAGAGTATTTCTACTCAACAATGGAAAGTGAATGTCAGTACTCAGTGCAATTACTCATTGATGGTGCAATGTATCACTAAACCCTGAGGCTGTCCAAAGCAAAACATATCTATTGTGTGGTTGGATGACAAATAGATGACAATGATAAATTCATTGATTTTCACAAGACTTTTCCATATCACTAATTTCTGGCCATGCAGTGGCCATGCAGTGTACAGTATATGTCTGCATACAGTCGATAAAATTTGCTAAACATTTGACACATTTACAGCATTTCATGGATAACACATTTATGAGTGCTGTACTGTACACACAACGTACAAGTCTTTGATTGGATTAAATACCATCACATGGCATATCTGGGTGCACATATTAGATTATTTTGGGAAACCAAACCAATGTTTTGTTCTATAGCGTTCTATAAGATTTAGATTTGTTTGCTTTTCTTTCAGCCATCAGCAAATGTTGGCCTTGGACAGAAGGTGTGCAGTCTTTAGTAAAGTAGTTAATTACATCACACAGTGTAGAATCACAACCAAAAAACACTAGACACATCCTCCAGTGCTGGAGTCTGACCCTGTTGTCTGAAGGCTTATGGCACTAGACCTATCTCATTAAAATACAGAAGGCTTTGAACTTGGGAAGGTGCTTACTGAGCTTCCGCTAGCCTGAGGTTACTGAATCAATGAAACTCCACCTCTATCTATTTACAGTATATGACAGCTCCAAAGACTGTCATATATATACATGCACAATATGATTGCAAAAGATTTGGATCATAAACGATCTTCCAATCAAATCCTCTAGAAACATAATCTAAGCCTTTTAAATTATGTTCATTGATCATAGTCTATTATGATCATTGTCACTTTTGCAGTTAGAAAAGGAACCTAAATGAGTCAACAATCTTAAGTGACCAAGTCAAATTATTCAGAGATTGACCAGAAAATGTTCAGGTTTTCATCCCACAGTTCTTTGGAAGTGGATGATTCGCAGAATAAAAGTCTGTTTCTACCAGGCAACGGGACTGTGAGAAAGGAAACGGTTAGTTCCCAGACGTAACATGAATTCCCATTAGTATCCAAGGGGGAAAAAGACCGACCACAAAGGAACATAATCACGATCTTTGAAAATGCCTGGTCAGCTAACTTTATTGTTAACTTTATTCAGCGCACTCCACCTCTTTTTCATTGTATCACACATATATATATGCACATTTTTACTTTTACCACCGATTTCATTGGTTACCTTATTAAATGCTTTCATTAGTTATGGTTCTTTGCAAATAATAAAAGTTCTCCTACAAAGCCTAATTTAAACGCGTTGTGTACGAAGGGGAAATTGCAAGCTAACCATCTCTGAGCTTGACGAACAAAAGACGTCAGTCACAAAACCTTGCAACAACCTTGTGAAAAACACAAATTCACACTGGTAAACACTCTTTTCCTCCGTTTGCTTGAAACCGGCGCAGTGTTTTCCCGTCGCCTACTACAGCCCTGTTCCTCAAGACAGACTGAACAGCTGGAGCAAAATGTTGCCCTGTGCTCGCATCCTGCCCCGCTGTGGGGGATATGATGTTTTCTTTGCTTTCTAGTAGACAATAGCACAAAATGCATGCAACATTCGTTGTACTGCCAAAAAATATATACAGTAATTAGTTTTTTGAATAGATTCAAGAGATAGCTAGCTTTTAGCAAACTCCACGAATTCAAAACCACTGTAATTTCACATAAACAAACAACACATTACGTTCTTGTAATATTTAAGATTGTCTTAGTTCTGACTGCCATTCTTGTTTTAAATAAAACGTGTATGTAAAATCGTCACGATTTAGTTTGAGTGGTTTGATATGTGAACAAAAGAAACAACGTGGGGAGATCACCATTACGCCCTGTACTCCAGCACAAAACTGCATTCTTTAGTTGTTTGGAGTACAATGAATACAATGACCAATTGAAATACTAATAATAATAGCCTACGCCTAAGTGACTGTTACTTACTTGTCGAGGACAAAGTACAAGTCGAAAGCTCCTTGACAAGATCGCTCCTCATCTTCTTGTTCCACCGGCTCTCCCATGACAAGGGGAAATGTGTACATCAAAAATCCAAGCAAAACTAGGGCAAGAGACATATTCGACAAAGAGCTCGCCATTTTCCCCAGAAAGTTGGTTCGCTAGATCACCAAAAACACAGTGAAAAATGCTATGCGGCGTTTCACATTATCTCAAAATTCTTGGAAATGTTTTCTCCCGGCAGATGTGTCCAGGAGGCGTCAGTCACAAAGGATGGTCACGGTTCTTGTTGGTGACGCTTTCTTTGCTTCCGCTAAGAGGCTCTGTTTCTTGAACATAGACGGTCTGACCGTCTTTTTTCTCGCAACTTTAAGCAGAGGGGTAAGATTGTACTTTACTAACGTTCACAGTCCATGGAACTAATAATTTTTTGTTAATTTTTTTAAAGATTTTCCTTTTAAAAATGAAAATCCTTTTAATAAAATCTTCAACACATATATGGTCTCCAAAAACAGTTCCACGATTTGTAATGCCTTTAAGCCAAAAATAAGTCCCAAAATAAACCAAAACTGGACACGATATGCAAAGGTTATTTAAAAAAGTATATAGGCTATATATTAATTTAAAGCGATGCTGTGCAGAGATGGTGTGGAGGGAAATGGAACCAGTTGCAAGGGTTACGACTTGGCAGCTGAATCTGGTTTCATATGTCTGCCTTTGACAAAAAAAATACTGGGTCAGATTCTGAACTTGCGCCACCTTGTTTATAATTTTGTGCGCCTACGCATAATTGGAGGAATCTTGGTTTTCCACTTTCCAGTTCCGGCAATGTAATTACATAGACTTAATACCGGAGTAAACACCAACAATATGATATATACCATGCAGTTATGAATTCTTTATTAATTATTAATAATTAATTATACTTCAAAGCATTATGAAGACCTCCTTCTCAAGTGGCTTGTATAAAAGTTTTTTCGTGAGTTTAAATGTTTAAGCACTGTCCTGATTGGCCAGAGGAGTTGATGCTCCGTGAGGCAGGGACACCTTTGTAATTCCCTCCCTCTCTCCCTGGACAAGGGGCTCCTCGCCACTGTTGTCACTGGCAGTCATGAGTCGATCCCGACTGTAGGTCACATGACTGCACAAAGCACAAATATTTCAGCTCAACATAACACCCAGTGGTAAAAACAAAGCATTCTCCTTACAAGCATGCAGTTGGCCCTCCTCCCTGGAGTTTGATCTGACCTTACAACCTTCACAATATACACAATATCATTATTGCTTGGAACTTAGTGATAAATTAATTCAATTCATATTTTTGTGGAATGTAATTGGAGAGACATGGTTTCATCCATAGTCTGAAAACTGGTGATTCTTTTAAAAAAAGTAATAGCATTTGTAAACAGACTAAACCAATAATTTATGTATATTTTAATGTCGGCCTATTCACAAATTGCAACAGTGTTGTACTCATTTGGTTCATTCAGCATATCAAGTTACTTTCACTTATTGAACATGCATGGTTACAAACAAAAGTTTTCTGTTATTCCAATTTTGCATTTTCCCATTAACTTTACTCTCAATAAAACTTCTACTATACCCCCATTCCTAATATCTCTTGTGAGCCCTAACCCAACCCAAACCCATTGTAATTACACAAGGTAACAATGTGTACACGCATAGCAGTTAGCAGCAATTACCCAGTACTTATTTGCATAATTACAGGGCAATTAGGCATATTAAGTACCATTTAAAAGGTGTGGAAACATTTAAATACCAGCTTTAAAAAGCACACTTATTTACAGGTGGGGCAAGTGCAGAATTATGTTTTCAGCAGACAGCACACAACCCAACATATGATACTATAATAATTTCCCAAACATTCAATACATAGTGTTGTCATTCTTCATGCTTTGGGGTTTTTGAACACCCATCTTTCTGTATAAAGCGAAACAGCAAGGCCCCACACCCTGATAGCAGTGTCCAGACTGAGAGCGTTACAAGGGGCGAGCCATACTAATTAATATACAGTACAGTCCATCAGTATTTGGACAGTGCTACAATTTCTGTTCTTTTAGCTCTGTACACCATCACATTAGATTTAATTTGAGGGTACTTATATCCACATCGGGAGAACTACATCCATGTTTATACATAGTCCTGCCATTTTTGGGGAATATAGGAAGAAATAAAATAAAATAAAAACACAGCAGAGACATAGGCCAAACAATAGGCATCAATACAGAAGAGAGCATCGGTGTATGTTTGTGAATTATTGCAATTTATTACATACACAAATAAAGATTACAATGTTATATACAGTGCCATCTGTAATGTTTAGGACAAAGACATTTTTTTATTTGGCTCTGTACTCCACAATTTTAGATTTGTAATCAAAAATGCATATTCTCAGCAAATATTGCATGTTTACAGACTTTGGTTTCACCATATTGAAATTACAGTGTGTTTTATACATAGTAACATTAAACACCATATTTTTCTAGGCTTTTTTTTGCTTTTGGTTTGTATTATTGTCATTAAACATGAGGGCCAGAGTTGTTCCAATGAATGTCAAGGAAGCCATTATGAGACTGAAAATTAAAAGAAAAAGTCTGTAATGTCTGTTTTGTTATGCCAAACCTTAGGTGTAACAAAATCAACTGTTTGGAACAGCTTTAAGAAGAGAGAACCTGTAATGGGGCATAGGCCATGGCAAGCCAAGTAAGACCTCTACAGCTGATAGCTGAAGAATTCTCATCATAATGAAGAAAAATCCCCAAACATGTGTCCAACCAATCAGAAACACCCTTCAAGAGGCAGGCGTGGATGTGTCAGAGACTACTGTCCACAGAAGACTACAGTCATGTCTCAGTGGGTCACAGACTTCAACCAGTCATGCATACAGAAAATATGCAGTAAACATGACTGTAATTTACATCACATAAATATGTCCCAAACATTATGGTGCCCTGAAATGGGGGATTATGTATAAAAAGTGCTGTCATGTCTACATGGTGAAACCAGAATGCATAAAAATACCCTCAAATAAAATATGAGAACTTGCACTTTGAATCGTTTGTTTATGAATATAAAATTGTGGTGTAGAGCTAAATTAATGTTTTTGTCCCAAGCATTACGGAGGGCATTGCATATTACAATTCTTATGAACATATAAACACAACAACAGCAACAAAAATATAAATGAATAACTATATATTGTTGTTTGTAACAATATTAGCACGGTGGATATGCACAGATATTAAAGGAGACTGGGCTTGGGACTGGGGCAGTTGGAATAGGCAGGGCAGGAGGGAAGGTGACAACTGGCACGCACACAGCCTATCTAAATGGCATTTATAAAGCGCCTTTATCCAAAGCGCTGTACAATTGATGCTTCTCATTCACCCATTCACACACCAACGGTGATTGGCTGCCATGCAAGGCGCCGACCAGCTCGTCAGGAGCATTTGTTGGGTTAGGTGTCTTGCTCAGGGACACTTTGACACAGCCCGGGCGGGGGATCGAACCGGCAACCCTCCAACTGCCAGACGACTGCTCTTACTGCCTGAACCATGTCGCCCCACTATCTCCCGACAGTCAGATGCTGTCACAACTGCTGGGTCTCCTGAAGTACTGGTATTGTTCCGATTTTGCCAAGGACTTCACAGACCTCTTCGGAAGTACATCTGTAACCTACCTGGGAGAAAATATACACACCTCCATATGCTGATCACCTGGAGATAACAAAGTAACATGAGTTATGAGATGTATGAAAGTAACCAAGAGACCTCTACTAATTATACTTTGTGCCAAATTATACTTTAATGCCTGGCATTACAGTCATTATTGTACTAAACAAAGAAAAAACAGAACAATAAGTATATGTATTTACTGTACATTCATATAATTTAAGGTAACATGGGTGTAAATATTGTATAATATAATTATTGTTGCTCTATTATTTAAGTACTTAGCTGGGCTACTACATAATATGGGCAAGTTAACAACAACAACAACAACAACAACAACAACAACAACAGCATCAATAATAATATATTAATGGAAAATAAAGGAACATATACCAAGATGTCTGAATGACAGTAAGTTAGGCCTATGTCCATAAACGATTGGCATTGGCGCTACTTATTGCTTTTACAATAGCAGTGAAATAAGAGCAACAATAATAAATTTTATGTCTAAACCTTCATGAATCAAACGTGTATACAAATTGTCAATACTGTTAATGACGGTGATATTTTAAACCGTAATGCGATAGCATGTTAATGTAGCTGGCTACGACGTTGAGAAACAGACATGCAGAGACATTATCCCGTTTACCTGTAATTTTCCCACATTAAAAAAAACGAACAATTGGGATATTCAAAATAGTAATACATTGCAGTAACTGATTAAAATCCAGGCAATTGTATTGAAAACATTGTGGGAATACCTCAACAACATAAATAGAGGACCCGTTAATAGTAAAATTATTATCTAGATAGACTTACCGAAACGAGTGTCGGAGCCCATGGAAATGATTCGCGCCAGGCGATTTCGAATAGTTAAGGAATCCGCTCTGCAAGGACGTCATTCGTTTATCTCGGAACAGCGCTGCGATATCAACGTGCGGCCAAGAATATATCGCATCCGAAGTGATAAGAACTTCCGTCGAAAATGAATGGGAAAAGTTAAGGAATCCGCACTGTAAGGACGTCATTCGTTTTTCTCGCTGCAATTCAATCTCGGTCTCATTTGTCCACAAACCTTTTTTTCCAGAACTCTGTAGGCTCATTTTGGTACAACTTAACAAAGTGTAACTCTGTTTTAGAGGTAACTAGTAGTTTGCATCTTGCAGCCTCTGTGTGTCTGTTTGTGAAGTCTTCTACGGTGAGTAGTAATTCACACCAGCCCACTGAAGAGTGTTTCTGATCTGTTGGACAGTTTTTTGTTTTGGGGTTTTTCAGCATTTTTCGGTCATCAGCTGTAGAGGTCTTCCTTGGCTTACCAGTCCCTTTGCGATTACTGAGCTGACCAATGCTTTCTTTCTTCTTAATTATGTTCCAAACAGTTTATTTTGGTAAGCCTATTGTTTGGCCTCTGTCTCTGACTGTTTCTTATTTCTCATAATAGCTTCCGTGACTGTAATTGGTGCAACTCTGGTCCTCATGTCAACAAATGCCAATAATAGACTCTGAAGCTAACTGCCCAATTACTTTTGGTCCCATAAAATAGGGGGACTATGGGTATGTAATTCCTACATAGATCACCCTACATAGATGTAAAAACCCTCAAATGAAATGTGACAGTTTGCACTTTAACCTCACTTTCATTGTTTCAACTTACAGGCTGCATGGTATGATACCATTTATCGAAAGGGAGTGGTAATTCTCCTTCCACTTATGGCAGGTAAAGGAGTTGCTTGTGTGGTGTAATGAGACATAAATGACAGTACTAAGACATAAGGAAAACGCATCCAAGGGCAATAAATATTCAAAAATGTGAAAGAACAACTTCAAATCACAGACTTCCATGACATGGCCAGAGACCACAGAAAATCCAATATACGCACACACACAACAAGTGCAAAGATGCCATCCACTTATTTCTACTGAAAAGGAAATATAAGAATTCTTAGAGGCCCCTGACCAGAGCAGAGGAGCCATTCTGCTGAAGACAACCAAGATCTCTCAGGATAATACAATTAGTCCCATAAACACATATTGCCCAGAGTTAACTGCATCCTCTTCAGTAATACAGGCTCAGTCTAATGAGAGTGGGAACAGAACATGCTCACTGAAGATAACTTGGCATCAAAATAGAAGCACAATTGATTCTCCACTTTCATTATGAAGGGGATATCCTCAGATACTAGTTATTGGTAGTCACAGTATGCCAACAATATATGTTAGTTTGTGTGGGGAGAAGATATATAATTTTCAGGATTCATGTTTGTATTTGGTGATTAGCATTGGGGATTAAGTTTACCCTCACACATAGTGGTGAATAAATTGAGGTGAAAAAATGCAGAGGTGTAAAAATCCATTCATTTTGTTTCAGTCACCTGGATTTGCTAACTAGCACAGTTGTTCAGCCAAGAGCTAGAACTCATTAGTGAAATCAGCTGGCCTTTTAGTTTCTCACCCCTGGACTTTCCACATCAGAGACGTGTTTGGATCTCAGTTAAACACACTTACATTACTGTGCTATATGTGTTTGACGTATTATGTGCTGACAACTGGATTCAGTTTAATTTGCTTGGTTATAAAACTAATTTCCTTAGAAGCACCCATATTTCCTGTAGTAATGGGAATTTGTTATCCAACTCTGTGCAGTGGGTCTGCTGGGAGGTATATCGCTTCCATTTATAGTGTTTGACAAGAAACAAAAATTGTTAAACATTCCTGCCATCTGTTGGATTACATAGAAACTACATCAGTCGAATGCAAGAATATCAAAGGCTGCTCAAATGCAACTGGGAGGTCAAAGTGGAAAAGATGGGTGTGTTCTTGCCCATGCCATCTATATCAAACCATCAATTCTCATTACCAGTTACGAGTATGAACACATATGCTAGACCACATTTTTGTATGTATTATCTTTATTGTGTTTTACCACATTTGGAATTGATACAACCCAACCCCCAGACTTTCACATTCCAACTCCATTCATAAGAAATGCGGCACACCCTCTTTGAACATTCAAATATTCTCAATGGATCAGGGAAAATATTAGAATAATCCGCACCATTAATTATCAATGAAGTAGTGTTAATTATAAGATAGGAAAAGCACACATAATTACATTAGTTAAAAATGTTGATGTCACTAGAGCGAAATAAATGACAGAATACAACAACAAAATTTATAGATTAATGTCCGAATTCCACTGGTTAAACAAGTGGTATCTAAGCTATACAATTCTAAGAAACCAACAGGAATAATGTCTGTGTGGATTGATTAAAATGTATCCTCATTTCAGCTACACGTAAATTACATGTTAAGAAATTAACGTTGTCTGAAGCTATACAAACAGCTAACGTTGTCTGAAGTAACAGCAGAATCCACAGAATGCCACACAAGCTACAATCTCAACCTTATTTTTCTAGAATTGTCACAGTCAAATGGAAAGCTTAGAAAAATATGAAGAAAGGCTATGGCCACGTCTAATACATTTCCTGGGTTTGAATAAAGTAACACATTTGAGAAGGCTGAGGTGTTGAGGCTGGCCTGCACAGACATGTCAATCACCCAGAGTTTATGCACTAAACCCTTTGGCTCCCTTTCTTTTGACTGGCGCAGAAAACCCATTACTGGCCAGTGAGGTGCTTGGTGAGAATCTCTTTGGCCTTGTCCAGGGCAGTATCTGCAGGTACGGGGATGTGTGGGCTGATTCCGGCCCCCTCCCAGGCAGGACCCTGCGTGGTGTCCGAGTGGATGACGGGAATGCTCAGGAAGACGTCGGTCGTGCCCACACGGAACTTCTCAGGAGGGTGGCTGCCTCCATTGGTCACCTCCCCAATGATCATGGCCCTGCCAACCTTCTTCATGATGTAAACAAACTCTTCCGCGGCCCCAGTTGTCACGCTGCTCGTGAGGACGATCAGGCTCTTTTTCAGTCCGTAACGGTGGCCTTTGGAAGCAAGCCAAACATCCAACAAGTCCATCAAGTCATGATATAATACAGACAAAGCCTGAATGTAGATTACTAAACTACTAAGATTAGTAAGTAATAGTCAACATCTTTGTTATATTCAAATAAACAATTTTAGAAGGTGTAATTTTAGCATAATGTGTTCTGTATAGTTATGTTTAATGAGCTAGGAATCTGATTCAAATCTATCTACACAAGTTATTAATTAATTCATGATTACCAGTGAGCTGTGGCAGGGTGACCATTTCGCTGGTGGTGCCAGTGCGGCGGTCGTACAGTTTGTCCAACACGATTTGTTTGTCAGCATCAAAAAAATAGGAACAAAAGCCTGCGATGGAGGTGGTGGGTCCACCTACGTTGTACCTGTTAAAATTATATAAACAGATGGTAAATAAATTCCTTTGGTGGATTTGAACACAGATGAACATGTAAAGAGATTAAGCCCTTCACAGGACATTTATACTGTATGCTTGTATTTGTCTTGTGAAGGAAACTGATCCTTTTGGCTCACAGAGTATTCATTTAAGTCTTAAAGAGTACATATGGTCCCTATTGGACATGTATGTAGTGTACGAGTTGAATTAACATTGGACAATTTACTGTGCAGTTTTACCTGAGGTCTAAGATCAAAGCATCTGTGTTCACAATTTTACTCCAGACGTGGTCCACGATGACCTGGGCTATGGCAGCAACTTGGTCAAAGTCGCCAAACATGTCAAAGCGAAGGTAGCCAATGTTGTTCTCCAACACATCCGTGTGGAAGGACAGCTTGATCAGCTCGGCTATCATCTCAGGGGTTGGATTCTAACAAAAGAGGATTTAAAATACAAAGACGTATGTGTGCTTATCTATTTATATTCAGCAGTGTATCATAAAAGTTTATGAGTCATAAAAGAAAATGTAGAGACCATTTAAAAAATTGGAAACTGAAGTGTTATATAAAATTATACTGGATATATTTTCAAAGATGTTTCAATTTTGTCAATTTTGCCAATTCTACATTGTGTCTACATTACCTAGTACACAATGTATTGTATCATCTATTACACAACACGTGCATTACATTGCATAACTCACTGACAAGACATACACCATTTATTTAGTTATTTATTTAGACAAAGCACAACACCAATTAGTAACTGGTGGTGTCATCCTGCTAGTTTGTACCTCAAGGGGGAGCATAGCAATGGTATTGCCTGCAGTCTTCAGGTTTCTGTCTCCAGACAGCTCAATGAGATCCGCAGAGAGCTTAGCCTTCAGCCCCTCCTCAGAGTTGATCATGCCGTAGTGACCCTTCGCCGCGAGCCCCCTCAGCTTCTCCGCCACGTCCCCGCCGATCTGTGCGAAGGCATAGTTTTCGGCCACCAAGCCGGCCGCTGCCTGGACGATGGCAGGGATCTGGGTCCGGAGGCCGATGATTTTCACCGCGACATCCAGCGCTTCCGTCGAATCCACTGCGACGCAGGGCGTCACCCCCACACCTTCCCAGGTCTTCCCCGTGATGGGGCTGGTTGACTTGGCCACGGGCACTGTGACGTAGAAGTCCGTGTCTCCGACCTTGAGCTTGCTGATTTTCACAGACCCGCCAGCGGTTTTCTCACCCACAATGGTGGCCCTTTTCAGGCTTTTCAGGGCATAGGCGACGTCCTCAGCGATGCCTGAGGTGTGCTTGCTGGTCAGGATGATCAGGTCTTTGGTGGTGCCATACCTCTGGCCGAGGAGCGTGGACAGGGACCACAGCTCTGTGGTGGTGTCGGAGGTGCGGTCGTACACGTCGTCGATGTGTATGGCAGGTTCGGCATCGGTGAAGTAAGACACGATGTACGGAATGCCCGACACCTCCCCGGTGGCTGCGTGGCGGAGGTCAAAGATCAGCGCCGATGTTGGGAGGACTTTGTTCCAGATATTTTCCAGTAGGAGGGGCCCAATCTTCTCAGCCATCGCCTCTCCCATGATGTGGTCAATCCGCATGTAGCCGACGTTGTTCTCCAGAATGTCTAGCTTGACTGAGCTCTTGATGATGTCGATGAGCTGGTCCGGAGGGAGAGGGGGGACGGCAGGAGCAGAAATAGGTACATAGTTTGGCTCGTAGGAGACGACCACTCGTTGGTCGTTGATGGTGGTCTGCACACCGGCAGTCAGCACGGAGGCCAGGGTTTCTGCATCGGGAATATTGAGAATTTCTGTGTTGCTGCTAGCTTCAGCTATGGCCTCCTGCATGCCAGCCAGTTTCTCCGGGAAGGCATAGTTATCCATAAAAACCTTTGCCATGTCAACGATGAGTGATGGCGAGAAGGCAGAGCGGACGGTGAAAACATTGCCGAAGACCACGAGTGAGGCCAGCAGCAGCAGAGCTCTGGCCATTTTACAGTGTTTTATCGGGGTCAACGCTGTGCAGAACGCTTCTCGAAATACAAGCTTCCTTCTGGGGGAGAGGTCCTTAAATGCCACTCTTTCCACTGCACAGTTTCTTTCACATACGCATAAGAGGCTTTTCCTCTCAATAAACCTTTAATCGCATTATCTCCAGTGCATTGGTAAGACAGTAACAAACCGATAATATAGGGACAGCATGGTTCCCGAAATACAGTATAGTTGCTATATACAGCCTGTGGTGCTATTCATATTAAGGTCAACTGGGGTTAGGAGACAAGGATTTCCCATGGAACAGTAAACATAAATTAGATCATTTCAGACTAATTTTAGAACAATTTGGTGCATTCCAATACATTTCTCTTTATTTGCCTACCTGAATATCATGCTACCCTTGATCCAGCACACTCACATTCAAGAAATTCAAGATGGCACAGCCAAATAATGGTGTAATAGTTTCTGTATACACAGATCCTCTGATGTCTGTAATAACATGGTAAATAAAAACAAACAATGTGCAATGACATTTACAAATATACCATGAACAAAAAAGAGACTTTCCTGGTTGCAGATTAGTTCAGTAATCTACTGTCAAAACCTGTATTTCAAATTCGATTCTGAGGAGATTCTGTGTAATATCTGCCTAATATCTATCTGTGTAATATCTAAGGTTAGCGTATGCAGGTTTGCTATGCATTTTCTCATTCTGTAATATATCTATATATAAATAAATCAACTCTGAATTTAAACATTTACAATTTGTGTGACACAATGTTATAAAACTGCTCAGTTATGTGTTACACATTTACAGTATGTGCCCCTAATAATCCCACAGGTAGTAGATAGCATCCGAAAAACAGCACAAATAGCTTATCCATATAACATTCTGGTCAGATTTAGAAACCCATAAAGGGTTCTGATATATTGCTGGAATGGACAAAGTTGAAATTTGGGCACAGCTGTATCCTAAAGGATTGCTCGCTATAACTTAGTTAGCATTGGGTACAACTTTGATATGTTTCATTATTTAATACCAAGGCAATGTATGTAATAGACCACAATTCTCATAAAATATTTTAAATTGTCAACATTTTGCTGAGGACAGGGTTGTGATATGACCAAACTTGTTACCAGGAGCAGAGAAACTACAACAACAACAACAACAACAATAATAATAATAATAATAATAATAATAATAATAATAATAATAATAATAATAATAATAATAATAATAAACTATTTTCCTGCACCCTGTTTTAGAAATCTTGCTCCTATTATTTTTTGGGCCACATTCAGAGCATCATTAGCCTGGGCTGCAATATGTGGCTCAACTCCAGAGACACTCCAGACTTTCCCAGTCACTGCACTTAGCACTACTTGGTTTGGAATGGACGCATACAGGATGCTCCTCCCAATCCGGTAGATACCACTCGACAGGGAGCCCCCGATGGTTGGCTCCCCAATGACTAAGGCCCTGTTCAAGTCCTTCATGGTTCTTGTGAAAACCTCTGCTGCGGGCCCAGTCATGTGGCTGGTGAGGATGTACATGTCCTTTTGTGACCCATATCTTTGGCCCAGTACCTCCGGCAGGGTCATGACATCTGTCATGGTTGTTGTGGAGCGATCAAACACAGTGTAGAGGTGCCGGAGAGGCTCTGTGTTGAAGAAGTATGTGCAGAGAAGAGGGACCGCAGTGGAGTAGCTGTCGGTGTTATACCGCATGTCGACGATCAAGGCATCGGTACTGACCAATTTGTTCCAAACAAGGTCAAGAAGCTGTGGACTTACAGCTTTCAGCACCTCGGTATCTGCCATCATGTCAAACCTCAGATAGCCCACGTTTCCTGGCAGGACCTCGACCCTGAAAATTGTATCAACAACATGTTGTACCTCCTCGGGAGTAGGGATTTTAGGCACCTCTTGCAAGGCCTCCATGTCACAATAGAAAATGCCCAAGCGGTGGTCGCCTGTCATTTCCTGGAGATCAGCTGTCAGTTGTGAGGCTAGAGACTCATAGTCTACCACAGATCGATACAAGCCCTTCGCCAACTTTGACCTCAGGACTTTTCTGATCTTTGCAGCAACCTCTGGGATGGCATAGTGGACCTCCAACAGCTCTCCTGTCCCCTCCACCAAGGAATGGACCTCCTTGTGGAACTTTATGACCTCATAAGCTTTGTCCAGTGCCTCTTCAGCTAAAACAATGGCATCTGGGACGACACCCCCTCCCAGCCAGCACTCCCCATTACTGTCAATGAAGTTTACGAATGGGACGGTGACGACTATGTTTGTGTCCTCAACTTGAAAAGATTTGGAGTGCAGCAGGGTCCCTGATGTGATTTCGCCGATGACTGTAGCTCGGTGCAGTGTCTGCATGAGGTATGCCAACTCCTCTCCCGCCGTTGCGGTGAGGTGGCTTGTCAGCAAATAGACCCCACGCCTTGAACCATAAGGCGTGCCCAGAAGGTTGGGCAAGGTGTTGAACTCAGTGGTAGAGTTGGTAATCCGGTTGTAGATAGTGAAGAAATTAACCACCGGAGTCGAGTCGGATAGGTATGACAGCAAGATGGGCACAGCCGCCGATGGCCCCCCTATGTTGAAGCGCAGGTCGATGACAAGGTTGTCCGTGTCTTTAATTGGGTCCCACACCTTTCTGACAATCTGCTCACCCAGTCTTGTGAGCATATTGGCCTCACCAAATTCATCAAAGCGGAGGTAACCAGTGTTCCCTGGTATGATGGTCACCTGAAAAAGGTTATCGACCAAATCCTCTAGGAATGGTGGATTGTTGGGAATTTTTCCTGGTTCTGAATCCTTCTCGATAATGACCGGGGGCTCAGCCACCACTTGAACAAACAAACGGGGGTCATTGGATATATTTTGTAATTCATAGTTTAGTTTTGTGGCGAAGTCTTCTTCTGAAGTGATTGCAAAGAAATCTATAGATGAAAGGTATTGATGGAGGGCCGGGACTCTATCTGTAAATGAATAGAAACCCTTGATTATATCGGAGACTCTCTGGATTGCTTTTGGAATTGCACTTCGGACCTCAATGAGGGATATCGCTCTGACGATGGCCTCTTTAGCTTGCAAGCGCACACATGGCAGCACTCCTCCTACCTCCCAGCTCCTTCCTGTAACCGGGTTAATAGATCTGGCGACAGGGACTGTCATATAAAAGTCAGATTCCCCAATCCTAAATTTCTCAATTTTGACTGAGCCCCCAGCAGACCTCTCTCCAACAACGATGGCCCTCTTCAGATGCTTCAAGGCATAGGCCAGTCCCTCAGCGGCACCCATGGTGCCCTTGCTAGTGAGGACCATCACATCTTTCCCCTTTCCGTACCTCTCTCCCAAGACTGTGGCCTTAGTCCAAAGCTCTGTTGTGGTGTTGGAAGGACGGTCATACACAGTGTCAAGGTGAACAGGAGGTTCGGCATCCATGAGGTACGAAGCAAGGTTTGGGATCCCGGACATCTCCCCCCTAGCACAGTAGCGGAGGTCGAGGATCAGCGAGGAGGTGTGGACCACCCTATCCCAGATGGTGCCAAAGAGGAGGGGCCAAATCTTCTCAGCAATGTCCTCCCCAATCACGTGATCAATTCTCAGGTATCCCACATTGCCCTCCAGGACGTCTGCCTGGATAGAACTCTGGATGGTGCTGAAGAGCTGCTCAGTTGGGAGAGGGGGGAGAGCAGATGGCACCACAGGGATGTAGTTGGGCTGGTAGGTGATGTTGAGTCGGGGGTCATTAAGTGCACCCTGCACACCAGTGGTCAGTATGGACGCCAGCATCTGCCGATCTGATATATGCAGGATTTCCCCACTGTTTATCGCCTGCTGTATGGCTTCCTGCATACCGATGAGGTTTTCTGGGAAGCAGTAGTTTTCCTGGAGAACCTTAGCCATGTCCCGCACCAGGTCCGGTTGGAATGAAATGGTAATGGGCAAGAGGCGGCTGAAGAAGGCCAGAGATGCCAAAGCTATCAAAGTCCCATGCATTTTTGGTTCTTTATATTGCTGTTTTTTGATCCATTCCCTCCAGTGCTCAGTTCAACTGGGATTCTTTCAGAGGAACAGCCCTTGGTTAGGGAGAGATGGTGTTTTCACAGCATGGTTCTAGACAACAACAACATAAGAGGCTTTTGCTCCTAACAAACCTTTAATCGCATTATCCTCAGTGCATCAGTTAGACAATAACAGACTAATAATTTACAACATGTTGTCTAAAAGTTACCATTTAATGAGTACGTTTAGATATCTTTTTTTCTTAGGTTTTGCCTTGCTGAATTCAATTTAAATTCTTGTTAGGCTGCATTATTTTACATATAAAAGCCGTGATTCAAATAGAAATTATTAAGGAAAATCACATTCATACTATGTTAAGATCAATAAAATAGTTCAGTAACTATGAATTCATGGACATTTAAATGGATTTTTTTTTGTTGAACATCTTGAGTTCCCTGTGTTCTGGGGTCGAAGGAGAAACATTGAGATATAAAAGACTCATGTTCAAATCCATTCCATTCAGAATAGCATGGCAAAAGTACTTTTGGAGTGCGAGGTCAAGCTTTGTGAGTTCATGTCTGGGTTACCCTGAGTAGATGACATAAATACACACATGCTAAGTCCACTTGATAAATGCCTGTGGAGTGAAATGCTTCTGCATTTGTCTGGATGGTTGATGGTCAGAAACCACCTGTGCTGAGCTGGCTGGCACCTGAAATAAGTCTCAGGAATCACATTTTACAAACCTTTTTATTGAAATAAAGGGTTTTATTGAAATAATTATTTAAAAATTATTTACTACAATGTTTCAACCAGTAGTTATAGTATGATGAAAGAGGTTAACACCAAACGTCAACATACTGTGGAGGAAAAAACTAATGGACAGACATTTCAGAGAATACTTCATAATATTTGAGTCCATACTCCATAATGTGTGTTCTTATGGGCACAGAAAACCTTTTGAGGGCTACAGATTGCATGTGCAGTCTGTCAGGAGTCACAAACAGTGTTTTCCCACACCAAAAATAATATCAAAAAGAATAAGATGAATTGCATCACTTTGTTAAACAATTACATTATTCAACCATGTCTTCCATGTGCTAAGCCCCATGATATAATGTTAATCAAGCTTAACTTTTAATACCATCTGGTTTACGTAATCCTGTCTGGCCACTTCTGGTAGCCAATGGGAACTAGGTTTCTCATTCTAAGAATGGCACACCATTGTTCAGGACGTCAGTCAGGGGGAAGGTTTGGCAGTGCAGATTTGGCAGGATCGCCAGTGGAAGAGCCATTTAAGGCAACTGCCCTATAAGCAATTAGGCTTAAAGCTTGCTATTTTATTTTAAAAATGAAATAAACAAAGGTCCATTTCAGAGGCTATGATTGTTCTAATGGCAAATATAAAGCGATATAAGGGTTTTACATCCTCATTAGTCTGGCCTCACACAAAAAGTATGTGTATTCTAAGGCAGTTTAGGCATGACATATACACCTAAGTAATCTACCATCATCTTGAAGCTTCAGCGAGAGAGAGAGAGATCTACAGTGTGATGGAATATTAAACATACAGTAAGATTGTGGATTGAAATCTTAGGTAGGGGGTAGGGGCACTGCTGCCTTAGCCAGACAAATTGAAAATTCAAACTTTCAAAAATCCTATAAAACAGTCTTTAGATATTAAAATACTTTTATAGTAATACCCAAAACATTTTACATGCTTTTAAAAAATATATAATAAATACTTAAGCAATATCAACAGCATATGTCAAATGGCCAATAACAATGAGAGGGGGATATAACTTGAAGACCAGGATGAAGACCTGGGTTTTCAATCTTGAGTGGAAGATGCCGTTGGGTTTGGCATTACAGACAAATGGGGGGAGGGAGTTCCTGAGCTTTGGTCCAAGATGAAGCTCTGTCACACCAAAACTGTGGTTAAATGAGGGGGTTGCAAGGTCATTAGCAGTATAGGGCATGAGTGGGTTGGTACTGTAGTTAATGGTAGGATTGTGTAGTGTTTCTGTAAACCTGGAGTGATAATGAACCAGGTTTACAGAACTGGCAGCAGTGTTATATCAGTAGGAGCTGGTTCTGGTACTGATGCTGGAAAATAATGTATTGCATCAATCAAGATGGCAGGAGCAGCTTTCACAGTGTACTAATTACATCCATTGCTCATCATCAATCTTCAATGTTGAAGCCCTATTTTCTTAAGCAAAACAATGTAATGGCCCTTATATAATTACACAATCATAGTGAGCACAAGTTTTGTGCTGACATTTCATTTTCAAGTTGGGTTTATTTTTCAACATAAAGGTATTTTAAAATATTTTCAATACAGCCCTGAATTTGATTATGTTGTAGCACATTCCAGCACATACAAAATAAGCATTTTAAGAAAATATAGGCAAATACCATGGATTTCACATCTATATTGCGCACAAATAGCAATGATCAAGTTTATAAATAAATGGGAAACACCCATTTATAACATGTATAAGGACACTGGCTAAATGACATGCCAAACCTTTAAGGGGACATGTTAAAATAACTGAAGTCTCCAATAAGTCTAAAAAAAAAGTCTAATAAATACCTAATGAAGTGCGCACTGAGCGTAAGTGGTGTAATATGCGATTAGTACAGACAATATTATAGACAATTTCTACAAGACAATTTTCAGATGATGCTGTTTCAACTTGCTGTAATCACAAATCACCAATAGTCATAGCAAAGGCCTGTATCATCTTTCTGGATTAAAAGTGTTCCCCGATCTCCCCAACTTCATATTGCACTGTGAGTTTAACAGCTTCAGGTGTAAATTATCCAGTCCTACCTCTAGAGTGTGCTGTCTACACATTGCAAAACCAAGACAACTGAAATTAGATGATGGGAAAAGAAGCTTTACGCACCATATGTCAAGTCCAGGGCCCTGTTATACAAAGCAGGATTACAGATTTAGCCCAGTAACTGTACAAAGTAAAAGCCCAGGTTTTACTCAGTGAAATCCTGCTTTGTGGAACAGGACAATGGAGAAACATAGTATCTAAACTTTGTTTTGGTTCCTTTCCAATCAGCAGTAGAAACAGAACATGACAGCTGGAAACCTAGAGAAACAGAGACATTGTGACCCATCAGCACTTGAATACCAGATCCCTGAAATTAACACAATGGCATGTTCTGGCAAGGTTGAGGGATCACCTTCATGAAAAGTTCATAAAATAATAGTCTGAAAAAAAGGAGGCAACATTTATATATTTTACAGGTGTAGATATGTGTTGGAACATTTATTTATATTTAATACGGGACATTGTCGAGTATTACCACTTTTGCAATGGTCTTTTGCAAAAGTGGTCTAATAATACCTTTAAAGTAGGCGTAAAAATGTAAATAAAACAACAGAATATACATATGTGGAAATCCTGGCCTACACTTGGGGGAGTGTGTCAGTTAGTCACCCTGAAGTGCTTGGTATGTGTAACCGCTGTACCAGAACCTTGAAAAAACAATTATTGTTCACATTAGTAAAGAAATATCCGGAGAAAAATTAGTTGCTAGCTGGAATAAAATCATACAGCGACACTACTTGATTTTATTCCATTGGCAGTATGCCATTTTAATAACCCCTGGTTCAAGAGCATACTTGGAAAGTACATTGCATTGTGAGGAGCTGTATTGGTTTAAGTTTATACAATGGGAGAAGGGCTGTCGTGTTTGGTTCTTAATTAGCCAATAACAGGCAGACCAGGAAGAGCAATCATTTAAACCCTCTTGATTGTGCAATCCTTAATGGCATCCTCTTCAAAATGTAATTTTATTTAAGTGAAGTAATTAATCAACAAGAAACATGTTTAATAAAATAGAATATTATATATTGTTTTTTTTTAAATGATAAAACAAGATATGTTCTTTGCAATTTAAAAAGAAAAGTTCCTTTACTGTCTTGTAACATGAAAATTATATTCTCCTTACCATAAATATTATATACAACAACCTATTTAAAAACAAAGAGAATGCTATTTTCAGATATGACCCAGCAGATAATAGATAAAATATGAGTATGTTTACACATATTAGCATACACCAAATGTTACAACTGGTTAACCATTACTGCAAGATGTGATTCAGACCAATTGATCATAATTATCATGTTGAATGAAAAATACCCGTTAAACATATAGATTGTGGTATTAGCTTTGCATCAATATTTTATGAAAGCTAACTTTCCAACAAAAGTATCAAATGAAATAACAATTTTAACAGTGAAACCAAAATCCTACATTTTAATACATTGGTTATTATATGAATAAATTATTAATGCACACATATTATTTGCTGATGGAATGCTACCAATACTTTTTAAATATTGTCATTCCCATTTTAAGTTCTAATTGGCTTAAAAGAAAGATAGATTAAACAATAGAGAGTAAAAAACAATCCAAAGAAATAAAACAGAAACAAAATGTATATTCATGATCAACAAAAATAGTTTCATAAGACTGCGTTACTATAATACAAATTAAATGTTTACATAACAGGATATACATGTGAAAATCATGAAACCAGAATTCTTTACATAATGCATAGTTATATTCTCTGCCAAGGTGGTCATAATAAAATGATCATTACCCAATCCATATCCTAACTGTAAGTAGCACATCAACAGCCCCATCACACACCTCTTACCCCTTCATAAAAACTATTTTTTCCATAGGAATATTTACAATGACACATTAAACAAAAAATTCAGTATTTACTCTTATTTGTGCATCCAATACTGTACATACATTAAATAAAAAATAATTGCTACATTATCCACGAATGTACAGATTTACAGGATAAATAAGAGCACCTGAATGCTCCCTCACTACCTACATCCGCAAGCAGCAACTTGCATCTCTTCATACATTTGCCGCACAGTAATGATGTCCTTCTCTTGATACAGGACAGTAATCGGGTCCAGTTTGGTCGGGACGCAGCACGCCATGTTGGCTTTTTTGGGGTTCCTGAGGTTGACCAGTGTTTGGATCACAGCGTGCTTGGACGGGGTGAGGTCATCGGTCAGAGGGAAGTAGCACAAGCCCTTGCACTCGAACGCTTCATACTCCATCGGGGCCACGATCCATTTGTCCCAGCCGATGTCTTTGAAGTTGACTCGTAGGGAGGTCCTCCTGCAGTAGTCCCTGCGTACCTGCCTTCTTTCCCTCAGGTGGACATCCGGTTGGATGCCGGCCAGGACCTCCGGCGGGATTTCGCCGTTATGGCGGTTGCCGGCTTGTATGTCCATCTCAGAAAACATCCCCTCCTCCTCGTGGGCCATCATGTCCCTCAGCTCGTTCTCGGACTCCTTTTTCCTGCTGCCCAGGTCGTCGGAGAACACCACCAGAGCAGCCGAGCTGTTTCCCTTCAGGCTGAGGCTGATGTCCAGCCCCCCGCCGTGGATCTCTCGGCACCCCCTCCGCTCCACGTGCACCTCCAGCTCGTTGGCCCCGCCGCCCGACCTCAGCCAGCCTTGCACGGCGTCGGTGATGTTGAACGCTTCCCAGGAGTGGCAGGACCCCTCGGCGTCCCCGCTGCTGAGGAAACGCAGATTCAGCCCCGCCCCGCCGTGCTCCACTGCGTACACTTTAATTGTCGCCCGGGCTGCGGCCCGGACCGCCGACCTCTCTTCCAGGAGGGTGAATAGCCTTAGTTCCGCCGTGGTGATCTCCTCATGGCTGGGAATAGAAACGTTGAAAAGCAGTCTGTGTTTTGACATGTCGTCATTTCTTTCAGAGTGTGTGATATCTATACCGGGGAATGAGTTGGGCACAAAAGTTAGAGACATTCGGACATAATTCAATCAGTAAAGCAGCCATTAGAAAATCCTCAGCATACAGAAATGTAAATAGATGCATACAGTAAATACGCTCTAACGGTAAATACATCTGTATACTTGCACATAGGTACAAATGGCGGTACAAAAACAGATACCCTATACATGCCGACATACCCACCCATTCCTCTTGTTTTAAACTACAAAATCAGATTGATCAAAATATATCATGCCATACAAGTATACAGTGGCATTTTACCAAAAAAACTGGCTCAGACGAATTATAAAGCAGTACAAATATGTCCTACTGCTTTTTCACAAGTACATGGCATTTTTATTTCATTTAAACCTGTGGAACTAGGACAAGCATTTAAGCCAGGGAAAGTATTCATTGCCAATCCTACTGACCAAAGACTTACTGTTGGGGTTGGTTCTCGAAAACTCCCTGTTCTGACTTCCAGCTCCAGGCACACGTTAAATGGCATTTGAGCAATTCCACAGTAACCAACATTACAACTGCAGGATATTTGAGTGGTAATACAGCTACACAAGAGACTGGCATATAATTTTATAACCTTCAGGAGGAAATAAGGTATTAGTCTCAGTCTGTTACGTAACTGTATTGGGCTTTACCACCCAAGTATCCAGCAGTTACCGTGGAATTGCCCATTTGTATGATGCTGGGTACAGCCCCAGGTGTCCTGAGTTCACCAGCGCTTTGGATTTCTCTCATCTACGCACCTTGGAGAAGGAAGCTACGGATCACGTCCGATCGAGGCATGGACGACTTGTTGGAGGCATATCTGTTGTACAGCTCGATCATGAATTGCGGCGGGTCTATCCTACTGTGCTCCTGGGTGACCCCAGTCAGGTTCAGCTTGTGGAAGAACTCTTCCTTCGTGCCCTCCGAGAAGTTCCCCTGTCTCTCCTGCGCATTCTCATCCTCCTCCACAGTGAGATCTTCCTCAGCGCTGTGGAAGAAGTCCTCAGCCTCCTCCTTTGCGGCCGGGCTGGCTAGCGTCTTGCACCGGCCGTAGCCGACAGAGACCACCAAACTGAAACAGATGGGGATGAAGAGGTTCCTCACACCCTGCATCTCTCTGGATCCGATTTTTTATGCTCTGTGTCTGTATGCCCGAAAACCAATGAGCTGAAAGTTTTCTCCAGGCAATAATCTTTCAAATTCACTCTCAATTTGGGAACCAAAGTCCTGGTTTAGCTCTTATGGTCTACAGTAAACATCGGGCACTTGTCAACCAGAAAGAGAATGGTTCATCTCATCTTATCTGGGCCATTGATGCCTTGCCTAAGCCTTTGTTATCACTAGAGGCTCGCAGTTAATGAAGATACTGTAAACATGGACACTTGAGGATAATGAGGAATGGACACTGGAAAGTAGAAGCTACGCGAGGTCATCAGCAAACAAGTTTCTCTTCCCACTTCAGGGTCAGCAATGTAGAAGTCCGGAATTCACATTTGGTATATAAATAGAACCTAGAAGTGTTGGTTGGAGTATGTATTGCTAGATAGTTGCATCGTTACAGAGTATGTAACCACCCCCCGGCCCCCCTGAGCATAATTTGCCTTTATTGGATAGTTTGCTGTTATTACACAACCCTGACTTTATGAGTGCAAGATTTTATGTCTAAACAGTACTTAAAAAGTTATAGTTACAGTGCGATAACTTCAATTTACAGCAAGCTGTACATCTTCCGTAAGATTCCTATATGATTCCCTTACCTCATCGGCTGCTGAAGTGCCACATCCCCAGAATTGTTTGCACTCAGCAGCCAAGGTTATACCATGGGAAGCTGACTGAAAGGTTAAGAGCCTTGGGGACACAGCCCCCCCCTCCCCCCTCCCCCATTTTTTTCCACTTCTTCACTGTGTGATCTCACACAGCAGGCAATGTTCAATACTGGGCTGCTTTCATCTGTGAGTGCTTGCCAGAAAACATAGATGAAAGCATGCCAATTAGCAAATTCTATTTGGGTGGAAAGAAGAATTCTTTTTAATTGCCTTCATTTCATTTCTTTAATTCATTAAACACAAAATAATGACAGTAAGAATGGAAAAACTGAGGCTCCTGCCCATTCAATCTATTTCCAGTAGTACAATACAGCCCACTGAGATAGAAAGACAAGGGAGAACTGAGTAGAAACTCAAAACAGGAACTAATCATTTTATTTAAAAAATTACTGCTGGGACAACATTATACAGTAATAAGGGCATGTATGACTATGCAAAGATTACTTACAATAATTTGGTTTATTGAACAGTTATTCTGGCAAATAATGATAGTTCATTCTTCATAATTTACAAGCCTTGAAATGCCAGCCAGAACACCAAATTGATACTAAGAAGTGATGAAAAACTTGTGCAAATGAAAAATCTATACAACAAATGTTTCTTGCTGTTTTTAGAGAATGTGAAACCAAAAAATATAAAAGAAAGATGTTATGATAGTTTGTTATATATTGCAAACTTTATCTTGGTACAGTTTTTTACAAAATGATACAACACAATATATAGTATGTACACTGTGTAGTATGACTATAGGTAAACATAACTATCTGATAGCACACCTTTTTACATTTCACAAATCATAGAACTGATTAAATTATCGATACCACCAGAAGCACACAACACAATTACACTGTTAATCAAGGAAAATTGGGAGATTAAATAATGCTCATAATACTGGTAACATAATGTTATTACAACAAAATAGCAATATTATAGAACTGTAATAACAATATGACAGGTTAGCTGCATTTCCCCGTCTAATGATACACGTGGGCCCCTCCAACTAAATCTGTGGATTGCCTTTGAAGGTCTTTGTTCAGGAATTTTCGACGTTTCACCAGACTTCACACATTGTATGTTTAAGTGGTTGAGCACACTCCATAATATGTGATAAGGCAATAGACAGAGTAATTCTGGAACTAGTCAGGTGTAAGTATACTCCTATTAACCTGTACGAGTATGTACTCGAGCCGGTAATATGGACAAATGGAGTGTGGACAGTTCAGTCACAGGGTTAGGGTTAGGGTTACTGGATTACTGGCTACAAGGAGCAAATGTGTCAATGCAGACAACTGTCGGTGATGTACTTTTCCGACTGAAGGCTATTAACAGTGTTGAGATTGGTGTGCTTTTTGTCCTAAAGCCTCACTCCTGGTTCGACATTGACTGTTGATTTGCAGACCACCTCTTAGCTGTGCTTCACACAACACATTCCCTCCATCAGATCAAGTCCACATTTCTCCAAGCTGGTAGGATATTGGTCCGACTAATATTTTAGTATTTAGTATATTCATTCACTCCTGGGATCTATCGACAAGCACAAGTCTGGACAGACATGTTGGGGTAGATTTTTAACACCATGTTCTTAGCCTCATCCAGGAACAGGACGCTCTGGGAGCTCATTTTGTCCGGAACGCAGCAGGGCTCAGGGATTCCTGGAGTAATTCCCACTGCTTTCACAATGCTCTGTATGGTGGCGTGATTGGATGGTCGGAGAATCTATCAAGGCAAAGAAAACAAAACATTTGGGGTGTCAGAAAGAACTTGCCTCCTTGAGGGAAGGGTTTTCTCTGACCCACCCACACACTGCATACTGATGAGGATGGCAAGTTCAGTCAAGTACAGATCAAGTGAAGTATCACCCCTTAAATTCTCGGGGTGACAGATTTACTAAACCAACCGATTTAGATTGAATTCACTATTACTGATGAATAGTAATAGGGGCTAACATGTTTCTTTAGCCTTATCTTCAATAGAAAGTATTGAATGTAGACATAAAACATGAAATGGTAAATGGCAGGCATTTACATTAGCGCCTTTATCCAAAGCGCTGTACAATTGATGCTTCTCCATTCACCCATTCACACACTGACGGCCATGCAAGGCCCCAACCAGCTCGTCAGGAGCATTTGGGGGTTAGGTGTCTTGCTCGGGGACACTTCGACACAGCCCAGGCAGGGGATCGAACAGGCAACCCTCCGACTGCCAGAAGACTGCTCTTACTGCCTGAGCCATGTCGCCCCATGAAAAAAATATATTCTGTGTATGTTTGCCTATTTGAAAGATGCAACTGATTAACTCTTTAAATTGGATGTTTTAACTCTATCAACAATATTCACTGAAGGCTAAATTGATAGTCTTATAAAAGTGCAAAGTTTGACAAGTTAAATGTGATGACTCAACAAACCAAAACGTGTTCGTAAAAGAAAAGAGGAAACTTGCATTTAGGACCATAAGTTATTAGTAGGACTCTATCTTTCTGACCTTGGGGAGGGGGAAACCGCAGGTCCCAGAGCAGTAGAAGGCGTCAAATGATTTTGGGGCGATTATCCACTCGCTCCAGCCGACATCGGCAAAGTCCACCTTTAGGTAGCGCCTGGCGCAGACACGCGGCTCGCTCCACTGGCGCCTCCGGGCCTTCTTCATGGTCTTCTCGTCAAAGCTCAGGACCTGGGGCTCCCCCGAGCCCCTCCTCTGGCTCTCCTTCGTCGAGGACTTGGGCTTCGGTGGCAGGTAAGCTCTTTCCCACAGCTCGCCGTTCTTCAGCGTGCGGTAGTCCACCTCCGGGAGCTCATTGTCTTGGACGGGGTCCCTGACGTGCGTGTCCCTCCTCACCCGTGCGTCGGGGAAGGTGTTGGGAGACCGAGTGGGCGCCTCGCCGAGGGGGAAAGGGTCGTACCTCTGTAGGGTTGCAGCTACACTGTTCGGCTCTGATATAGCCTGGTCATTGGCGAAGACCAGCACGTACGGCAGGTTGGATGGTGAGATGTGGTCTTGGTGCCCCTGGTACCCGGCAAGAGAGCTGAACTTGACCCGAACGATGGGTTCGCTCATCTTCCTGGCTTCTTTGACTATGTGAGATATGTCCTTAGATTGCCACGTGCCCCTCTTGTGGGGGAAGAAGGTGATGTTTCCCAGCAGGGTCCCGTGGCTGTTGTTCGGAGAGGTCGCTCTGAAGATGAGGTAGAAGGGGGGCAGCTGCTGGAGGTGTTGATGGCGGCAGGAGGAGGTCCTGAAACGCTTGCAGGACCAGGAGTGCTGCAATGGCCGCTGGTTGAAGAAGAAGTGGACAGTGGCTGACAGTATCTCCTCAGACTCTGTGATGGAGGTCAAGTTGAACCGGTAAAAGTCCTGTGTGGCGATGTCTACATTTTAAAAAAAATAAAGAATTGAAGAAAAGAATGGTACAGGAATGGTCAACATTCATTCTAACATCTTTCGGTTTGAATAACAGTGTTATATTTCCTTTGCGTGTGACTCCCGGTGAGGTATATGGGATAGGAAAGACATTCGCTCATGCATTACTTTGGACTCAAGCTCGGCCATATGGAAATGCTTATCTAAAATAACCTCACGGTTTCTATTCTATGAGTCTCTAATAATGTCTGGCTGCTTTTAATCGGAGCTAATCAAACAGTCGCACGTACATCAAACTGTTGTGACACCTTGAAGGTATTACTTTCTGTGATCCCTTTATTCCTATAATTAGAATGCAATGATACGTGAATATATAACAGGCCGTTAAGAAATGGGTCTAGAAAGACTACTGGATATTCCCCCAATATCAAAGGAGAAAATGTGAACTTCATTTTTCTCTTTGGCATTGAGGAACTAGTCTGTCATTTGAAATAATGGCACCAGGTTACAATATTTAAAAAAAAACACAATCCACCAGTCAAAAAACTCCAGCAAAAAGTATGTATGAGCTCGAGAGCATCACATTTTGGTGGTGTTGTCATCATATATCACAGTAGGATGGTATGTCACAAAAAAAATTCCACATACGTAGGTTTGATCCATAGGAACAATGTGGCCAATTTGTAATGAACACCAAATTTACAGGGAACTTGAGTTACTTTGGGAAACTTTGCATATGAAGAAAAGAGTCATAAAGGGGACCTCTTGGGTATAACCTTATTTGTTATACCATTTAATGTCATCAAGTACCCAGTGAGAATGCAGCGGCAATGCTGTGTATTGGAATCAATCAGCAATGAATGTTGTTGTTGTCAGCTGTATATTTGTTCTTCACAGTACTCTTGAGGCACACTGGGAACGTAGCAGCATGCTGAAATTCTTGGTATGTTACTAACCAGCCAGGATGAATTATAGCCCAGATATAACCGTGTCATAGATGTACAGGTTAGGGAAGAGGGGGCCTTTGTTTAAAGTATCCCCTTTAAAAAAATGCAAAATGTATCTCTATCAATTGTTATTTTGCAGAATGTACATTTTTGGGTTAAACTCTGCAATTATAACATTAAAATACTAGCTCAAAACGGCCAGATGCTGTGAGATCATAGGAAAAATGACTACTTTTATGTTTGCAATCTTTGTCCTTTAAAGTCTGTGTGTGGCCCTGCTGTCATTGTTTTATTCTTTCAACTAATATCATGCACTTATTTCAAAGGAACATGTACAGCTTTCAATGCAGGAGTATTAATTTATGGCTAATATGGAGCACTTACAGAGATAAAAATTCCATAACAATACTATGGTACTGCTAAATAGCATCTAGTTTGTGTGGTCAATCCATTGTTCATCTTGCTGCATGTTATGTTGGCTTGTTAAGGACACAAGTGCTTACCACAATTATATAATCAATAACAATTATCCCAGACAAAATAAATAAATATATACATAATGATCGAAACCAAACATTAAATTAAAAAAGGCTAATATTACTAGTTTTACAAAGTGCTGTTTATTATTATTATTATTATTATTATTATTATTATTATTATTATTAGTAGTAGTAGTAGTAGTAGTAATAGTTGTGGTAGTAGTAGTATTATGAAGAAGATTATGAAGAAGAATATTTGACATAGGATTATTATTATTATTATTATTATTATTATTATTATTATTATTATTATTAAGTAGAAGAAGAATATTTGACATAGGATAGCAACTGGCAACACGACTCGGAGCAGAATAACCATGTCACATTCATAATAAATACTCATCTCCTGCTCAGCCCGAAGTTGTTAGTAACCGACAGATGACTTGCAAAAATTCTCAGACAGAGGAAATACAATCTTTTGATTCCGACAGAAAAAATGCAGTTGCGCTGAAGGGAAATTTATATTGTGTCTGGAAATGAACTTCACTGATAGGTACAATATATGATAGATGTGCGACGGTGAAGAGTTACTTCTAACCATATGTAGAGGTGGCGCTGTATGACTTCAGTTTTTTGAATTACCATACTGAACTGCTTGATGGGCTTATCTCACAGAAGACTGATCACCCATCAATATATTCAACTGAGTTGATAATAGTTCAGTTTTTTCTGATAAAGTATATTTCAGTCCATATGTAGCCTATAAAGTATATATCTCTCTTAGAGATTAAGCGAGATGATAGATATGCATATCGCAATTATAGGCTATACTTTAACAGAATACGATTTTTCACAATGCTACTTTTTAAAAGTAAGAACACAGAAAAAAACAATACAAATGAAAAAATTTACCACCGAATACAATTCCGAAATACATCAGCAATGTGGACAATTTGCAACCAATATTAAAGCATGCAGGTCAATACGTTTCCGTAACATGTTTCGAAACGTTGCAGCATCGCCTGTAACTGGCAAATTGTATTCCATTTTTCATTAGTGGGCAAAGAATAAGTACATATTAAAATTCGCTAACTCACCTGCACTTGCCTTTAAACTTCTAACAGTATTGCCGTCTCTCGGGCGGTTGAGCTCTTTGTTGTATTTATCATAGAGCTTGAACATATGTATTGACACCATGTCTCGCACCGATCTGTCAGTCGTTGAGGTGTCCCAAGTTTGACCATCCGCTGCATCAAATACTCCGCTGTCCTGCCCATTTATGATGGCATCCTCAGACGCGGCTGTTCCGAGTCGAGATTTTAAACAGAGGGATACAAGCAAAAGAAACACGAATATAACTGACATTATGCCGAATATTTTCCAGGATTTGCAGGTTTTATTATAGCCTTGTTATAGGAAAAAAGTTTGAACATAAATGATTAAAATATAGATCACAAATAAACGTATCAAAATCAGTTTTATATCCAGGTTATTCAAATGTGTTATCTTGCGATGCTCAACGTGCACATCCACTGAAACGTCTGATGTAGACTTAACGCGGTCCCAACACTTAACACACTTGTTTCTTCTTACCGCCAGAAGCCAAGTGGTAACGTTGAAGCAGTGAATGATGCTGACGTCTTCGGCTACCAGCCAACGAGTGCAGTCGCTACTGCGCAACATCTCCATTGGAAGCCGCCTGAAGTCAAAAGTAGAAACGCACCATCTCCATCAAAGTGCAACAGAGTCAGCCCAATAATATACAATAAGGGGAGCATTTCAACGGAACCAAATGAATAACCGAATAAATTAGATTCAAATTCAAATTCGATGTTTACATATACTACAACCACTGACTGCAAAGCTTGATTAACAACAACAGCACATTGAACATTAGTGGGCTCCACAGTAATACAATTGCAGGTCTGTCAGCAGTAAATGTCCTTGTATTATTATTATTATTATTATTATTATTATTATTATTATTATTATTATTAAAGGTTATACAGCCTAAACTTATACCACATATTATATGTCATAGGAATGTGGTAGAACCTGTGCTGTAAGGGTCAGTGTGCCGACTTTGTGCAACTTCAACAACACCACCCACCCCCCCTCCAACCACCGCCGCCATGCTGGATTTTTCTGGATAGTGTGACAGTTTTTTCATGTTCTTGCCAAATGATGTTAATAAATAGCAGAACTGTGGGCTGGTAGGAGATTCGCTGTGGGGCTCACACTCTCAATCCGCTTGCCCCAGACCACCGAACAGCTAGAGGTCCATTGGCTTGTAAACTGGATCATTATTAGCATTTCGACATCCATTCAAAAGTTTTGTGAGGAGCCAGCTGCAATTTGGAATAGCCTGCCAGCAGTTCGGAATGGAAACAAAAATCCATGCCTCATACAAAAGGATTTTTAATTTGTCTCAAAAGCACAATCCCACCCCATCCAAAACCAGAGATTTGCTTACAGGTTTTATTAACCTCTGCATCAACAAGTTCAACTGAAAGACACTTCTGTCCAAAGCATGCAACTTCCAAAGCTAATATTGCAAACAACATCAAGCACAGATATCCCATACATATTAACACCACAACAGCATGAACTATACAACTATTATACTATGTACACTACATATACTATATATTTAGTGCAAATAGTGTACAAAATACATATATTTACAAAAAAGAACAGTTTATCAGGTATCAGGGATGTAAGCTGCAATATAAGGGTTAGATGTAAGCTGTATGCATCTATGCTGTAAGTATGTGTCAGGTTTATTACTTATTAAATTAATTTAATTTGATCCAAACTCTGGCTATGGAAATAAAAATTAAAAACAAAACTGGTTAAGTACAAAGTACACTGTTGTAGTATTTGTTTTCAGGGATGCCAGGCAGAACTCACATTACGCAATAACACTGTTCATCAATCAAGAGAATGAGTTGTTTCGCCTAATTTCCAGTATGATCCTATTACTTGCTCCATCTTGTCTTTTATTGTTGCTTTGAAAAGACCACATGTTTCCTTTTGTTTCACTTTGAGGCATACATCTACTCACTCCTTGGCCTTAACCCAGTAATAATGACTCCATTTGTATCTGTTCAGCAGCCATTCATTAATACGCATTGCCCACTCGATGCCATTACTAATCAAGTCTATTACCATGATATATTGCACTTGAAATTATACGGCATCGTATCATTATTAGGTTAGAAAGATACATGACGACTGATTTTAGATACGTTTTCTGCAACTGACAGCCACAATGAAATCGGTTTGTCACATACAGCTGTTTGGAGCTGACTTATAACCCTCAGGCATCTGATTACGTTTGGCAATATAATTAGTGTTCGTCATTAAATGGCCACTGCCCTCCTTCAGATACATTTTGATTGCTTTAAAGCTGAAGGAATGCACCTTTTGATCTTTGACAAAATATGTAATATACACTAAAATATTTGTTTGTATTACATTGCTTTTTGAGAAGTTTTAGGAAAGGGATATTTCTCCATAAATGATTTATTTTCATGAATTTTCTTGCATGATGTACTGTATATGAATAGGACTGACAGGAAAATGGGAATTTATCAAATCCGAGTATGTGTGATGTGTGTATCCCAAACGGTGAGAAACTACCTAATTTAACCATTGTACTCCTTTGTTTTATTTTAGGCCCAGAGATCCATTAGACAACATTTGTGTCTCTATCTCTATCCAGTTTTACATGTCCATTTTCCAGTGTCTCTCATGAGCTTTTTAGAGGCTGTTTTATTGACTGTTTTTGTGGCTCAGTGATATCAATGACCCTCTGTTCTGATTGGCTGTCTAACTCCAATAAACCGAACACTGTCTATGCCGAGCGATTGGATTTATTCCTGCTGCAAGGTGGGCTGAAGTAAATTAGTGCATCGCAGTGATTTCATCATTTCACAGATATCCAAGCAGCTTGTTTTTGTCAATCTTGTGCCAAATCCTTCATGTGCTGAGCTGCTTTAGCAGAGACTTCCTCGCCAGCTTGTTCTGCCACCTCAGCTACCTCCATGTCCTCCACCATTGCTGTGGTCTCTGTTACAGCAAAGATCACAGGCACATCCCAGGCAGTCACACCCACCATTCCAGTAACAATACTGTGCCCCACCTGTAAAAGAAGCAATGGAACCCCAAATGATCTTGTACAAACACCTGAATCACTAGCGAATATACTTAAATATATACCAAAGCAAAGCAAAGTTTCCCATTGCCAGCTTGGGTGGTTACAAGTGCATCATTGCATAATTGAGAGAGAGACAATATTGAGATAGAGAGAGAAGTTGGAGAAGGAGAGGTAGAGTATGGCGGTGGACCTAAAGATGATGGAGGCCAAAAAAGAGAGGATAGAGAGGAAGATATTTGAGGAAGAAAAGACATGGAGTGGAACATACTGAAGAAGAAGCAAGTGAATGATAAAGGAAACATAATAAATAGAGAGAACCGTATGGATGAAGACACATCAGATGGAGCAGGAGAAGAAGAAAATTATACTGATGATGGAATTAGTGGACATGGAGGAGGAGATAATCTGGCCAAAAACACCTAAGCTTGTCTTAATGGAAAGAGAGACATGGGTGGACATGAATAAAAATAGATTCTCATGTTCCTTCATAAATCAGAAAGAAGACAAGAAGTACCTTCTTAAAGATGAAAAGGAAAAGAAAACATGTGCTAAGAAATGTAGATCAGCTAGCTATCCTGAAGTTCTGGAAAAATTGGAAGAGACAAAGGCAGACTGCACGTGGAATAGTAGGTATTCTTACTTATATTTTACACTATACTGTGGCAGATAGGGCTCGGTTTTTGGGAAGAAGGCACAGCAATCCGAGGACCACACCCACTGGTGAAGTGGGCAGACACCTGGACTACATGATGAATTAGCCCAGGCTTGTAAATGCTCTTTCCCGCAGTAGGCGTCTGAGACCGGGGAACTACAGACAAGAGAGCTGTGGTGAGAGAGAGAGCCGGGGCTGAAGGTCACAGAGCTGACAAATGACAGAGCGGAAGCTACAGAGCCAAAGCTACAGTTTGGTTTTGTTTATTGTCATTATCTTAGCTTGTTGTCTTGAGCACAATTCCGGGAGGGTGACGGGCAAAGACCCTTTTGTTTATTCATAATTTGCACTCTCGCTCCCCCCTCACCCCTCCCGCCGCAACTGAATAAAACACCGGTGCAATCTGGTCAGTCACTACTTACCTGTGTCCATCTCTTCTGTCCACCCAGGTGACATATACATTGAAACTGAAGATTCACATATGTTTTGCCAGGAGCTTTTGCTTTTCCAGTCATTAATATGACTGGAAAAGGGATGAAGAACCTCAAGATAATGATGAATGAGGAAAGAGAAAAAATTAAGGGAGAGATTAAATTGTATGCAGGCCATGAAAACCTGTTTTGGATGAATCCAGAAATGCTGTTTGATATGGCTGTGATTAACATGAGTGGGCAATTTGGAGTCTGGAATCTTCAAGAAAATCATCAAGAAATTAGCTCAGTTGGCTTTTCTATCACATTGTGGGATTTGGGTTTATGCTAAATGCAGGAAATAGAACACACAGGTCCACAGAAATAGTAAAAACATGGGATTATTGAACAGGGTGAAGTATGGTGGGTAGTTTCTCTACAGTAACAGTAACCATAAAGGCCTGTTTTCGATCGACCCAGAAATGCTGTTTGATATGGTTATGATGGTTATGATTAAGCAGGCTGAACGCATTAGACAGCTGGGAGGGAGAGATTGAATCTGGAATTTTCAAGAAAAGATGTCAAGATATGAGCCCTTTTCCATTTAGCTATGGGATTTGTGTTTACCCTAGATGTTGGAGGTCCATAGCAATGGATTTGCGATTACCTGGAATCTTCCAGAAAAGACCACAAAATTAGCTCATCTGTCAAATTGTGGGATTTGGGTTCATGTCCCATGTAAGAGGAATAAACAGGCAACTACAGAGTTGCTGAAGCTGAAACTGAGCAGTTTTCAAGACCAAGAACAAGACATGCCCAACTTTACATTGTTGTGTGTGTGTGCACACATGCTCATAATTCAGATATGGCATGGTTTAAGCACATTATCTGTATGACAATGAATTTACTTTCTGAAGCCACTGGACTGTACGTGCGTATATGTTGGGGTTTTATGTTGTCTTATCAGAAATTGTATTTCCAGGAGATAAATGGAGTACATCTCTAGAAGATGTCAGAGACATCATTTTGTATTTTGGGGGTTGGTACTGGTGGACCAGAGTTCAGTGTGAATAGGCAAACCTTGCAGGAGATTTCAATAACAATAACAAAGTTCTTAAAATATGTTTGAGATTGTTTTCCATCATTTACCCACATCTGGGAACCAAAGCTTAAAAGCTGGAATCTCTGGGACACCTGCACTGGGTCATTTCGGGGAAATAAAAAACAATGTATCCTGCCTTACGGAAATATACAAATCATTTCCATCCTGTACATTTGTTAGATCATATCATTTTGTCCCCTGAACCAGAAACAACATGAAATGGAATATTTGTATCAGTGTTTTGATGAGTCATAAATTGTAGTTTGACAGAATTGTGGATGGCGAGAAAGTTATCTGATGCAACTGTACCTTGAATTTGGTCATCTGAGACTCACTGAAGGATTGTTTGTGTGATCCAGCAGTTACCTCACTGGACTTTCATCAAAATGATTTCACCATTAACTACTCTCTCACAGAATATTGCTTTCTGTACAGGCTTTCACAGTATCCAAGCGTTACATCACCCATCTCAAATTTGAATTTTTCCGCAGTCTTCTGTCATCAAATAGGGGGAACATTTCTTTTATAGTGCATGAGAAGCCAGCTGCTTCATCTGCCCATTTGACCTCTGAACAAATTCTCCGCTAGAGCTTTAAGCCATTTTGAGGTGTTGTGTTAAGGTCTATGCTTCTCTGACACCATTTTGAGGAGTGAACACACAGTTGGATAGATTGCCAAGCACCACTTTCTTAGTTATTTGATTCCTTTTCTTTCAGCCCTTGGGGGGACTGGAGGGTTGGGCATGCAACTGACTTACTTCAGCATAACGCGAGGGTTCAATTTACAGGCTGACTAGAATTTTTACAGTTTGCGCTCGGCCCATTGAACAGTTGACACGTATTTATTTTTTCAATGTGGCTTTGGAACTAAATAATGTGTGCTCAAATAGTCCTCGCACTGAACCCTCTGAGTGCAATGTAACAAGCAACGTAACTTTTTGTACTCAAGGGGTCTGGCTAGTTTAGTAATGTACTGGAAGGATACTGGCAAACCTGCTAAGCAGGGTTGGCATTGTCATATCATCTGAAATTCAACAGCCCACAGATCATATCATTGATATGTGAGTAGTTCACTCTTACTCATCTGTGTCTGCGTTTATTTTTCAGTTGGTCACAACCCTGTCTTTCTTGGCCTCTGGTGTGTGTGCGTGTGTGTGTGTGTGTGCACCTGTACCACTTAACCAATCAGAGCTTGATTAACCTCTAAAAGATTGCCATGGCAAAAATATCCATTAACAGGCAAGAATGAATAATGTGCAACTAAAAATAAGTTTCCTTGTTGGTTTTGCTGATTTGTGTTTGTGATGCATTTCTCATTAATGAGGACTGAATGAACATAATTTTTTTTTTTTTTTACATTTTCATAGCTCTCAGAGCCTCTTGATTTCTTGTGTATTGCCTAAGCTGACAAACTATGCATTTACTGTTTGCACTGTTTATTTGGCTCAGTAAATAAATAAAACATGCACCCTGGACAGAGACTAGTCAATATAAACCTATAGTGAATCCAAAATGTAACAAATTCACAATCATAATAATATGCTCTCCTAACCTTGATTAAAACCCATAGACTCTTCTTGGGGTTATAAATTAGGGAACCAATCCCCCGATAAGAAATTTTTCTCAGTGATGGTCATTTCAAGTGTCTAGACTCATTCAACACATTTCTCTACCTGTGTACATTTCAGCCAAGCCGTTTCTAATATCCAGCCAATGAAAACACACATTCTGCCAGGTTTCGGGGCTAGGAGAGGGTGGGGGCGGGGGTTTGAGGGCAGAACTTCCTCAGGGTATTCAGATTCATGCAGCCAGTAAAATATAGTTTGCAGCCGCTGGGCAAAAGCCTAACAGTCGATAAAGCTGATTACTGCCATCAGGGGAAATGCCAGACTGCCGGAAATGTTACAAGTGTCAGCATTTATTATTTATGCATCTGCAGACGTGTTACCATTTCCTTACTGTAAACTGTTATAGATATTATCATTATTCGCTTGCCTTAAAAAACACACTGTACATTGTATACAATAAATAAATAAATAAATAAATAAATAAATAAATAAATAAATAAATAAATAAATAAACTGATGAATTTAACAGTACACAGGAAGGGACGCCATTTTAATTACAGGATCCAGAGAGCAGGCGTGCAATTTATAGCATTCATTTCGGCCATTCATCAAATTGGGGGAATCCTTCATCTCCAGAATGCCATGTGAGGTGCTTTATTTCAAGCATGGAAAAATAACATGGTGGAAACCCAGGTGCTCGTTTCGTTTTCTTTAAAATAACGGGAAGTTAACAAAAGGCTTCTGTTGATATTAAATCAATGTTCCTGGACAATTTGGCAACCACATTCATTGAGCAAATATGCGGTTTAGCTTGGGAGGGAAGTAATTGTACATAGGAATACTGTGTGTAGTTGTATTTTGCATCATCACTGAGCATGATCTATTACAGAATCATTCTGTAACAATACTACATAATACTACATACAATAATAACATTACACAACACTTGAAATGCTCTTGTCTCTTGACATGCACATGAGAGCAGTGAGGAAAATAACAGCAGGCAGTAGTTTTTACTGATCAAAGGGGGAGGAACTGGTCTATCACGAAACAGTGTTAACTTTATGTTACGCATTCGTCACTGATATACAGCTACTGCAGCAAATGTAAAAAATAAATACTTGTTACGAGTATATACGAATACTCGGCTCATCCCTACTTGTAACCCACCCATTTCATGTCAGAGATACAAATATGTGGTTGGTAAGTTGGTTCCAAGGAACCCAAAGACCATCCCCCATCCTATGAATGGATGCAGTAGATGATTACCAAAAATCTGAAAAAGTAATTCCAAAGTTTATGGTTTTGGTCTGGAATTTCAGAATTTCAGGCTATGCCACTGACAATATTATGAATTACATCTGGAGAGAGAGAGAGAGAGAGAGAGAGAGAGAGAGAGACCCTCACATTCATTCAGCATGAAATAATTTCATAACTGGCTATGTCAATATTAAAGTGTTTGCATGGGAAGCAGGTTTATGGAAAATTACTGCTCCACATGGAAGTAAACTTTATTTGTAAGTCTCCCATGTCTTGTCCAGTTAAGCAGACACAATTCAACACGAAGACTGTTCAAAATGGGCCACTAAAATTGTTCAAATCTGCCAAGAATTGTGTGGCATTCACAATATCACTTTAGTGATGAAGGCCTAGACCCGTTCTGCTTTAACTGAAACCTCACTTTGTTTGTTCCACTGTTCCCAAGACCAAACCCAAAACTGAAAACTGAACACTTGCATCGTTTGTTGGTTTTGGTTTACTGATTACCAGATTACCCACTGCAATACAAAAAATTGAAAGAAAAACCAAACATGTTTCCTTTTTAATTCCCGGACTGGCGATCCCCTGGGCTCCATATGATGTGTGATGATATGAGGGGAACAGCAGCTCTTTGTCCATACAGAGAGCGGCAGTCTCCATGGAGACACACCAGACCTCGAAACATCACAGGAGGCAAATTATACGCTGCCCCCACCGCGTCCCCATCAACTTTTTATTAGCCATGTGAGCAGGTCATAAAGTTCACCATAGCCCCGTCACAAAATGACAGGCCCATTGCATAACAGTGTTTTTAATGCGGGCTTCGGGAGAGACTCCTCTTATACTTATTACATCTGATATTGGATTTCAGCACTTCATCTCATTCAACAATACCTGAAGCATATGCTGTGCCAGCATGGCCTGTTCTAAAGGTGCTGATTTATTTAAAATTGCCGTTGACTGTTACCCAAAGATACAGTTGAGTCTCAAACATTATTTCACTGCCCCTTCATCTATGGTATACATTTATAATCCATTTCTTCTTCTTTCATTTCACACTGGCCTTCATTAGCCTGCATATTAATTTGAAATTATTATTGATTTGTTATGATGGTTGTGTTTTCTGTCTCCAAACATGTCTTCCATTATAAATGTATGTAATGAGTTGCAGGCCCCATACTTTCAAACTGCATGCAACATGGGTTGCTTCGAACTTTCTGCAATGGATATTTTTTATAAGCCTTTTTTTATTTTTATAAGTGAGTTATTTTCTTGCTGAAAAAAAAGGTTTTATAATTGTGTACCTTGCTTCTCACCCTTTCCATACCTAATTGTTCATGGCACATTCTAGCCCTAATGAGCCGAACATACCAACATACAATACATACTGTAGATGAGGCTGGGTTTGACCACAATCAAGTCTGCTTCAAGTAAGGGGAAACATGCATGACACAATGTTGGTGGCCCGACCAAGGTGCAGTTAGACTCAGTGTTATGGAAAGTCTTAAAGTCACTGCCAGCACATTCCACCACAACATCAGTTTTTACTGTTGTGAGAACAACGCTATGGTTCGAGATTGACAGCCTTAATGAAACACACATGTGGGGAGACCTTAGCAAGCGTACTAGCACCAATGTCTAAGAAACATAAAAGCTTGCCTGCATAAATTAGCACCGAACCATGAAAACAGCACATTGTGCTGCTGCTGTTTGTGTGTCAGGTTGTGTCAGACATCCATAAAAACCACAGCTGCTCCCGTTATACTTTCACTATTATCTTCACTTGCGCCACCACAAACAAGTACAAATAGTCACAAGAGTTTATGTTTCAGTCACATTCAAACACAAGCAGGTTTAATGTGTTAAAGAAAAGGCTAATGGAGTAGTCTTTTTTGCATTTTGTACAGGCTTGGTCTGGATCCAGACAACATTAGTCTTTAACTTTCATTTGCAATTACCTCATTGTTAACACAAACACAATACTTGTGTGGGAAAAAAATCAGCAGTATAAGATTAAAATGCTGTAAGTTGGCATTTGGAAGTGTTGGTAAGTGTAAAATGAGGACAAATATTCGGAAAGATGCCCTTGTCTCGTGGATTTTATAGTGAATGGATCCCTTCTGTTAAGAAAAAACAGAATCTACATTGTATACTTCTAGAAAGGTGGAAATCTAGGATGAGACACAATTTGACAAAAATTAGCGGAGTGGTTGTATATGACTGGGATCCACAAGTTCGGTTGTTCGATTCCCGGTGTAGCCACAATGAGGTCCGCACAGCCGTTGGGCCCTTGAGCAAGGCCCTTAACTCTGCATTGCTCCAGGGGAAGATCATCTCATGCTTAGTCTAATCAACTGATGTCGCTCTAGATACGAGTGTCTGCCAAATAGTATTAATTTAATGAAATGTAGTGGCTAGTTGCAGTTTTAAGATATCACCGCCATTTTTGTTGGACTTGAAGGAGTGATGTACATCATTCTTTTTGACTATGAATGTAAAAGGTTGTATTTAATATCCCTGAGGATTCATGTATTACCATGCAGTCACCTGTAATGCACCATGGCTTTGCTTCCAGGACCTCAATGGAAAGCCCTTGAGATTGGAGATGATTCCTCCTCATGCTTCCAACGCCACACACATTCAGACCACCATCACGACCCCCACCTCCATTCCAACCCTCAACCAATGTCATGGTAGAATAGAGCTGCTGTACAATATGCTATACAGCCACTTTACACAATATAGCAATATTCAATAGCCCACTCCAGAAGTTAGACACCACACTTACTGAATGTCTGGAGCAAAAATGTGAATCGTGGTCAATCTCATCCCATAACTGTCAAAAGACTGTGTAACGGACTTTGACAACTGAAAACGCCAGTCAGATTTATGCATTATTTTTAAAAATGCCATCTGACATCTTTTCTCTTGCTCTATCTACCGCGTTGTCTTTTCCTAAAGCACCAATTAGTCCCGTAACAAGGCCGTCTGGCAAGAATTTAAGAAAACAAAGACAGAAACGCTCAAAGATGTGCTATAGCACTTGTAGCTGTGTGTGCAAGCTTATATTTCTTTGTTTGAATCTGTCTCCAAAATAGTAATGTTGCATTGCATGACTGCAGAATACCACAGCACGGTCATCCCAGTCTCTGTCTGCGACCACACGCATCAAAACTGCAGCAGCCTGAAGCAGACAGGTCCAGAGCACTTTGCCAAGTTAGTAATCACATTCGATTATACAGGCTCTCTTAGCATTAAGCCTTCATAATTCTGAATTCATAAAACTGGATCACACTACTGATATTAATCCCTTTCCCTTTCTTGAGCAGTATTTTCAATGCAATTTTTTTTGTGCATCAGAACATGTTGCTTTTTTGTTGCTGGAGGCGTGTATTTCTGTACAACCAGAGGGGTCGTCTCGACAGTGAGATCTCTGTTGTGGGGACAAAGGCCCATCTCGCCAGCTGAGAAGTTGTTCAGGCAAAAGCGGGAATTTTTCACAGATCCTTATGTCAAGCTGTCACTAATGCTGGGAGAACAGAGACTGGAAAACAACATGAGCACTGTACTTGTCATGCTGCAATCAGAGCGCTGTACTATTTGTGCTGCTGGTTCAAGCAGACTGTTGGTGGCTGACTGAAGGAGTCACTATTGAGGCAGGTAGCCCCAAACCTGATAGCACTGTTTTCAGTTTTCTTTTCCAGAAAGAAATGGCCCATAAAGAAAAAAATGTCTCATGGCCCTTAAAAGAAAACAAAGTCTAGTTTCATTGCAATCAACTGTTCTAAGGTCATTTTCAGTTTTTGTTTTGTGGCTGACCTGATATGACTTTGACTTTTGACTGTTCACTTTTGCCCGATACCTTACCTCTATTTTTTATTCTAAAAACTACTTGGGCTGCTTCTACTATCTTGTACTGTATCTGAAAAGCATGTATCCAATACACTGAACTCTAATGTTTTATGATCTAATAGAAGGAGGGCAAGAGGAGAAATGTATGGTTTGGTTATTACAGCGGTGAGCTGGGTTTGCGAGAGATTATCTTTGGTGGCTAACCATTAAGCGGCTGGCTAGCATTCGGTAACTTTACAGTAGGTAGCTGTCTTTATTAGCTAACTAAATTCATTTTCGTATCTCAGCTGGCAGGCCATGATAGCTTGGTCCCACCACACAGTACTACTGCTTATATTTTAGGGAGATTCAACCGGCTTATTTCTTCTCCTGGGCTGGAGCTCAGGCCTAGCCTCCTAGACTTTCAGAAGACTTGAGATAAATGGCTTGCGGGGAAAGCGACTACTAAAACAGATGTTTTACAAATTATATTAGACCGTGGTTTTCTTAGCTCACTGCTATCAGACCATAGCCTGTGACGGCCAGAATCATCATGGGGGTGTTTGCAGACGAGGTTGAGAATGGGGGTGTAGACGTTTTTGTATGTAAACAAAGGGCCGCATCCAGTATTCTGCATAGTCTGCCATAACGCTTTATTTTTACAGAATTGTTTAGTAATTTAGAGTAATACCATAAGAAAAAGGTACTGTATATAATAAACTGTGCTTCTATCACAAGATACTGTATATAATAAACTGTGCTTCTACACAAACTTGTCACAATGTGTGATCTTTTAGCTTGGCAGCAGCATAATGATTATTAAAAACCAGCGGAAGTGCAGTATGTTTGTTGCACAAGTTCAGTTGGTTTTACGCAAAACTCTAGGGTTGATTTCACAGACAGTGGAGCAGAGCTGTTTCCTTAATTGCTCCTTTTTTATGCTGTGTTTTCTCCAGACTGCCTCTGCTTATAAAGCTCTTTTATGGTTCCCTCATGCCCTGTACATTTCTTCCCACAATCCTCTGCTCTGTTGTTGCTTGTCATGCATCCTGCCGCCACAGGTCAGAGCGACAGAGTAGATTGTTGCCATTGTCGTCCCGACACACTTGCACCAGCTGGCATTCTCAGCCCATGAGTGAATAAACCATAGTGATCTTTCAGTGACATGCTGGGCTCATTTAAACTCCCCAGGGGGTTTGTGGGGCGAGGAGCCAAGCGCCTGAAGAGGGGAAGAAGTATTTACCAAAAGAAAACACAGAAGCTACAGAAGTCCCTACCACCAAACTAGGGCAATGCTTCATTCTGACAGGAATTCATCCAAATCACACTGAAACCACTAGTTCAGTTGCACTAATGTTGGAAATCAATAAATTCCTTTGTAGACTCTCCAAATTGATGGTAGAGCCAGGACTCAAATGGAAACAAGTTCAAAGTCAGTCAAGTGAAATGATTCTCTCCTTCTTCAGTTTGATATCAGACAGACACTGGCTTCTGAGTCAATGTAAACAAATGGAACCAACGTTTGTTTTTCTTCTGCAACATCCTTGCAAGGGTTTTTCAGTCAATGGGCCTTTGCACACACAAAGTGATTAATGTTCTACCAAATGTGCTGATGCTATATTTTTATTTTTATGTGCTGTGTGGATATTTCTTTAAGAACCCTCTCAGGTTGCTCCACTGTTCCAACCACAGCAAATGGTAGCTGAGAAAGACCTGAAACCCTCTCGCATTGGGACGCTTATCAGATGACTATGACATTAATCTTTTTACAAACTCTCTGCCCATACTGTACATATCAAAGCACACTTTTTTCTTGCAGATGGTGGTGTGCATTCCACCCGTTTAAATACCTGGGCCTCACCACTAAAATGTATTTTTAACGGAGCGTATCATTATCCATTACCATAATGTAAAATTTAACAGTAAGCCCCATTCTCGTTAAAAAATACCTAATTTCCATATTACTCTCCTGTTGGGTCATTATTGAGTAAGTAACCCCCAGAAGTACCTGGAATTTCAAAATGTAGGGGGGTTGGGTCGGAATACTGTCCCAAAGGAAACTCTGAATTGGGGGGCCAGGGACTGGTATCAAAATGACAAAATTAGGGATTAGAAATGGTGGATAGCACCAACAATGACACAAAGGCCAACACCACTCTAGAAAGGTTATGTAAGGTAACTCATGCTCTCACAACTCATTTCTGTACATTTCTGTATGTTTCCCAACCAAAATCTGCATGCATGAAGTCGCACAGGACTACTGAGTATAAAGTCTGTTTTAGTTTAAAATCACCTGGTGGTTCTTCAATCCAATTGCCTAGATTAAATCAACATTGTCCTTAACTTTGAGGAATTTATATGCAAATACACCTTTTTTGGTGAGAAAAAAACTAGAACAAAGTTAACATCTTTAACTGTGTTTATAAGGGTAGCATTTGCATTTGAGTCAAAGCAAAGATCAGTGTTTATTGAAGCCAGACTAGTAAGTTATGCAAAAAAGTTTCAGAACTTTTCACCATCAGAAGTCTTTTAGTTTCTCTTTCATATCCGTCTCTCTTTCAGTTTTTGTAATTGTATTGGATGAAATATGTCAGGCTTTGGGTGAGGAAAGGCTTTTAAGTACATATGCCATGTTGATTTTCTTGTACCTTTAAAGGTCTCGAGGGAAACGAATGCCTTGATTTATGTGAAGAGGCATTCTTAACCATATTTACTGTACAATCATGCAAATCCAAAAAAATGAGAAACCCTAACATTTTCTTAAAAAACACATATCCAGAGATATTTTTTTGAGGAGAAATTAAGCAAATGAATACAGAGGACCGTTAAACGTTTCGCACATTCTTGTCCAAACAAGAATCAAAAGCTCTGCCCTGACCAGTCTTGAGCGAGCAGGCGGTGGTGGAAAAAGCCAGCGTCTGCCGCTTCGCCACACTACAAACATCGGGGCTGGATCGCATCAATGCGGCTTTTCTCCCAGGTGAAGCGCGGCCGCAGAAATCGGCCAGTATAAATCTGAGGGCGGCATGCGAGTTTGTCTTGGAGAAGGGTGGTGTTTTTGCACCTCTCATTTGAGACTCCTCTGTCTCAAGACACCTCTCATTCCTCCTACCAGACTAATAGCTGATCCCAGAACAGTGGCTGTTTGGGTTGTTCATGGCTGAAAACCATGGCTTCACCACCTGGGTGGAAGCAACGGATAAAGTTTAAATTGTTGAAATGATTTCATTTCGGGAAATGGCAAATGGGAGAGATCAATCAAATGCTACAAATGACATATTTCATTATGTGACAAGAATTTCCGATTCGGGAAATAAAATGATTCATGAAGACACCACAAATGGTATAAGGAAGAAAGAGTGCTGGTTTAACCCTTTGAAGAGTCGGTTTTTTAAATGTTTTTCAGTGTTCTAGAGCTCCATTGCTCTAAATTGCAGTAATACCTCATACATTTACTGTAGAACCCAAAGAATCCAGAATGAAGGTCCTTCGGAACACTAAAAGAGATGTTGAAATGCACAATTTTTGAATGAAATGGGTATTGAGTATGTACTGTGCGACATTGTCTGTCTTTTACATGTGTTACATATGACGCTTATTGATTTGGCCACGACAATATCAGACTTGCGTTCAGGATGGCGAACATTAGCTAACGCCAGCTTACGTTCACGAACATATTCACTTTTTTTTCTGTTCGCCATGAACGTTAGCTAATGTCAGCTAACAGTTTGAAAAGGTAGTGCACGATGAACAAAAATGGCAAAAACGGAGAGAGAACAAAAGTGTCCAATTATTTGGCTGTTATACACTTTAATGAATGTAATATTTATATTTGTTTATTTATATTCGTAAGTACATTTGTGTTTAGCAGTCAACATTTAGTATTAATGTTATTTTTTCAATTCCATACCCTGTGCAGTTTTCTCAGGTTCGGATCTCCGAGGTTCTACTGTACATGGAATTCTAATCACATATTTGTGATCTTATACCTTAACCTTTTGAAGAGTATGTTTTTTTATATGTTTTAAAAATATATATATTTTAGTGACCTCCATTGCTTTCAATTACCAGAAATAGTTGTTACATATCAGTATTCAAATGTTCATTTATGACACTTTAAAGGGTTAAATGGTTAAGAAGGCTAAAGAACCAAATGGAAGAAAGCAAAGGGGAAAAGAGGAAGGAACCATTTTGCCATATCAATACAACAAAGACAACCCATATCAGTTGTACAATAAAAGCGCTTTGAGGTTTTTGGATCAAAGGTACTATATCAATGGTAGTCATCGCCATAGTGATTGTAACCTGTGCTTTGATAATTTACAAAAAGAACAAATAAACAGTGTGATAAGATCGGTCCAGAAGTAAGTTAGACTAAATTGGATCCCACAGCAAACATATCACCCACATTGCTAAAGGATTGTTATGCAGGCACACTGAAGCACATGCATGTATTGCACAGCTTATAGTTAGTGATCTGTCTCTCTTTGGGTGCATTTGTGTATGGGTGTGTATGTGTGCATCTGTGTGTCTATGTGAGCAAGCATGTGTATATATAAATATGTATGCTTGCAAGCATGAATGTGCATTCATGACTAATGTCTTTATTCTATATTTAGCAGGCCTGTCTGCTAGGTGTAGTGTCCCATTAAAAATAACTGTGGCATCAATACAGTGAATACTGGCATACCATACAGTTTAGAGAGAGGCGGTTAGTGACTGTGTGGGCTCATTAGCGTGCACTGCTGTCGGCCAAGCACGTTTTTATTGAGGTCTAATAGTCCTGCTGTCTAAACAGTCCAGAATCACCAGGCTGCAGTCAGCCCTCATTATGAGTAATTTACTATCTCTGCCACTGCTTCCAGCTCAGTGTCCAGATACCGCGCTATTTTTGATTACACGGACCCACCAGCAGGGCGGTGGTCTCTCAGTTATTACGGTAAGAGCATAGTTTGGTCACAGGGCAAACTGACCTGTTTTCTGTGGCATTGAAACCACTTGGATTTGTATGTGACCTAATGCCCATTCATAAGCTAGTTTTGAGCTATCTTGGGTTCAGGATGTGAGGGCTTCTTGATTTAAGAAGGAACATTTGTTCCTTATACTGTATATAGTATATTCATAATGTAATATTGCATCATTTTACTGTCACTACAATACATTTTACAACCACCGCTCATACATTACTTTACACAACGCAGACCCTCCTCAGATATTATTTGAGTTCTAATGACAGCAAAGATAAATAAATAAAATACTGCCGGTTTCTTTAATCAAAGTCTAAGAAACATTTTTCTTTTGTTTCCAGTACGCCAGTATGAGAAGTCCTGGATGATTTTCCTGCCAGATTTGGTCGAAATGCCACCAGTGAATACCCTGTGAAAATGGAGTGTGTAATTGAAAGAAAAAGGGTTTTTTGAAAAGTTTTCTTTTGGCAGAAGCAGCAGGAGAGTATTTTCAATATGGTCAAGTATTGGGATGGTTGCCAGGTGAGAGGCTCTGGTCTTTTCCCATGACCACCCGTGCTTTGGGCGATGTTGTAGGGATAAACGAGCCCCACGCCATGAGGCCCACTCTCTTCCTGCTGTGCCTCTCATAAGAGGAAACTGCTAATCACCCCAATGATAAATGCTCTTATAAGTGTTCATTCGTCATGCTTACAAGTGATGGGTTATGGGTATAAATCTCAAAGTGGCTGAAACTAAAGCATGCGTTTTATATTCCATTTCCGCAGTCAGTGTGAGTCGGACATCGCTATTGTTTGTCGGTGTTTGGTGCCTTTAGCAGCTGCTTCAAGGCAACAAAGAGGAAGAAAAGCATTTCTTGAGGTTTTGTCAATGGTTTTGGTTACACTGTATGCGAATCCCAGAAAATCCATATGAAAATGTATGTTTAAGCATTATTCCTTTAGAGAAAGGACAAACAAATAATTATTACCAGTAGCGCTTACAGTATATATATAAGTATAATGTTGTTTGGAGTTTTGACAAAGTTGTTTAAAATACAGAATGGAACACAGTTTTCAAACAATAAAATGACAAAAGGTCAAGCAAATGCAAGCATAAATGTCACTGGCACAATTCAGCAATGATAAATAAGGTTAATTCCAAAAAAGGAACATTATAAAATAGTCTACATTAACTGCCCGGCTGAAAACTTGGGCCTATATTTTCTTGTAATATAATTCATGGAAATGTAGTTGCAAGTATGTTCTGGGTCATTTTAGCTAATTGATTGATTGATTTCTATCCCCATTGTACTTTGTGCACATTTTGGGACAGCAGGGAAAGTACCTACTGCTATGCACACTGTGCAATAACAAAAATGGTTTGTTTGTTTATATTTAGGATTGACTAAATTATTTGAGATTGTAATGAGGGTTAGAGCTGAGGGTCAGGATATGGAGGAGTGGAAAGAATTAATCAGGCAAACCTTCCACAATTGTTACTGAGTGGTGACTGTGTAAAAACGCATCATCACAAACTAATCCCTGAAGTAATTGCAATATAATTTAAATAAGATGCTTTGTATATTGTACACATGTGTAAGGTCTACGTAATCAAAAGTATTACTCTCTAGTTTATGTGCTGGGTGTACTCTACAGCAAGGAGAGAGAAGAGAGCTATATGGTATACGGAAAATGCTGGGATGCATTCTGAGCGAGTCTTTATGAGCGCTACCTCGTCATGACAGTAGAGATGATTATTATTTTTAGTTTTTAGGTATTAATCTTTGTCGTGAGCCTCAGCAGGTGACAAGCAGTTTTATGTTTTGATCTCATATTTATTTGACAGCGATGACAGCCGCAGGGAATAATGATTTCTTTGGTCTATTTCATTTTCAGAGACGATAGAAATACCAGCTCTTGCAATTTCCTTTCAGGTCTCCAGTATCAAACTGCTTTCATGACATGATTTTGCAATCATGTTTTAAACCTACTGTAAAAGAGCCCAAGAGGTTTTTGTGTCTTGAGATCAGATTTACAAAAGGTATTTGCTATCTAACTGTGCGCCATGAGACATGTATTTTTATTTATTTGTTTATTCATTTTTTTTGAGAGGAGGGGGAGCTGACTAAAAAAGACATTCTTTGTTCTTTTGTAATGACAGCTTTCAGAACAGGAAATCTGAAATGTTCCGAGGTCTGGGATTAATAAAGAGATGATATGATACTCAATCTCCTGCTAAAGGGACGAACTTCATCATTATGAGACATTGGCTTGACTTCCACCGAAACGTTAGCGCTCTCTCCATTCAAAGCCGGTATTGTATTCACATTTCTTTTTCAACACGAGGTTTCGCTGCAACTGCATAAAACACACTAATACTGTCACCAAAGGAATCCGTGGAGACATTGCTGCAGATGATCTTGGTGACGTACTGTAAAGGAGAGGGCCGGGGCGGATTGTTCTGGAAGTTACATTCATGTGCTCATTTCCATCGGGGCCATTTCAGGAAACCCAATATTTTAATAGGGTCTGCAATCCGTGCACTTCTTACTCTGGAAGACAGACGAAAGCCAGAGCTATTTCTTTCAGGGCAGTTTCAGCTGTGGCTTTGGCTTCCTGTTAATATCGTCTCAGGAGGCTGGACTCCTGAGCGGCTCGGCTGACAAAGCCACTCGCCACAAGCAAAGGCTGGCTCCTTCCTTTGCCGTTTCATGGTGGACCCTCAGTTTCCGGCTAACTAACGACTGGGGCTTTGACTCTGGCGGGACGCAGTTGTCCTTGTCCCATCTGCGGCAGGGCGGGTTGAAGTCAACCGGGGTTTCTCGTGTTACCGTGACATTAGTTCCTCTCAAGGACACGGCAGGTGGCTGCAGACTACCCGTTGACGTCAGCCGGAGATATGGCCCTCCTCCAAGCAACGCTGGCTCGGTGGGGTCTGCACTGTGTAAAGTAGTCGCTGACGTGCTTGGCAGAGCATCACAGGAGAGCATCGCCGTTGACGCACGTGTGCAGGCGACATTGCCGGTAACTCGGGCCGAAGCTGAGGAAACCAGAGCGGCGAGCTTCCACGCTCTCCCAGAGCCAAGGATCTGAGGACAATTAAAAATAAAAATAAAATGGAAATCGCCGATTTCCAGCAATTAAGTATGCAGAGGGACATGAGAGGACGGGTGTTCATGCACGTGTGTTGCAGCAGCGAGAGCCAGCTCCTTTTTTTCCACCCAAACACGCATGTTCCTGGAGCGTATTAGCTGCAGTCACTGCTGCATTGCAGGTGCTGCCCCACCCTCCCTCCCCGGTTTCCTCTCTGTAATCCCCGGCCTTTATTTTTCTCAGATTTAATTGTTCTTCCCGCGTCCAATTTTCTGTCCTTCATCGTCGTGCACGGGCAGCTATAAAGCCGTCTCTCCCAAACCCGGCCAGTCGCCTCTGTTTTCACTTCGCCGTCCGCTGTTTCTGTTGACATTAGCTGTTCCGCAATTATGCAATTTTCCTGTGAGTGGCTGAGTAGCCCGTGAGTAGGAAAGGAAAGCACACTGTGGAGCTGGGAGTTTTCTGGAAGCTTCAGAGGAACGGCAAACACCTCTGATGTGCACGTGGGGTTATTTTGAAGGTTAACCGTTTAGGCCTCTGCTAGCTAAAAAAAGCACTTCTAAGAGCTTTGAAAATGTAACCAGAAAAGGCTGGCCAGAGATAGATTATTCCGTGTGCATGAAAATGGCTTTGTCTTTTCTCATGTGCGTGTGGTGCATATGCGTGCACACATATGTATATGGCAGTGTGCATGAGAAAGCAATCCCCATATAAATTGTTCCCTAATATAATAATCATAATTTGTTATTTAGCTGACGCTTTTTATCCAAAAAGACTTACAACTGATTGGACTAAACAGGGGACAATCCCCCTGGAGCAATGTGGGGTTAAGAGCCCAACAGCTGTGAATCTTAACGTGGCTACTCCAGGACTTTAACCACAAACCTACTGGGTCCCAGTCATGTACAGGCTGCCTCATCACCATGTTAGGTGTTCACGCTGTTTATGCATGCATTTTCGTAGGCATGTATTAGTGTGTATGTGTGTATTTTTAGCTGATTTAGCTCCAAGCCTTTCGGTGGAGACGAGGAAATGCTGTGATGATGGCAGCCAACACGGGGGCGAATGCTAGCATGCTGTTTTTATTTCTCACCTCGACGGCGTGAGTCGAAACACCTGTGGCGCGTTGCTGTGAGGGTTTCCCTCTCACGCGACCGGGGCGTCTGTGATAGAGGGAAGGGCGGGGGTCGTGCTGGGGGCAAGAGCCTCACCTGCAGTTGTCTTACGAGTGGAATGATGGATAAGTGAATCATACCCATAACAACAAGTAGACCTACCCTTGGCCCAAAAAGCCCTGCTAGCCATCACAGGAGAGAAAATAGAAAGGCCGGTGGCTTTGTAAAGAACATTGGTTATCACGTTGTTCATGGAGAGTCTACTGTAGATGGGAGCAAGTGACAGCACAACAAACACACACAAGCACACACAAGTCAGTAAAGACAATATATTGACTGTACATAAAGGATTTATACTAAAAACAGATCCTTCCTTGGGATGTATTTCATTACATTACAGTATTGTCATTTGGCAGACGCCCTTATCCAGAGCGACGCACAGTTGATTAGACTAAGCAGGAGACAATCCACCCCTGGAGGGTTAAGGACCTGGCTCAAGGGCCCAATGGCTGTGTGGATTTGATTGTGGCTACAACAGGGATCAAACCACCAACCTTGCATGTCCCAGTCATGCACCTTAACCACTACGCTACAAGCCACCTGATTTCCAACTGTATCTCCACCTGTGGAGATGAACCAATGTGAATATTGTCAGTTATAGTATTTCAAACAGCACTTAACCAACCTGTTCCTTTGCCCTTCGTCTGATTACAGACTACAGCAACATGAAGATCGCAAGCCCAGTCCCCTTCCAATGCTTGCAGCTTAAAGAGGGGAGGGAGAATTACAGAAACCCCCTTCTCTGTACAGGCACATATTCACCTTTCCCGCTGTCTTACTGAATGTTCTTCAAGACCACCATCTGCAAAGTTTGTGGAGGAATGCTAAACAAATGCAAAATGGAAACCTTTGCTGAAGGCCTATTTGCACCATCTACTGGTCGGTCCCAGACTGAGGCACATGTCTGTCAAAAATAACTATTTCAATAATAAATCAAAGTGAAATTTGAAAGAAATGTTTAACACTGAACTAATTTATATTTTTAATTGAACATACACTCAGTCATTATTAGGTAGACCTGTACACCAGCTTATTAATGAAACTGTTAAATCAGCCAATCATGTGGCAGCAACTAATTGCATAAAGGCTTGCAGATGAGGTCAAGAGGTTCAGCAGTTTTTCTGACCAATAGGTGATCTAAGTGACTTTGACCATAGAATGATAGTTGGGTGCCAGACAGGGTGGATAGAGTACCTCAGAAACGGGGAATTTATCCTGGGAATTTCATGCACAACTGTCTCTTGATGAGATAATTGTGTGAAAAACAGAAAATATCCAGTGAGCAGCAGTTCTGTGAGCAGAAACATGATGTTAATGAGAGATGTCAGAGGAGGGCCAAACTGGTCAAAGCTGACAGGAGGGTGACAGTAATGCAAATAACCACATATTACAGCAGTGGTATGCAGAAGAGCATCTCTGAACACACAAAATGTCAAACCTTCAAGTGGATACAGCAAATGAGTCTGATTAAGGGGAGACATAAGGGCAGTCATCTGGCTGTTGGAGGGTTGCCGATTGCCTGACCAAGTGTCCCTGACCAAGACACCTCCAATTTCTTCTGACAAGCTGGTTGATGCCTTGCATGGCAGCCAATTGCCATTGGAGTCAATGGGTGACTGTGAAGCATCAATTGTGCAGTTGAGTATATATAATAACAGCTGAACTCCCAAACACTTTTTTGTTTCCAAAGCAGCCTGGGAAGAATAATGATACATAAAAATGTGTTTTAAAAAAAGAATTCTGATGATGTCATTAAATGTACTTGTAGAATTACTCACATGGGTTTGTTCTAAATCCTGGCAGAATATTTTGAGGTCCTGATTATACTAGAATCCCTAAATCCCCTCTTGAATGTGGATTCTGCATTACAGACAATGCTGGCCCACGTTCCTTGCAGGTGCCTGGGGTGTTTTTATCTCCACCATAACAGTTCTAATGAGCGGTACTCTGCTCGAGCTGCACTGTGAACAGCCAGAAATATGTCACTGGAGACACGACTGAATGTACACCCTGAGGCCAGTCAGATCAGACTGGCTTAACGACTCAGTTAAAACTGTTTAACCTATTATGAAGACAAAATATGTGACATGAATAATAAAGACTTATTCACAAATATTGGAAAGCTATTTGCCATTCGCTCTGCAACTAAGTAATTGTACGCTGTTCTAAACACATAGTGTGCATGTAAATATAAATGTATAACTTACCATATATTGTGCCAAAGCAGTCCTGTATTTGTTAGATGTATTGTTTATACTTATTAAGTCTTCTGCTGCTGTAGCCTATCCACTTAGAGGTTTAACGCTTGTATTCGGAGATGCTCTTTTGCATTCCACTGTTGTAATGTGTGGTTATTTGCGTTACTGTCACCTTCCTGTCAGCTTCGATCATTCTGGCCATTCTCCTCTGACCTCTCTCATCAACAACGTGTTTCTGCCCACAGAACTGCTGCTCGCTGTAAGTTTTTTGTTTTTTTCACCATTCTCTGCAAACTCTGGAAACTGTTATGTGTGAAAATTCCAGGAGAAAAGCAGTTTCTGAGATACTCAAACCACCCTGTCTGGCACCAACAATCATTCCACAGTCAAAGTGACTTAGATCACATTTCTTGCCCATTATGACATTTGGTCTGAACCTCTTGACCATGCATTTATGCATTTAGTTGCTGCCACATGATTGGCCGATTAAATATTTGCATGAACAAGCTGGTTTACAGGTCTACATAATAAATTGCTCACTAAGTATTTACATATATATATATATATATATATATACATATATATATATATATATATATATATATATATATATACTTTTAATAGATCCAGAATACTTGCCTCCTGACGGTGAAAGAAAGCTTCTGTAGCCTTCTTGATCTCCTTCCATGACATCCATCTGTCTCTCAGTCCCTCCACACCCCTATAATAGGCAGTGTCTTGTGATCCTCTATCGCCGTTGGCACCAGACATGGTGGCCAGCAGTGAGTTGAAGTGAAAAATGACCTTTGGCAGGACATCTGATGAACCGGTACACTTTATCCAAAGTGACATAGTTTGAACGGGATCACATTTATCCTTTTACTGACTGGCCCACCAACTGCCATAACCAAGACCATGAGGAACACATTTCTCTTCCATATCTCCCCACGATGCAGCCCATATTTAGTTATGATTTTATATATATTTAATTTTTTCTAATATTTTTGATGCCTTTCAATGCTTCATGGACCCAAGGCATTCAAAGACCTGTTTGACCTGCCATCATTGGCCTGTCAAAACCATGCGGTTTCAGTGAGTGCAGAAAAAAATCCTTATGCAAGCCATGTATTATGGAATAACTCTGTAGTTTGATAGACAAATAGCGCCGGGTAAAATGGTTGTGTCTGTTCAGTTACGTGGATGCTTTCCAAAGTACCTGCAGGTGTGCTCTTTACAGGGGGATCTCAGTCTGTGGTCTCTGGCCTCCTGCCCAGTCTTAAGGTGCGCTGTAATTCAGTAGCAAACTTTCGCGTCAAACTCGATTTTGGGATGGCCCTGCGTCTGTTTGTTTCATACTTTAGGTCTCAACCGGTGGGATTTTTGGTGGATCAAGCGGTTAACTGGCTGCTTGTTAATTTCCCGCAATGCATTTCAGTACAATTACATATGTAACAAAGCATCGTCTTAATACATTATGTATTCTCATCAGAAATATAAAAAACCACCAATAACAAGGGAAGATAACATCATTAAGAGCAGTAGGAGCTGAGGCCAGCATTCATATATAGAGCCCGCCAGGAGCGAGTCTGATACTCCTGATGTAGCTCGCAGTACTCAGTACAGCCATCTGTTGTCTGAGTGATGATGCGTAGCTGGCTGTCACCGCTAACTAGAGACCAACATTCTCTGGATCACTGAAGATTTTTTTCTTTGCTAAAGTTGGATACAAATGTTGTGGTGAGTAGACGTTTCAGAAATTTTATTGAGCGAATAACACTTTCCAAAGACATTAAACACTACAGAACTGCAAAAGAAATGCCGGTGAAATGATATCAGTAGCAACCGACAGTTTTGCGAGTCACCCTTGATACGCGTTCGCAAATAAATAAAAATAACTTTACGAGGAGATGGAGGTATGCCGCACTTAGGTTTTCAATCACGTTAGACACTGTTCCCCTATGGGCTGTGCAGACATGTAGGGGCGAAAACATGAACTATTACTCCCGCTGATGGACTGAACGGGGTGTTGAAAAGCCAGATATGGATGGCATATACTAAAACCTCTTTAGCACAGTCCGCTGGTGCGGCTAAATTCCTCTCTGTCTGCGCCGGGCAGTGCTCAGGTTTTTCACATCTTGACTCGAGGCCAAAAAAAAAAAAAAAAAAGCCCGAATTCCTCTGCTTTACTTATTTGCTTTGGATTTGATGTGCGGTATTGACTTTGGGAAGGAGGACATCTTGTAAAATGTAGTTTGCGGAGCTGCGGCCTCCTCCTGTGTCGAGCCTGCTGACATTAACAAGGCCCAGCGACAGACCCGCGTCCCACGCTGCGGGTTTGTGGGTGGTCCCTCAGGGGGGAGTGTGAGCCCAGCGTGTGATGTGCAATAAAGCAGAAGCTAGAAAAGAGGCGGCTGACCCCAGTGATAATGAGCTTCTATTGCTCTGTCTTCAGTCTAACCATGGACCTGGAGCGGCACTTTTCTTTGTATGAACAATCTCAGAGTGCTTTACAGGACAAATTAACAAATATCAGTAGTAAATACAAACAAAACAAAAACATAACATAAATAAAATAAAATGGACAGTTATGGATTGGCTTACTTACAGGTGCCAATTGATTCAGAGGCCTGTATGTGATTTTTATGCCACAATCATATGCACATTTTTAATTGGTGTGTGAAAAATTGCTAGCTTTTAATGTGGATCCTTATATGCAGGATGTAAGGCACATAAAACATGTGGTATATTCAATTAATTGCTTTGAGAATGGGGTTATGTTCTTGGTTGGATATGCAACACCAAGCAATTGGGTGAACCCTACATATACATGGAAATAGTAAATTCAATGGTCCCGTTATCCATTCTGCAGGCCACTGTGAAGACTGGAAAGTTCATAGAGAAATTGCAGGTGCAAAATGTTTTTTCAATCATCCTTTCTCACCACTGTGGATGAATGATGGTCTCTGTGAAAACTCTGTGCACAGGCCTACCTTGCAAAATGCATAGCGAGACGCATAGGGAGTACTTTACTGTCTGCTCTTACCATTGCTATTGTGCAAAACACCCTTGGATTCTGTGCCTTTTGGGGAAGAATGGTTTCCATCAGGACCTAATAGCCGTCAAATTGCAGTCATGGAAATTTAGCTCTGTCAATCATTCTACTGGAACGCTGGTGCCCTATAAAGTCCTCTCACAGTACATGCCCTTTGTGTTTGAATAAGATGGTGAAGCATGTCGACAAGTAACTTCAAAAAGAATAAACAAATGATACAAAATATAAAAGCTACAAAACTTTCAAACTTAGTGAAATAAGTCAGTGAATAGCCTAGAAAATGAACCCCAGGTACTGAAAATACTCAACTGAATCACCTTCTGAAGTGAAGGTCAATGGCAGGTGCAGAATATGTTTTTTATTATTCAGGAATTGTGAAATGGGTGTATGCTTCATGTACCATTCATAATGTCTTTTAAGTGCTACAAAATGCTTGAAATTATTCTCCTTACAATCGCATATCAACAGCACATTCAGCCTGCAGCAAGTGCTTCATGTCATAATATTAGGTACAGTGATACACTGTGTAATATTATGTCATAAGTCCATGTATTCTCTATAATTACAAACTTGACACAATTTTGTCATCTATAAGTTGGTAGCAATCCTTATATATGCAGATAACAAGGGGGCAATGGCCACTTTTTATAACTGACTGCTTCACAATACTCAGTTTCAAGCATATGCTACCAGTTGTATGTCTTAGCCAATGGCATAGTAACTTTGACACTTACGCCCACATACTCAGCAACTCAGACAAAGCCGCTTCCAAACAAAGCAGCTTATGTAGACTCAAAACCAGAATAGTTGTGTCTTTTGGCTGTGATTATGTGGCACATAATTGGGGAGTGTCTGACACTCACTCGCACAAGGTCCAGGTTCTGTTACGTAAAGCCCAGTCTCCACCAAACAGCCGAGGTGAAACGGTTTTATAACGTCTTTATAAGAAAATTTTATCGGTGTGAACAGTCCGGTTTTAGAACGTTGGCTGTCAGCTGCTGGCGTTTCGAAAACTGAGCATGTCAAATCTTAAGCCCTGAGTTTTAGAACAATTACTGATTTAACGTTACAGTTAACTCGGGTCGTCATGGAAGCAGTCATTTATTTGTTTACTCGGCACTTTGGTGTGGACTGCCTTGTCCATACTCATGGACGTTTTGAGATTCAAACAGTCTATCTGAGATTTTTCTAGTCTTGTCTCATCTTGGCTGTTTGGCAGAGATTGGTTTTAAGTTGTAGATTTATGACTGATGACTGGTTTGGCTTTCATTTGTCATGTTTTTGGTAAAACCAGTGTTCATAAAATTCAACAGAGTTAGAAGGTTGTGCAGTCCATGTTATATTATATATTATATGTGTGCATGTGCACAGGATATGAGTTTTTTAAACCAATAGATGGTGACTGTCCGTAATAGTCCGTAATAATGGAATGTGCCAAAGTAGTCGTAACCCCTGAAGAGTAATTATTCTTGCATGTATTTATTATTTCTTGGAAAATCTCCACATGACCAGAAGAAATGCCTTTGCTCAGGTACCATCACCCTGAAGGTGATGAATTTGGGGTTCTCGCAATGAAAACAGCTGGTGTCAAACTAACTGCGTTACCCACTTACAGTAACACATTAACACTACTCTACTCTTCCAAGGAAATATCCCTGTAACATCAATGTGGCTTTGGAGTTTTAAGCTTACGTATGTGATGCTGGATCTTGTATAATCGCTGCGAGAAAAAAAAGGAACGTTTTCATTGCTTTCATTATTTTTGAAGGCACACAAAGTGTTCGCAGCTGCCTGGGGTGAAATTGTCTTTTTGTTGTTCTTTTTTTAATGGTGGTGGACACGGCTGCACGTTATGTGAGCTCATTTTACATATGAAACTACAAAAAAAGGCCAAAAGGCAGATTGATGTGCGCTATGAAGTATGCTCAACGGGGTTGTGAGGTCATCGCCATACTTTCCGCGGGTCTCTGAATCACGGGGTCTCTTCCCTAAACGACTTTACCACACGAGCGGACCCGACTCCCCTGCCACTGTGTGACATCTCCTCGCTCTGCGCAGTGGACCGCCTGCCCTCTAAACACCGTAGAGCGAAACCTCGGGTCTCCTGGTCTCACAATCACAGAGAGCTTGGAGATTTTTACAACAGCACGGAGACTTCTGCTTGAGGGATGTCAGTGATCAGTCAACGCACGGGCAAGCTACCAGACAGTGTTAGTACAGGAATGAGTACAGTGACACTGTTGCTAAAGAAGCAAAAGGAAGAAGAAAACGAAAGAAAAAAGAAACATTCTGTGGAGGCCTCCTGAAGGCATTATTGAACTTGACAGATTGAAAACATTTGGGCCATTTTTCAAGGGATCAGAAGCAGAAATGCAGACCAGATGGACTTCTGGATTCCAAAAAAAATATAGCCATCCATTTATGGAAGGGGCTTTAGGAAGGTCCGAAACTTACTGTAGACCCCCATGGGGTAAAGGGGTTCATCAGCAGGAAGGACAGTATTCCGTTGATATGTCGGTTTCTTTGCCTTACAATCAAAACATTTAGTCATTTTGTGCAAGTGTGTGCACATTTAAGACCCAAAGGAAGCTGAAATGTTTGTATATTTGTTTTCTTCCAACCCACAAAAATGTTCTGCATGAAAAGTGGTGTTCACTTCTGGTAAATGCCAGCTAGAGGACACGGGCGTTTACCATGTTACAAAACTGTGTACCATGTTAGGGCCAGCAGGTCTTAAACAAATACAAGGTGTGGAATTTAATTAGCATCAGTGGGCATGGTTTCCTGCATGTATCCTGGCTTTTATTGAACTTTCATAGTTTCAGGTGTCAAACCAAACACTTTCCATGCAGTAGCAAATGTCTCTCTGAAATGTTATGTTTACTCTGCAGTATAACAAGAGTAGATGCACTTTGACCTGGTCCTTGACTGCAATTCTACTTGATTTTGGCAGTCAAATAAAATGCACAGAAATGCAGTCGCAGCTATGCAGGGACAGAATACTGACATGGATAACTGACAGAGGTGCTCATTGACTGACCATGATAACTGGCAAAGAGCAGTGGCACAGATGGCAGTGCTGACTGATAAACACTGATAAACAGATATCAGACAGGTATGCTTGACACGGGTGGCATTGTATTTATTTATTTTTTAACATTGTGAAGCACTTATGCAGTTTATTATTATTATATCATTTACAATATATCACTAAATGACAGGGCTGACAGACAAAGATGATGATCTGACTGACAGTTCTCACACATAATATACCACTGCAACCTAAATACACTTTCTCCACATAAGCATTTGAGTGCAAAAAGTCTGCAGTAGAGCAGATCAGCTGGGTGAATAAAACTGGAACAGAAAGAAAGCATTCACTTAATCTGTCTGTTAGACAATCAGCCAGTCAAACATGACTGTGTGTTGCAAATACACCAGGATCCTTTCATTTTTATTCCAAGACTAAGTAGGCTACAGCAGCAGCAGACCAATAAGTCTAAAAAATACCTAATAAAGTGCTCTTTGAGTGTATCGGGGCATGACTGCCTCTATTCAAGCTGCCAAGAGAATGGATTTCTGAGTTTTCCCATACCTTTCCCATAACAGGACTCTGTTCAGTGATGTTGCATACACATTCACAGATCTGGCACTATCATTTATGTTAATCAAGACCTAAGCCAAGCCAATCAAGACCTAAGTCTTACATTGTAAGTTACTGGAGAAGAGCAACTGCTACCTGAATGCAATTTCATGCAGAATCCAAAGCTCATAATCATTAAATTCTTATGTGAACAGATCTATTGCCACACACATAAAGTGTGAATACAAACACAATTATACAATAAAGCAGGCAGTATTCCAGTTCTAAGAATTCAAGCCTTACTTTTTACATTTTATTGATTACATTTGGTAGGAAAATGACAACACTCGATGGACTTGTATATTATTTTAATCCTATACATTAATTTGTTTTCTTCATTGAGAGGGATAGAATTACTTGTACCTACAATGATGTTTGATTAGACTTTTCTGATGTTGGCACTAGTTACCACATTTTACCACAGTTAACACATAAGAAACCTTTATAACAAAGAGGCAGCAGTTCCTAACGAGGGGGAATTTAGATCCCATTAAAAAAGCATTCTACATCAACAGTTTTCTGTCACTTAATTTCCCTTTCATTGCATTCATGGAGGATGGAACATTCTCTAGAGTGAAGTAAGCAGCAATATCCAATGATGGATTATGGGTTTAAATGGAAATTACCTGGAAATGTCTTCTGAGAATTTCCGGCTATACAGTGGCCTACTGTTGCCTTTGGCTTGCTCTGTGGGGGTTCATAGTCTACAGTGAGCTACTGTTGCCTCTGGCTTTCTCCGTTGGGGTTCAGGCACTATAGTGGTGTACTGCTGTCTCTGGCTTGCTCTGTTGGGGTTTGGGCACTATAGTGGCGTACTGTTGCCTCTGGCTTTCTCTGTTGAGGTTTGGGCACTATAGTGGTGTACTGTTGCCTCTGGCTTTCTCTGTTGGGGTTTGGGCACTATAGTGGCGTACTGCTGTCTCTGGCTTGCTCTGTTGGGGTTCAGGCTCCATAGTGACCTACTCTTGCCTCTATATTGCTCTGTGGGGGTTTAGGCTCCATAGTGACGTACTCTTACCTCTATATTGCTCTGTGAGGGTTTAGGCCAGGGTAAACTGTGAAGCGTATTGTTACAAATCTTTTGTGTATAAATAAAAACGTGATTGATACTTTGTATGACAGTTGAAGGGGCCAAGGAAAGGAGCAGGACAATGGTTCAGTATGAACTTATTTTCATCTCACAGTGGGTTCCCTGGAGTCTGCGTTACGGCAGAATGAGGGGCACGTCCCTCTGAACAGTGCCTTTGTCACAGAATCCAAAGCCTGGGCAGTCTCTTCTCTGTCTTCACCAATATCGCCTTCATCCATCTGTAGGAGCAGCACATGTGTTACGGCTACATACAGTCCTACAAGCAAACAAAGGCCTCTCAGACAGAATGTAACCTCTGGGAGAGAAAGAGAGGGGGTCTGCGAGGACAGGAAGGTTGAGAATGTTAAATGTTAGAGAACGGTAAAAGGAAGAACAAGCTGGGAGGGTGGACAGGGAGAGACTAATGTAGTTTGGTTGAGAGAGGGAGGGTGGACAATGTCAGGAAAAAGGGAGCCAAAGTGAAAAGAGAGGGAAAACAGGAAGGGACGGAAGGGCTTCAGGGAAGAGAGGACCATAGATGCTGGAAAGAGCTGAAGAAAAGGTGGAGGGTGAGCTGACAGGGAGGACAGAATGAGACTGAAGAAGAGAATGGAATTAAGGTGAAAGGAGACAGGGCAGTCTCTGGATGATGAACAACAGATGTGGGCAGACTGCGAGAGAGATGGATGATGAGGGAAAATGAAGGGATGTTGAGGGAGAGCCGACGGTGAACGCTCTAACCTCATCGATGAAATCGGTGCAGACGGGGCCCCTGGCCCTGTCGACACCGGCCGCGCAATGGAAGGTCATTGGGGCCTCGCAGTGCAGGGCCACAAGGTCAAAGGTCAAACATGTAAATTTCTTCATGCTTTACAATGAAGCCACATACTGCAAGAATACCTTCAATCAGAGCTGGCCCCTGAAACACAACTGAACAGGGTCAGGTCAACTGAAAAGGATCTGCACAATTTTCTGAAAACACTTAAAGGTGAGTCATATCTTCAAAAGGTTTAAAAGTGAGAATTTTCCAGTGAATAATGTCATGCCTGTTACCAAGTGGAACTCTAAATTACAATCATAAAACATTCATTGTATAAAGAGAACAAAAATGTAGTTATTACATTAAATATTTATTGATCTTAAGATTAGCCCTGGGCTAAATCGAGTTTTGTATGAGAATCTTCATTCAAAATTGAATTTAGTCTCGGACTAGGTTTAATCTGTGTCTTGACACTGGCCCATAATGTTAGTTATGAAACAACATATTTTTTTGCTTTTTAGAAACCTAAAAAAGATTTTATAATGGAATGATTCTCAAAAAACACAGCAAGGAAAGTAGTCATTCAGAAATATAATAATCCAATGCCCCATCCACCTACTTTTACACCACAATGACAGCATTATCTTTAAATTGACATGTACCTGTATAATTTTGGACTTGAGATCACAGCCTTTTTGAGCTCTTATGAATGGGGGACAAAGCAGAGGCACTCGACCTCACCCGATCTCATTTCCTGCATTGGCATGCCTGTTGACTGTGTCTGGACCGGTCTTCTGTCACTGCCTCGGAGGTAAAACTCATCCATCCACACCTCCACCCTGCTGCTGCCCCATCTCTGTCCACTGATGGAGTTGGCATGTTGATCCTGTGTAGCAGGGAAAGACAAGGAACTACCTCAGGGAACTGAAACATACAAGGACGTCTCCAGATATAATAACAATAATTTCTTATTTAGCAGATGCTTTTATCCGCTTTTATAAATCCTGGGTCAAAAAAGTAATTGTTTTGGATTCAAATGCTGTTCTGTGCACAATTGACCTTGCCTGGTTCAATTGAGCCAACCGTGAGGACCAGAAAGCGGGGTTTGCACTTTTTAGGGAGTTTCATCGGTTCCAATACGCCAGACAAGCTCAGTAAATCGTATAAAAGTATTCTTTCAATGTGAAGAATGCAGAGCTACAGTATCTGGTTGGGTTTATAATCTGTGATGTCTACTGTGCATTCTCCTAGTGAGCTGCACTGTGAACCCATGTCCTCTCAAACACAGACTCTTGTTCCTCATACAGGACTCCACACACAATGAGAAAACCATGAAACAAAGTTACAAGACCATTCTTAACCTGGTATACCACAGGTTGAAAAAGAAACAGGAGAAGATAAATAGAAGCAGAAATGTAAGAAGCAGGGCTCTTCTGGAAAGAACTGGAAACACTTGCCTGACTCACAAATCTGCTGATGGAAATGCCTGGATGACCTATGGTCCACTGGAGTAAAACGGTCTAAGTAATTACCTAAGGGATCTAACAGGTGGCTTGTCAGTCTAAATTCACTAAGGGGAGGAAAGGGGACACCTCGACTCAAACAAGGCAAATGTGCGCCCCTCCCTAGTGTGTTTTCTGCATCGAGAAAATATCCACAACACACATCTTTGTTTAGTCTGATTTACCTCAAAAGCATTATAACACATGTCTGGGCATGCTTGAATACTAGTCTTTCCCAACAGCAGTAATTGCAACCTTTCCTTTGCTTCTGATAAAAACATATGTGAGCAGGTACAGTATGTGTCTGCTGTATGTGGCCTTAACAATAGCAAATGTGAGTAAAACTCATAACGTTTTAATGATTTTAATTTCCTGATGGACAGAAAGGGCAGAATCATATTGTTTTAGCACAGACACAGATGCAAAGCTTAAAACAGACCACTGCAGGTTCAGTGAAGTTCAGTGTAGAGCTAAGTAATTATACATATGGAATACCAGTATGGGAACTGAGGACAGAACTTGTTTCTCATTATGTTGTGACACTGTCAAAGGAACCTTGCTCCATATACTTCAGCTCTGTCAACACTGAAAGGCGTGCCAGTAAATGTAGCCTGTGTAAAAATCAAAGCTTGCTAATGGCAAAGCTGCAATAAAACATATTAAATACGGGAAGCAATAAAATGAGAGGTTCACGCTGAAGGTTTTTGGCAGACTTGTTGTTCAGCCTTTCCCCAACCACTGGATTACGCTGCCTTAAAAAGAGCCACAATTTGCGCTCCCACACATTCTTCCTCCTGTACAATGCTACTGTCAGAAGCTTTCTAAATGCCATAGGGCCTAAAGAAAACAAAGGGGTTCTCTCACTTATTAAATCCCAGTATTACCTTTTAATACTGATCGAATGCACATGGCTTGGCGTCTTTCATAAATTATTTTCCTCCTGTAATGTAAAAAGAAAGGTTACAAATATTAGGATTGAAAGGGAGCCCATTGTACTGTAGCTCTACTGTTTTTTTTTTTTTTTTTGTCAAACAAGGTCAAAGGTCAGTGTATATAGAAGAGGATTCTGGAACATGGTTCTGTGGTTATGACTAATGTATAGCCATTTTAGTTTTGGAGATGCATGTCTCCTGTTTTGGAGATGCCAGCCTCCTGTTTTTCTCATTCTGTTGTCTATGTGTGCTGGCCCAAAAATTTCAAGAAGACGTTAAAATTGTAACTTATCCTGTGAAGTAAATATTTTTAATTGACTACAAGTGTTATTCATGTTTTCATAAATAAACTAACAAATAATTTACATAAATAATTTGCATGCAAAAATACTGATAGTAGTATGTATGTACTGAACCTTCCAAAAAATTAAAATATTTAAAAATATTTAAAAATACCTGAAATGTGAAAAATCTATTCTGAAAATTGTATTAGAGATCCTTATCGAACAAAGTTCTTTTGTTTCATTAATGGTTCTCTACTGCCCCCTTGTGATGTGTTATAGGTATAGTTGAAGACAATGAAGGCTATTAAAATGGCTGACATATGAACCCACGATATATTTGGGTTAATTTGAGGAAATTGTTTTGAAAATTAACATGAAATAAACACATTCATCGGCCATGCAAGTCTATAATAAGACAAGAAAACCCACAGAAACGGGGAGAACATGCAAACTCCACACAGAATGGCCCACCCAGGGCATTCTTGTTGAGAGGAGACAGTGCTACCCACTGCACCATTTGGGCTTTCATGTTTTTCTAATTTATTTGAAAATAATGGTAAATGGTTGCCATTTATATAGTGCCCTTATCGAAAAGTTGTACATATGATACTGATACTTTTTCATTCACCCATTCATACACACACACCAACAGTGATCGGCTGCCATGCAAGGCACTAACCAGCTCATCAGGAGCATTTGGGGGTTAGGTGTCTCGCTCAGAGACACTTCAACACACCCAGGGCGGGATCGAACGGGCTACCCTCTGACTGCCAGCCGACAGCTCTTACCTCCAGAGCCAATGTCGCCCCCAATATATATATTTGACTTAAAAGATAAGACATAATAAATTACTCTTTCTGGAGGATTGCCTCCACATGTATTGCAGTGATATTGGTATGGACTTTTCCAGATGAACTTCAGGTAGCCCTTCACACCAGGGTCATTCCCATGAACCACTGCCACGGCCACGGAGGATTTAGCTTCTGAGCTGCACGTCTGCCCCCCTAACTCGCAGTGGACACTCGCCCCCGCTAAAGACGCTTAATACCCCTGTCAGCTTTGTGCCTGTAACCCCTAGCAGTGCCTGAAGGAGTGCTTTAAGAGTGGCAGCCAGGCAAGCTTCCCCCAAGCATGCTCACCAGGGCAGTGGAAGAAATTCAATTTAAGAGGTAAATTAAATATATTTGTGATTTGCCGTAGAAGACATGCTCCAGCAGCTTGGAAACCAAGCTCAGTTAGGATAGAGGTGATACTCTACAGGAAATGTCAGTGGAGACTGTGTACTTCTTGGGCTGAATACTGCCTGCTAATTCCCCTCAGTATTCTCAGTAATCTCCTGCCCCAGTGTCTCACCTCCTACAGCAGGATAATCCAGACAAGCCAGAGTTACTGCAGTGCAAGCGTTTTTTTTTCCTTTCCAATTTAGTCACATTCTCCTACCAGCTGTTCCAGCTCTGAGTGTAAAAGGAACTCTCACTTTATGGCCTCTTGGAAGTTATGGTTCCACGTCAAGCCATTTAGTACAATCGGTAAACTTAAAAATGCTGCCATATACTGTTTGCTTATATTTAGCTTTCAGAGACTAGGGATGACTGATTTCTTTTCAAAGGCCAGCCTAGATTAATTTAAATTTGGGTAGGATATGAGCGATACAGAAATACTAACATTGATAACAGCACCTCTCACCTTTGTCTGACCCTCATCCTCCTCTTCATACTCTGACTCTGTCGCTGTTTGAAGAGGCGCTGGTATAATGTTGGCTATCGAAGTTGAAGCCCATATCTCCTTTAATGACATGGCAAACAAGGCCACAACATGTTACTTATGATAAAGGTCACACATCCTCTTCTGCAAAACACTCAGTGTCGTATATGCAAGAATGTGTGTATGAGTGTATATGTAGTATACTGTATGCATGTGTGTGCATGCACATACTGCATGTGCGTGTGTACAGTATATGTGCTTGTATGTACTATACCTGCATGTGTGTAAGTGTATGCATATTGCGTCTTGCACTAAAAGCGAATGCTTGCACCATTAAGAACATTAATCTTTAAAGCAACACACTGCCCCTTATAGCTTTGTACTGTATACTATAGACAATGCTGTAATGTTCAATAGGCAATTGGAATGTCTGGAATGCATTATCGCCTTTAGCACTGCTACCAGGTCTGAGCTCTTTGCTCCCTGTGGTCACTCCACTGTCTCCCCCATCACCACTGCTGCAGTCTCTTGTTTCCTGGGGAGGGGGGCCGGGGGCCTGCGCTCATCTCAGAGCTGTGTCCTGGGCCCTCTTCACCAAGAAGCCTGTGCTCCCACGAAACCGGCTAAAATAGTTTGGCCGCACGTCGAGCGACATTGACCTGACTCCCCTCTTGGTGGATGTAGGACTCTACCAAGCAAAGACAGGGAGGAAGAGTTAGAATTATGACAATAAAAAGCTAATGAATAACCAGACATGATACTTTTAGGACCCCCACTTTATGCCCAATGGTAAGATGTTGATATGAAAAGAGTTTCTCAACAATAATTATTACCAGAAGAGGAATTGCTGAGGGTACCCATATGAACAGCCATGGGGAGGGGGGGGGGCTCTCATCATGCTTCGCACCATATGTATTGGACTCTAGCTCTGACCCTCAGTATTACAGGAATAATAAGAAATAACTTATTGAACCCTGTGGGGTAATTTTTCCTCTGCATTTGACTCATCCTCATTACTTAGGAGCAGTGGGCAGCTACCATGTGGTTAAGGGCCTTGGTCAAGGGCCCAACAGTTGTGAGGATTATTATCGTAGCCACACCAGGGCTTGCACCACCAACCTTCTGGATCCCAGTCATGTACCTTAACAATAGCAAATGTGAGTAAAACTCATAACGTTTTAATGATTTTAATTTGCTGATGGACAGAAAGGGCAGAATCATATTGTTTTAGCACAGACACAGATGCATAGCTTAAAACAGACCACTGCAGGTTCAGTGAATTACAGTTCGGACAGAACTTGTTTCTCATTATGTTGTGACACTGTCAAAGGAACCTTGCTCCATATAATTCAGCTCTGTCAACACTGAAAGGTGTGCCAGTAAATGTAGCCTGTGTAAAAATCAAAGCTTGCTAATGGCAAAGCTGCAATAAAACATAAAATACGGGAAGCAATAAAATAAAAGGTTTTTGGCAAGCTTGTTGTTCAGCCTTTCACTATGCTATAGGCTACCTTTTTAACACCATAACTGTGTTTACACAATGGTTTTTTCTTTTGCTGTCATGCTCGGTAAAGGTGAGATGATGGACTGAGCTCTGGAGATTGGAGTCAGATTGGGGCCCAATGTCCTTACCCTGGTATGGTTACAGTCTGTGAGGACACCTGCAGCAGGGCGACAGAGGGTCAGCCTGACCTCAGACTGGACTCCCCTCAGAAGATGGATAACTTTCTGTAGAGGGAAGTAGAGAGCAAGTCAGATCCAAAACATTTTGGGGAATCTCAATAGGGAGAGGGAACAGTACAGATCTGATGCAATGCAGTGCCAGACCTCTGTCATGGAAAGGGCAGCAGGGCTCTATGTTGGAGAATTGGACAGCAGAGGTCAGATGCCATGCATTGTGGGACTTGACCTGCCCTTCACAGATCAAAGATATTGCCTCAAGTATCAGGAAGCCTGTCTGATATAAAACCCTAGTTATTCAGAGCAGCAGAGAGATACATCATCCCTCAGGAGTAGGGTTGGATAAGGTTAAGAAAAAAAGGATGTGCTTTTTATCGAGAGACACTCTGTTGCTGTGGTTACTTTGCCTTGTCAGTCTACTTGAAGGTCAAGAAGAATTTCATCATTTCATTTGTTAGTTTTTTTCTTGTTCCTTTTCATCAACCACCATGACTCATTCCGGGGTGTTAAATGAATGGCTTGTCTCACCAATCAAATCTATTATCCGTACTAAAGGGATATAAAAGCACACAGTTTATGCATGACTGACAGACAATACAATACAAAATAATGGCTGTCAACAGAAACTCCACAAAAGTCTACAGAGATTTCCATGACAGTAATAATAGGTAAGGCCAAAAGAAAATGTTTAGTTAAATAAAGAATGCTTCTTGTTTGAGGAACAAAGAAAAATAACCAAATGAATGTGTTGATGTCATACACAGAAAAGACACGTTCCCTCCCTTCTTGTCACCTGATAGGTCAGTTCCCCCAGTGAATCCCTATCCACAGACAACTTAACCTTGGTCAGGAGGTTAAATCTGAACTCTTGAGGATTTATGAGGAAATGAACGTGGGTTTAACTGGACACGTCCTTCCCCCCGTTACCTGGTAGGACATCCCCCTTAGGGGCTGGCCATTGACGGCCAAGATGATGTCTCCTTCCTGGATAAGCCCACACTCCTCCGCCGGCTGGCCTGGGAAAAGCGTCTTGATCCGGACGATGGTCCCAGACTCCCCTGGGGTGTCCAGGGGTGAGATGATGAAGCTGAACCCCAGGCCATTAATGCTCTTCCTCACCATCACTTCCATTGTGTTTTCTGCCAACAAACCAAGCGCTTACTATTCTGCAGAAAGGGCTGCTGTCACTGAAATCGCTGGTCTGCAACAAACCTCTCTGTTGATGCCAAACAATACGGCTTATGGATTTCAAAAACTGCGATATAATGATGGAGTACAGGAGTGTGCTGTTATGCTGTACATGCTGCAGGAAAATAATAACCCTTATTGGAAAAAAAAGTCCCTTGGTACAAAGTAGCACTTTCATGGTGGTGTAGTTATTCGGTATAAAGCCGAGCAATTACCCACACATCCATTTTTCAAAAATACAGGGTGCTTTCAAAATCTATGTGAGTGAGCTATTTTCATGTATACTTGAAACAGCAGCGAAAAGCTGCCAATTTAATGTGCAAACAGCAAGAGGAACATTTCAAACTGTCAGTGTTTTGTTTTGTCTTATGTCAGTTTTACGAGCAATCTCAACACTTCCTGGGCACACCTCTCAGCTTACCCAAAGACATGAAGCTGTTGTCCTTGGCCATGATGGAAAAGGATGTTGCTATGGGAACTGCAGGACAGCTGATCTTCCTGATACGGATGGTCTGGGGGGTTTTCGAGGCGGGCAGGGCCTGCAGGGTAGGTTGGGTATTCTGGGTATCGGGGCCGTAGCACTGCTCTGGCATTAGCTCCCGCTGCAGAACCAGGCTCACGACCTGAAAAACCAGTCACCACAAGCCAAACGATGGAGAGTCACTTCCATGAGTTTGACTAACATGCTGCATGCAGGGAGGGGGAGTGCGGGGGGGGGGATCTGCTTTCTTACTGCATGTTATTCTTGTGTGTGTGAGAGAGAGATAGAGATACAGAGGTCACTGTTAGACAGGAGAGGTGGAGCCAGAGATGCACTGCTTCCTAAATTATTGTCAAAAAATAAGAAATACTCCAAAATAAGACAAATATTTGTTCTATAATTATAAAGAACTTCCCTTCCCTATCAAAGGATAAATGTGAGAAGGACCAACAGCCCCAATTACAGCATAGTATATTGCAGCCTGCCCTTTTGTTGATTCAGTATTAGCATTGCTATTGTTATTGTGCTGTTCACTCATTGTTATTTACTGTACTCTGTTTAGATTGAATTGATTTACATCTGTTTTGGCCACATTTATAGATGTATTTCATGCCAATAAAGCATTCTGAATGAGTGAATGAGAGACAGAGAGAGAGCGACCACCACTGACTGTCACAGACAAACAAAAGGTTTGCTGCTTGCTACATGCCTGTGAAGGAAACCAGCACTGGCAATGATGGGCCCCTGGCTGGGATCAGTTCAGTCGCTGATGTCCTGTGTGCTCCTGATATCAAGGTCAGCCATGTCCAGCAGACCAGTGTTCACCAGCGAACACAGGCAGCAGGCAGGGGATTCAGCCTACAGGCTGCAGATACTGTACCCCCTGCACCATGCCTCTGGGCCTGAGCCAGCCGGAAGTTGTGCGACCCCTCGGCCAATGAACCCTGCCGGGGATAGTGGAACACAGCCCAGGTAATCTAAAGATCATTACCAAAGCCAAGGCAAGCTGCTGGACAGAGGCTGGTGTAAACAAGGTGGGCATTATGAGCCTGATCCATCTTCAATCTAGCTCAGTGCTGATTTTCCTTTTCTCTATTTGGAAAAGCCAGTCATATACTCTCTCAACTGCTACTGTATACCACCTGCACTTAAGTGTGTGAACGTTTCTGAAGCACTTCCCAGGTAGGCAATGGCAGTCAGAGAGGCTTATCTCACATTAATGATTAGTAGCCTGTGTGAGCCAGGTGTGTAATTGTGCTATCCATGGCCAAGTTAAAGCCCTGTTAGGAGTTAGCCTGACAGACTAACTCCCCATCACATTGCGCTAATGACATTGCTTCAACACAGAGCAGTTGAGTATGACTGTGACTAATGTGGCTTTGTGACTCAATGTGATAGAAACAACACTGGGGCACGTTCAATCTGAAAATGTTTTGCTACGGTTTCTGGATTGAACGATATTTCCTCTCAATGGTTTGCGACAGGCTTTGAGGTATGTTTGGTCCCGTTTGGTGGGTATGTCGGGAGTGTAGCCCAAATCAATAATGACTATGTTGTTAATCCCAGAGAACATACAGATAATGTGTATAATAAACCATACTTACATCAGTCAGTCCACCCACAGGATGTTCAATGCGTGACCATTTCCATTTAAAGGTACAATATGCAAATGCAATATGACTTCTAACGGTCAAGAGAGGAATAGGAGCAACAAACACAGTTTATCCCTCCCCCTTCTCAATAAACATGCTGACGTTGAAATGCCATTGGCTGTGGAAATTTTAACCAATTTTCAACCAATGGGATTGAATTATTGTACAGCTATCCAATGTTTTGGTACAGAGTGCCGGCCCGTCAACTGCACATTTTGAAACCCGAATTTAAGGACTATAAACACAGGCAGAGGGTGATCAACATGTCAGTGAACCCTTTTCAATGATAGGAAGGGATTTACAATGTTTCAACACAAAAATCTTACCTATTGTACCTTTAAAAAAACGTTTTGCTATGTTTTGTCTGGGCTGAACGTGACCCTGGTCGTTGCCATGGAGCTGAGACATACCTCTCCCGTCCTCATCAGGGTGTCCACAGCCTGTTGGTGGGTGACGCCCCTGAGCCTGACTCTGTCCACCGCCAGCAGTCTGTCACCTGTCAGAGGGAGAGGGTCGCCATCGTCATCGCCCTCTCACAGTCCGCCTCGCGGAGGCAGCCCAGCCAATTAACACCTCCGCTGCGTACGCGCACCCACACCACCACGCAGCCGACGAGAAACCCAACTGCTCGGCAAAGAGCGGTGGCTTTAGTGCAGCATCACGACAGCTTCACCCATACACTCTCAGAAATAAAGGTACGAGAAGTGCTTGTCACAGGGACTGTACCATACACTGTAGGTACATTAAATTGTACCGCTTTATTGCTGGGAAAATGTACTGATTTGTACCCAAAGAGAACATTCCTGTATTTTTAGGGTACATTTGGGAAATATGATCCTTAAAGAACAAAAAATGTGCCTCCATTGTCACTTTATTAGAGTGACTGAAGGGCTGCTATTACACATGTCTGCCGTTCCTTTGTGCAGAGAGCCAATAATGGACAAGCACGATTTACCACATTCAAGTGGACACACCAAGGAACTTATGTTTTAAGCAGAGCCTGTAAATGAGTGGACACTGAGTTCTTCTTTAAGGATGTCAAAGTTACATATTTTATATTGGCTTTGCCATTTGTGGCATTTATCAAATCAGCAAATAACCAAAGTTACCATTACACTGAGCGGTACATCTGTATATCTGAAATATACTACTGCATTATTACTATTTTGGTGCAGGGAATAAGGGTATAAGCACTTGGAAAGAACAAAAACAATCAGAAATGAGAAAAATGTTCACTTTAGTGTTGGATTATTTGCATTTTGATAAATTCCTGAAGTTGTACCCCTTTTGCTACATCCACTCAGGTCCATTGCCCTGTACACCCGCCTTTTCCCATCAGCCATTGCTCTAGATGTATGGTTCATGCAAAATGTATACAAACCTATCTGGATACGGCCATCTTGTTCAGCAACTCCTCCTGGAACCAGACTTTTAATGTAGACCCCACCGTCACGCACATTGTTGTCAATGCCCGCCTAGACAAAAGCGGATAGAGAACTCTGTAATGTGCTATTTCAGTGATGTAAACATTCTTCAGGCAAACAACTGTTACATTTTAAAATATAAGTACAATGCACTATTACTTGTTTTCACGTTTAAATTTCAGAGGAATTTAGAAACTACACTTACGGCAGTCAGATACAGATTTTTATTTGTATTATGCATGGAGTGTGTGAAATCTATAGTGTGTGATTTAAGCCCACTAGGGTTTGACATGTGGTGCCTGCTACTCCGTCTTCCAGCGGTCAATAACCTGTCACCTTGCTAAATTCCCAGTCCAAGACCCAGATATATTCAACTCCCTTGAATCTGGGTCTGGTTATTTTTAACAACTGGGGACTGATTTTATGCGCTGGAAAAAAGCTTTGTTATTGCTTTACTTCACAGGCTGTTAATTACCGAGCATTTACTGGGTAAATACAGCTGAAATCAGAAGTCACCCAATAATTACACAAGTAGCTGGTATTTACCCAGTAAATACTAGGTAATTAACAGCCAGGAAAATAAAGTGTTACCAAAGCTTGTCGTTCAGGTGAAGTGCTTATCTTTCAGTAAATATTCAGACATACAATAAATTGTATATATATGGTTTACAAATATAATTTGGCATATACACTGAGCACTTTATTAGGTATTTATTAGACTTATATTTTGACTTATTGGTCTTCTGCTGCTGTAGCCTATCCACTTAAGAGGTTTGATGTGTTCAGAGATGCTCTTCTGCTTACCACTGTTGTAATGTGTGGTTATTTGCATTACTGTCACCATCCTGTGAGCTTTGAGCAGTCTGGCCCTTTTCCTCTGACCTGTCAACATGTTTTGCCCACAGAACTTTGCCCGCAGAACACAGAACTGCTCACTGGATGTTCTTTGTTTTTCGCACAAGCTGGTGTATAGGTCTACCTAATAAAGTGCTCACTAGTATGTTGTTTTTTAAATGTATTATTAATAAGACCCTTAATTTACTCACAATGATGCTCATTCCTAAATTACCATCAATCTTCCTCAGCTCCAGAGAGATCACTTCATCATCTTTTAGACTGGACAAAGATGACGACCTGGAGTAGCACTCCTGCGGGAACCGTAGAGAGGCTCGTAAAAACTGTCACAAGGACACACTGCTCACCGAATCTGCCTCAAAGACTCAGTAAAAAGCCCATTCAGTTTTTGGACAAAGGGGTACAATAGCCACACCTGTGCATCCATAACCCGAACCATGGGTACGGGCAGCCGGCTGGCAGAGCTGGGGGTCATCTCCACGGTCAGGACCTCTTCCGGGTCATCCTCGCCTGGCCGGTACTCAGCGTTCAGTGTTGTCTGGGAGTCGTAGTTTCTTTCAAGCACAGCTCCTACATGGGCTTGTGCAGGGGTACCTGTTTTAAGGAAATACATAAATACAGGCATGCTTATAAAACATAAATAAGATCGAGAGGTTACATGCACACAGTGTACATTTCTCCTGATGGATACTGTCATTGATTAGTTGAACATTCAAAACAATCAAGTTGAATTTGATGTTTAAAAATATCTTTTTTCGTACCTTTTTGTAAATATCAAGAAATACAGTACACCTTTCTACACAGTATCACTAAGCCAGTATCTGCAAGCTAGACTCAGATAGAGGACTGTGTCCATGCATGTACTGTACAGCGCGCTGAATCAATGCTTTAAAGGTGACCTTTACGTTTGCAGCCATAAGCAAAAGGAAGAACGATTAAGCCTTTACCGATTCATCCTCAATAATTTTCAAGCGCAATATACATATTCAAGGGTAGCGATTACACTGTATTTGAATGAATTATCAGAAGGAGTCATTTAATCAATGAACGCACGGATGGGCTGGGAGACGATGAGCTCCACATCATCCGGGCAGCTCTGTATGATGTCAGCCGCTACACTGAAGGTCACCCCCTCCAGACTGGTCTTATTGAGAGAAATCAGCCTCCCACCTGGAGAGACACACAAAGACCACAGTGAGACAGAGACTTTTTGACTTTTCTACTAAATGAAACGCACAGTTCATCTCAGTTCACTCATTAATTCAAGTTAGTTTTGTTTGCAATGAAGTGACAAAGTCTCTTGGTATCATCAGGTAAATGAGCATTAGCTTCATCAGAGATGTCAAAACATTGCAGTTTGATTTACCCATAATCTCGCTTAATGTAATATTTCTCGAGCAGCTACTTATGCCATTAGTCTTCACAGAATACACATTTTGCAGAAGGAATCTATGCCTTTCTCTACCTGTGCTGTGAACCATCTGCCTCAAATTTGAATAGGCCAATAATATACTCTCCATATTTAACATCAACATGCATCAAACATGCATTTACTATGTGTCTTCAGACTCACATTATTGATTGACAGTACAGTACCTGGTTTTATACGGCCATCTTTGTCTGCTGGTCCATCAGGGACGATCGATGCAATAAATATCCCCAGATCTAAATTCTCTGTGTTTTCTTCTCCAATAAGCACAATGCCTAAACACAAAATATGACTTTGAATTTGTCTTTACAAAGAACAACTCTTGATGAGACAGTTACAAATCCCTTAACTTGATGAATGATTACATACAGTGGGCTCCAAAAGTATAGGCACCCTTGATAAATATGCATAAAAAGTGCTGTATACATATTGTTATTTACATAAGCTTTATTTTCCAACATACGTAAAGTAATGCGCTTTATTAATGATTCAACCAAAGAAAATATTTCCCCAAAAACAGGTTCCACAATTATTGGCACACTTGGTTTAATAGTAAACACCCCTTGCAAAGATGACAGCCATGTCATATAATTTGTGATAAGGTTAGAGAACACATTTGGACCATTTCTGACTATTCCTCCATCCAGAACTTTTCAGAATCATTGATATCCTTGGGACACCCCCTCTTCAGTTGAGACAACAGGTTTTTCATGGGATTTAAGTCTGGAGACTGGGATGGCCATTGCAGAACATGGTTGTTGTTTCTGTGTACATTTTGATATACGTTTGGATTAATTGTCTTGCTGAACAATCTAACTACGACCAAGACTCAGCTTCCAAGCAGAGGCATATAATTCCTGTGTATATAATTAATGATGCATTGAACTGTTTGTGTTTTACTTTCTCAGTGTATATTCAATTCATTGCTTTGTAAAAAGTAATACATTTTCTATATATCACAATCATGTCTGTACCCATATATCCAATATATTACCGTGTTAGAAGATGGTGTGAGAATATGCTCATCAGCATAAATTAGAGTCTATGTTTATATGTAAACAGATGTATTGTAAATGTCAGAAGCTCTTTTACAATAAATTCAAAGAACTTTCCTTTTCAGTTCACCTACCAAGTCCCAGTTTAGGGTCCTTCCTCAGGGAGACACAGACAATTTCTCGCTCAGGCATGGCAAATCTTGTTGGGGTATCTATAGTGTGAAATACAGAAAAATCTGTGGCTGCTAAACTGAATTTATTGAGTGAGGTCTACAGAATAACATACACATACTAACACGCTAAAGTTACACACCACTCAATGTTTCTTTCTATATGCTATCTTATGTTTGCACTGTTCACTGACTGACCACTGAATACTCGCAATGAAAATATGCAGCATGTTAACAAATCTCACCTCTCGTTTCAATTTGGAACATCGTACCAAGACACGTACAAATCATTTATTTTAACGATAAAGTATTCTGTTTTCAATCTAGTTTTAAAATAAGAATACCAGTGAGACTAGACTAGACCAGTGAGATGAATATATTTAATTGCAAGCTTCATTTACAATATGAATTATGAGACTCGGGGCAGATCAGCAGTAAAAATGGCTTAAAAACAATCCTCTGTGAAACTAACTAGAATCAGCTCCTGCACTGATGTGATGGCATTTACAGTGGATGTCAATACCTTTCCATTAAGATTAAGGTGCTGTCTGTGAAGGATCGAAATCTTTCCATTATTTCGACACTGATCCTTTCCCTGATTGTGCTGTGTTTAGGGGTCGATTTCCTTAAGTGAAGTTAATCTATCCTTACCTCTGAAGGTTGAAGCCACAGAGTGAGCCACTGAATTTCGCTTGTGTAAGGATGAGGTGGATTCTTTACAGGGGCTTGGAACTGGAGTTCTAGGAAACAAATGGCAGCGTTGAGAAAGAAACACATACATCTTGACACAGGTCACACCAACCAGCTTGAATCTAAGGCTTGCACTGCAATGCTATGGGCCTTGAATATAAGTACTATGGCTTGGATTCAATCGATATTGAATTATGAATTCTGAGAATTTAAAACAGAATTATGTTTTAAATATACCATAGATACAAGTATTTTCCATTATTATATTTCTAATTTTTGCCATTTTCTCGCAATTTCGTAGCCAATTGCACCCTATCTATTCCGATTATCGATGTGAGCTTAGGATACACCATCAACGACCCAGTCCCTCGATGGCCTGGATGGATCTAGCGATCCTGAGAATGACACGCCTTCTTCAAGCCGTATCATCTCTTCGGAGTATCATCTCGCTCGATGCGCTATTGCGCGCAGCGATCCTACTAACCCCTCCTTCGGAGCAGCGAGCCGTTTATGAGAGCCAGCCAAACTTGGCTTTGGCAGGACTGGGAATCGAACCCCAGTCCTCGGTGTGCAACTGTAACAAACTGATGCCTGCATCAAAGTCCATTACTGTAGCCGTGTGCTACCGTGGCAATTTTTTGGTATAATCACTGTAATTAGCTGTCCTAAGATTGGTCAGGAAAAACTACTTTCAAATTTCAAATTTCATTTCAAGTGTAAAAAATACATAAATAAAATAAGGTGTGATAGCTGCCGGTGAGTTGACAGGGGCATGTACCTCCAGGCCGGTTGCTTGTCCTTGTCCTCCTGCTGCTCTTGAAGCTCTTGAGGCTCCCTCTGCTCTTGCTGCTGTTTGGTGCGTGCCTCCATCTTGGATGCCAGTTCATCACAGTGCTTGCTCATGGAGTCCCTGGGCGGGGTGTCCAAAAGGTGTCGGCCGCCGCCGTTGAGCATGACGTCAGAGTAGGTCAGCGCCCTCACCTGGCTGCGCTGGGCCCTGCACACGGCAGTGTATTGTGGAATACTCTCCTCTGGGAAAATGGTTTCAGCATTTGTAGTATTAATCATTGTAGGATTAGCAGCAACAGTAACAGTCTCTGTTGCGATACTTGCAGTTGCATCGGCAGTAGTGGTAATACTAATAGTAGCAGCAGCATTAGTATTATCAGTTGTGATACTAGCAGTAGCATCAGCAGTAGTAATGGTAATATTAATAGTAGAAGCACCAGTAACAGTTGAGATAGAAGTAGCATTTGTAATGAACTGTTTCTTACCTGAGGCTATGCTGTGGCTACGCTGTCGTGAATTCATTTCATTGTAAAACTTGTGCTGGGCACAGCAGAGACTGAGGAGATATTTGGAGATTTTTGAGCTCTCCGTTATGAAGGTGTGCCTTCGTCGACTGACGCTGTTCTGGACACTGAATTTACGACGCTTTGGAAAGAGCATGAAGGACTGAGTGGTTATCATTCACCATGTGTGCACATCAGTTAAACAAATTTAAAACACAGATTTAATGCTCAGATTTAATCATACTGTACACAGAATGTGAGAGAGATAAATACAGTGGCTTCAGAGAGTATTCGGGCCCATTCGAATGAATTATTCGGGTCATTTTTGCCCATCAGTCTATACTCAATAACCCAAAATGAGAAAGTGAAAACATGCTTTTAGAAATGTTAGCAAATTTAAAAAACAGAAATGTCTCATTTATAGAACTTGTATATTAATTTTGTTGATCACTAAATTCATCAAAAAACTCAAACAAAACAACCAAATGCTGGGCTTTTCTGTAAGTAAAAGGTAAGGACCGATGATGATTGAAACCAGGCTGTAATGCCAGATAAAAGTTGTACAGATGGGAATAGTGCTCACTGTGGAGGAAATGCTGTCTGTCTCGCTCCATTGCAGTCTCAGACTGCTGAAGCGGGAGTTGTTCTTGACCTCGTACACAATGATTCCTTTAGCACATATTCCGAGGATCAGCTCTCCCATAGCAGCTCTTTTCTCCTGGGCAACACGGTGAAACATAACTCCGTACTCTGGAAGCTGCTGAGTAACCTATGGGGGGAAGGGAGGTTTGGAACTGTCAGGCAATACTTCTGAGTCCTTTTGCACCCACCCTGAACAAGCCCCATACTGTTCGCCATCTCCAACAGCCCAATCAAAGAGCTGTTTAATGACAGATGTGTAACACATCAGTTGAGAGATGCCACTGCTGATTAGGGCAGCTTGCTTAGTCATACTACAAAACGACCAGCCTCTTTCATCACGACATGTCAAAATGTCACACTGACATTTTGCTGGGACTGACATAAACACCTTGCATTCTTTGCAACAATCCATTTATACAGCTGGGTATTTACAAAGCAATAAGTGCTAAATAACTTGCTTTGCTAAAAGGGCCAACGACCTCAGAGTGGCAAGCCCAGTTCCATAACCCTTATGTAGTCTTCTTCTAAATATTACATAATATTAGCCACTGGCCCTTCTGGGACCTAGGGTTCACATTAAAAACTAAAAAACTAAAAATAAATAAATTACTAAAAATAAAACGTGTACCCAAAAAAACAGCAGATGAAACATATAAGACTGTGCGAATATTTTGGGATGTCCTCCATTTTGAAAGAATCTGTAGGCAGACACAGAGGCCTGTAGACAACAGTCACCTTTAGAAACTCCAGCTCAGCTTCTTCTGGAAGCATCTGGGTGCTCAGTGCATGGAGTCTGGATAACTCGTCTTTTAAACAGTGCAAGGCCATCTTCTCCAACAACCTCTTAGACACATACTGCTCTGGCTGAAAGTAATTCTTCCCATACACCTTTGTGAAAAATCAAACACACACTTTATATTCCACACAACAACATTCCAGAGATAATGCTCTAAAAAGTCACTGAACCTTTTACTGACAGGACATAGGATGAAAACACTTAATATACCATAAAAAATTGAGAGACCTTAGAATTATATGGTTCTAACAGACAGTTATTTTGTCAAAAACTGGTTAGTGTCATAAATATGTATATTATAGCTACTTTTTGTCATTTTGATCTATGAAGAACTGCCCTGCGTTTCAGTTTTGCTGTGTTAGGATGCGAAAGCTTTGATAACTCAAAACTACTCAGAATGCAGATAGAACATTATAATTCCAAGGTCACAATTGGTGGATTTGCAAAGTACACAGTGCAGAACCTCTCGGATTTCAGTATTTGTAACCGTGTATTTGCAATCTATTTTTAATATTTCACAATGCATACTTACCACATTCCTTGGTTAAAATCTTTCCACTACGTGCAGGAGACCAGACACTATAATCCCCTTGGTCTGGATAAGATAATAGCTTTAAAGTTGTTGCAGTGACCAAACTCTACAACAGGGGGAGGCAACAGTTCTGTTGTGCCAGATTTGTCTCTGGTTTTTGGTTTCCATCCAGAAAGAAACCCAAACTACTATATAACTGGATCAATGAATAGCCTTAATGAATGCAAGTGACCATGGAATTACTCATCACTTCATCATTCAGACTCTCAATATCTGGGCTTAGACTCTTTTTTGTCAGATCAATCTGTGTAAACAAGAGCTGAGACAAAAACAGAAAACAATCTCTGGGTCTCCAGGGCCAAGGTTGCCTTTAGTTTGAACAAGACAAGGACAGATCTTCAATGTGATGAGAGTCTGCCATCTTTGTTGCTATGAATATAGCATATTTGTCAGCACATACCTGTGGAATGTAGTCCCCATATTCAGCTTGGAGGGCCAGAGCACCAAGGAACAAGCCTGTCTCTTCATCGCAGCACACCCTATCCTCCAGAATATCCTTCCGCAGCTGCAGATAGTACTGGTGACGAGTGAGCCTGTGCCTTTCAAAAGCAGCCAACCAGACCACCATTACCCCTCTAACCACAGCTAACTATTGCCAAATATAAACAATGAACACATCTGAAATAATCATAACCATTTTAGCAGCATGGAAAGCTTGTCTACATACTGTACACACGTGCTGCAATCAAGGTTAGTGACAACGTAAACAGAAAGAAAAACATGTGACACGTACAAAGTTAAATCGATGTCATCCACGAAAAACTTAACTCGGAGAAAAAGAAGGAAGTTCGCAGAGGGCAGTTTCTTCCAACATTCAGGGGCCACTTTTGAGATTTTTATGTCGTGGTCCAGGAAGAAAAATTCATCATCTAACAAAAAACAAAGTGATGATGATGAAATAATAAAAGTAACAATGACAAATCAATAAAACAATATTAAAAACTTGACTATGGTGAAAACAATTGTAGATGAGACAACAATTTTTTATAGCCCCCATTTGACATTATATTCCCATATTTTTAACAGATATCTGAAAACAAACTGACAAAAGGTATCTGGATGAATGGAAGCTTTTAGAGTAGTACTTAAAGGTGCCTATAGTACCTAATATGAAATCCCTAGTAGCATTGACAAATGTTTTATTTTCTCTTGATGGAGACATACAATGAATGCTAAACAAAAGTAAAGTCAATAAATGTTAGCATTTCAGAGAATGGCCCGATGTTACCAAATGTTAGACAAAATAAAATGTAAAATTCTGGCAGGGGAGGAAACGTGGAGCAACATTCACCGTCCATGAAAGCAAGGCCGAAGTAGAAGTGCTCGACCAGGTTCGCATGAGCCACGACCATGTCAAAGACATCGGCACCCTTGGACTTAACATCACACTTGACCAGGATGCGCTGACCATTTGGCATGACCACACTCAGCTCTCTTTGTGTTGAATATGACTTTCCTTTCTTAGACTGAAAGAGTATGAGAGAAAGAGAGAGGGGGAGGGAGAGATAAATGGAATGTTTTATGTAATTATTTATGTAAAGCTTTGACAACACATTCAGTATATTGAAATATCTCATGCAAATAAAGTACACCGAACTGAATTCAGTTGAGGGAGAATGAAAAATTGGAAAGGGAAGAGGAGACACTGATGAGAATTAGAGAGAGGAAAAGAGAAGGAGGAGGATGAGGTGAAAGACTATTCTGCTCTGAATTTTTCTTGAAGCAGTAAAGCAGTTCATTGTCAACATTTAATTTGCAGCTATAACGAGCGCGGCAGATGGATGCGGGGGTTTCATTCTGTGTTTACCACAATGGATCCAGGAAGCTCCAAGACAATCTGGGGCTCCAGGCTTCTGACAAACTCAGGTCCCTGGTTCTGTTAACACAAAGGAGCAATGGCCATACAGGCATCATAAGCCTGTCCCAAGTCACACGGCAAACATTATCCTTGTGCCATTTAGTCCCTTACATTCATTCCAAATCTGATCAGCTGCTTTCTGTGAAAGTCTTTGTGAAATACAGTGCTTTATGTTTTTAGTAATTGCCATCTGACCTTATAGTGAAATTCAGGCTTATGCAATGCCCCTATAAAAAAATTATGAATGCTATTTACTGATATCTCAAAATACCAATACACACATATTTTGAATAAATAATGGATGCTTGTACAATAGTTTCAGTCAACATTTTTACTCACAATTAAAATAAGTTCACTAATTGCTATACTTATCTTGCCATACTTGTGAAATAATTAGTACCTTTAATTTTTTCTGGGTGAGACTGACAGTGGAATCAGAGAGGCGAGAAGCTCTGGGGTCAGAGAGACCAGAGACGAATGGATTTGGGGTGTTCCAGCTGCCACTGTGATGTCGCTCCTGGGAAATTCTGGGTAAGGAAAAATGCATATTCAGTCAATGCCACTTAAGGCCCAGCATCACTACTTTTGCAACTGAAACTGACTTAAATCATGTTGACCATCCCATTTTTTTTTATATCTATGGTGTACTGACCCTTCCTGATTTGTTCATTTTAAAAATGATATGTGTTAAAAATATTACTAGATGACCTCTGTACTGTCTGTCATATATATGTTTTTTTAATCAGTTGGATGTACTAAACCAACAAGGTACAAATATGAATGCCAATAAATCTCTAAGAGCTATCATGGTCTAATTTCTGGTTGCTTTGCATGATAAAACAAAATCAAATTTCAATAGGAATCACATATTATCAACCAATTAGTCTTATGTGGTTGCAAATAATGTGAAAGAGCTACATCTGTAATCTGTCAAATTAACCAAACCTGGGTTTCACTGTAATTTTGATAATGAATGTTGATATCGGATTGCTTTGTAGCAATGATTAATGATGATTAATTATTTCCTACTAAGTGCTCAGATACAGTATAGTATACACTCTAAAAATGGTTAGAAAAGTGCTGAAAAAGGTTAGAAAAGCTTGTCGCTGGGGTGGTACCCTATACATATACAATACATACAATTGTACCACTTGCCATTGCATTGATTTCTACCAAAAAGAACATTTGGGTAGTTTGATCCTTAAAAAACAAAAATGTACCTCCACTCTACCCTTATTTCTGAGAGTGTACTACCACATTAGCTGCAGTAAAAGGTTGAATACAAGAAAATTATAAAATGGCTGGCTGCTTCTTGTCAATGCCAACCATGGTTGTCAACTCCTATTTGTTCTATTAATTCTTCAGTATTTTCAGGATGCTAACACAAAGCAAACAGATAGTTCTCCTTCCTTCAGTCCTTCAGTCTGCTAAGCATATTTTTACTGAAAGGCATAGAAAGGCTTATATCATGCTGCTCTGAATACTTTCATCTTAAGCCCCTTATTTAAACCCCTACCAGTTTATTATAATTGTCTTTCAGATCTCTGGTGGTGGATGCTTTTGTTAAAGCAGAGCAGACATCCGTCCCTCTCAATATATTTTTTCGGACTTAGACATAGAAGAGATATTCTATTTAATTTTAATTTTTGTGCATTCACTGGCTCAATTTCCATTTTAGCATAACATGTTAGCCTAGCATAAAGACGAAGCCTATAGGAGTCAGTAGCCTACCTCATTCAAAGTGAAGAAATACACCTTACAGCAACTCCGAAGCTGTCTTATTTACACGTCAGAATAAAGGCGTATTTCCCAAAATGTTGGTGTTTTCCTTTAAGCATCGAGCTTGGATACAATACTGAAAGTGTCATGACAGGAAATCTAACCCCAGTCCCACAGGGGGATTTGTATATGGCACCCAATGTATATGGCAGTTTGCAGTTACACTGGTCCTTTCATTGTTGTAATGGTTTAGTTCTTGCACTAAGGAATGCTCCTCACTGGTGCTCCAGATATCAAAGATGCCACCCTATCTTTGCATTTTTTTATAAGCGAACAAATGTGACAACCATGTCTCTATTAACAGCTGTTGCAACCGGCCCTAGATTTTCCGTACAGAACTGCTGCACATTTACCTGTCGGAGACAGACTGGTATACATGGGCTGGTGAGCTCTTGATTGCATGTGCCCAAGCTGATTGCTGATGCGAACCTCCTGCAAATTAAGACTCTCATTAGCAGTGAATAAATTAAGAAATCAACAAATGTTATAATTTGTGTATCTGATTGGATCAGCATATCCAACCATGTCACGCTCTTTCACACTCTTGAACACTGCCGTGTACCTAAGGACAATGTGCTGTCGATAGCATCTGTTTTCCTTTAAACCTGCGAAGTCATATTTGCTGAAGTGTAACTGAGAGCTGCCATGTTGTTATTAAACAGAACAGAGCACACACCCTCTCCACCCCAGGGGAGAAGACTGGGGGGAATCTGGCCTTCTGGTCAGAGCCAGAGATATGACCTTCAAGGGAAATTACTAGTGATAGCTGGACATGACTGACAGATGACTAACTGGCAACCTCTTCCTCAAGTAAACAACAGCCTTTAGCTTCTTTTTACATCCTGTACTGTATACACTTTCATTGATTTATCTTGTGTTTAAACACATTGTTCATTCTGTTCATTAATGGTGACTGTAGACTGCTTCTGTAAAATAAGAACACTCTCCCTATTGTGACTAAACTCAATTCAATTGGATACATTTTTAAACACTTGGGCAAAGCAGCACTTCATTTCTTTTTAATAAGAGTAGGTATGTCTGCGTTGGGAGTTAGCTATAGCGTATGCACTGTGCTGGAGAAATGAAATTAAATCTCTGAGAATGTCCTCACCATGTAATCTTTCTCTGATCATCTGGCTGCGATCAGTCAGGTGGGCTTTGCTCTCAGACGCATGGTCCACCTGGAACAACATTGTTGAATACCAAATTGAGCACCATGCTTTGAAGGTTCCTGACAAATAAAGATGATATTATTATGACTATAAATATTATTATTATTATTATTATTATTATTATTATTATTATTAGCAGGAGTAGTACTTGTAATAGTAGTTGTGCAAGTAGTAATAAGAATGGTTGTACACCCTGACATTTAAAAGATGCTCCCATCTGCAATAAGTAATACGTTTACATTTTTAGATATAATCCATTTATACTACCAGACATTTACTGAATCAATTAAGATCAAGTACCTTACTCAAGGGCAATGGGAATCAAACCTGCAACCTCTCAGTTAGAAGTCCAGTTCCCTAAGTAGTTGTAGTAATAAAAGTGATAGCAGCTGTAGTAGCAATGGTAATACAGTACTACCGACATGGCTCAGGCAGTGAGAACAGTCGTCTGGCAGTCGGAGGGTTGCCGGTTTGATCCCCCGCCCGGGCTGTGTCGAAGTGTCCCTGAGCAAGACACCTAACCCCTAAATGCTCCTGACGAGCTGGTCGGCGCCTTGCATGGCAGCCAATCGCCGTTGGTGTGTGAGTGTGTGTATGAATGGGTGAATGAGAAGCATAAATTGTACAGCGCTTTGGATAAAGGCACTATATAAATGCCAACCATTTACTACCAGCAGCAGTACAATACTTGTAGTAGTTCTAGAGGTAGTGGTTGTTGTGAAATCCCTTACAGAATCCCGGAAGAAGTCCTCCACCAGCTGTTTGATGACTTTGTAGGGAGGTGCTAAGACTTCTGTCTTGTAATGAACTTCACACTTCTCCAACACAGTCAGAAGATTGGCCCGTCTGTGAGATACGTCTTCGCACATACTCAGTAAGAGGCCGTTCAGATGGTCGCCCAACTGTACAGGCTGAAAGGCAGGAATGTATACAGGCTATCATATGTCACGCAGCTGAACAGAGCTGAAGCTTTAGAATATGTAGTTCTGTAGTTTAGAATATGAGAATGCAACCCACCTGGTTCTCAGGAAGTCGATAATCGACTGACCAGTACAGTGTCATTCCCAGGGAATATACCATCATCTAAAGGGGCAAAAAAATGACAACATTGCAGCCTTTGCCAGGAAAGGAAAACTGACACATGTTTGTGAAAGCTGGAATGTGAAATTGATGAGGAAATAAGGACTAGATGTACATCCATTTAATTTTACCCAACTGAATAAAAACCTAATCTGATATTTCGATGATTGTATGCTGTTTCTTTTCACCTTACAGCTAACTAGTTACTAGGCATCCAGCACCATTGGGTGTGTATTGGGTATTATTGTTTGATTAATTTTATAGATACTGTACAAACAAGATTTCATTGTTAAAAAGTAGACCACCCATAACACCAAGACACCATTTCTATTCTCTAAGAACATCTTGAATTGATAAATACACATACTGTATATGTAAGAATACAACTGAATTCAGTCACATTCAGTTCTTTCAATTTCCCCAAGGACATGTTCTCCAATATGCCAAATAATCGCACACACATTCTTAGGAGATGGTGGCAGCCTGTATATTAAATGTCTCTGTTGTCATGGTGACAGACTTTCAAATACTTGGCTGGCAAATTCAAGTGGGAAAAGCCAATGGTGTCTTTTAAACACAATGGACAGATACTCTTGGGAAAAGAGAGTTTTGGAACCCATTACTGATAACTGCACAGATGGATTCCAAATATATTTAACCAACAATATGATGAATCACTGCACATTAAAAAATACACACATTAAATTATTTAAAAACAACCCTTCAGATTTCAGATGGAATTTACAGTAGGATAATGCAGAACACATTATTTACACTATCCTTCCACCAGATGGCGCAGTAATCTGACTCCTCAAGGTACACTCCACCCACACAACGACTCAGGTTGGAGTTTTTGGTTCCCAAGCGGGACAAAAATGTATGACTAAATGAATATATATACGTATTCCATGCTATGCTAGCATGTTCATTTACTGTGTCCTGTTTCGGAATGTAGATTGATGAGTCATCTGGATTAATGAAGTGAATAAAAAATAATAACTAAAGCTACTGCACAACATAATAAAAATGTTGGTCAAAATAAACCATTACCCACTATATACTGTCAACCCAAAACAGGAAATGCAATAGAGCAAATCACCCCCCCCCCACACACACACACACACATACACACAAAGGAAAGCTTCATCAGCTTACTACATCGGAAGATCAGTGGAACGATTTGAGTAATATACCAGCAGTTGGCAATGGCATCAATTTAGGGGGAAAAGGTATACTACATTGAAGCAGGTGCTGTTATTGTGCCTGTGTGATTATATGGTGCAAGCAAAAACTTAATTATGCATAGATTACAGTGACAGCAATCAGATGGGAGATACACACTGTCCTCCAAAGGGATACTTCTGAAATCTACCGCTGAGTTAGTATATTGATTTGTTGGATCAAGGAATTGGCATCTGACTTTGATGCCACAGGATGCCACATTTTGAAGATTAAAATGACCACAATCTGACCGTGCTATGCCATTTGTGTGTGTGTGTGTGTGTATGTGTGTTTATGCATTTGTACATGTATGTGTGTGTGTGTGTGTGTGCGTGTGTGCCTGCATGTGTGTGTGTATTGCGATTATTATTATAGAGCACTGTGTAATGTTATCTAAGATAGAAAGAAGACATGCAGTGATGATTACGTCTTAGTTAGCAATAGTATGTTGGAGACTTCCACAGAAGGTACTAAATTTCAACCTTATTGGTCAAATGGGTTATAGGCATTTCATTTTATTTGCTTTTCATAGCAGCACCTATTGGCCGAGTGGTGCTAAAATTGGCATGTGTCCACATAATCATGGACTACATATGTGGACTGAGTTTACTGAGGAGCACAAGCTACAGCTGTTTTATAAAAAATGGCCACGCCCGAAACAATTGATTGACCTGTCGTGGACACACGGTTTGGAACATTAAAACAAAAAAAATAACATTTATCGGGATTACTAAGAGCATATGGAAGAAGGAGTAATGTTTTTGAAAACATTTTAATTGACAGAAGACACAAATTAAATCTGGCATTATTTCAAAAACCTGAGTATTGGTGAAGCTACCTGCCAAGTTTCATATCTGTACAACTTACAGTTTTTAAAATTCATGCTTGGACCCCTAATTACAAAGCTTGAACGGAAACCATTTACATCATCCATTCAATCACAGCACAAGTATACATTTCCATCATTTTACATAGTGATCATTTTTCAATCAATACACAGAAAATGGAAACATTTCCATCACAGAATCCAATTTACATGCTTCTCTAGATGCTTCTATAGCATTCTATGCATGTACTTCCATGATTGCACACATATTTAGGCATCAATGTTAATATGGAAATGCAATGAGGGACATTTTTGTCATAGCATTCTGTGCATGTATTTCCCATTGGTACACACACAGCATATACAGTGCCCTCCATAATGTTTGGGACAAAGACCAATTATGTCTTGATTTGCCTCCATAATGTTTGGGACACATGGGTTCACAGATGTTTATAATTGCTCGGGTCTGTTTAATTGCATCCTTAATGCAGGTATACGAGAGCTCTCAGCACCTAGTCTTTCCTCCAGTCTTTGGATCACCTTTGGAAACTATTATTGCTGTTTATCAACAAGAGGACCAAAGTTGTGCAAATGGAAGTCAAAGAAGCCATTATCAGACAGAGAAACAAGAATAAAAAGGTTAGAGACATCAGCCAAACCTTAGGCTTACCAAAATCAACTGCTTGGAACATAATTAAGAAGAAAGAGAGCACTGGTAAGCTTACTAATCAGAAAGGGACTGACAGGCCAAGGAAGACCTCAACAGCTGATGACAGAATAATTCTGTTCATAATAAGGAAAGATCCACAAACACCTGTCCAACAGATCAAAAACACTCTTACGGAGTCAGTTGTGGATTGGTTAATGACCACTGTCCGCAGAAGACTTCATGAACAGAAGTACAGAGGCTACACTATGCAAACCATTGGTTAGCCGCAAACACAGTATGGCTAGGTTACAGTACGCAAAGCAGTACTTAAAAGAGCAACCACTAGGTGGTCCCAAACATTATGGAGGGCATTGTACATCTTCATCACTACACATGCAATATCTCAGTCACCATTTTGTTTCTATCAAATACTGTACACAGTTGCCATTTCTCCAGTTACCCACCTTCTCAGTGTTAAGCCTGGTGGTGAACGCCTGTCCTTGCAGCATTTCAGGGGCACTGAAAGAGCTGACGTCCTCCGATCGGCCACAGTTCTTAAAAGCAAGGTGGCCACTGGCAGACAGTAAGAGGGATCCAGGACTGATGATATGACATTTGCTGTTTCCTGGAAAAAGATATATAATCTGTAATACCACATGAGACCAAAGAGAGCCTCAGGCAGACTGGCCCTGTAGCTTACTGTCAAGTTAGTAGATTTCACATATCTATAGCGAAACCTGAAACCATATCTCTAAGGTATGAACCTTTATAGATATATCAAAAAAGTACCTGTGCTCTTTCTGCATCATATTTTATTATTTTAAATTGTATCATAAATGGTGTTCCTGGTTTTTCCTGCTTTTGTCAGCCACAGGAGGTTTTTGAAACCGATGCCAGGGAACCAATCTGGGTTTGTACTGATAAGCTTCCAGGGAGGTTGACTTTAAATCAGTGGTCTGCAGGTTAGAACTGCTGTCAAATACGTAAAAACAGTGTTTCAATTGACATTTTCTAATGGATACGTGTTTGCCTAAAATTGGCAATTCACATGGTAATTATCATAAATCACCCTTGATAAGGGCACCTGTTAAGCAAAACAAAAAATATATATATTAAAAATAAAATAGTACATGACAGAATGACATGAAAACTATAAGGATGGTGGAGAATCTGCAAAAATAAAGAATAAATATATATCCCCAGACCAAATTAAAATGTCAGAACATAAGAAGGTTTAATGAGAAAACTTCCTGGGAAGGTTCTTAGTTTATATCATAGCTTAAAGTCCTAAAACTGGTAGTACATAGCTGCTATTGGGTAGTTCAGTGTTTGTGTTTGTTCTATATTATATTATATACATAAAAACAGAGAGGAACATCACAGAGGAATATCACGTATTACACTGCAGTATTTTTTTGTAAACAGCAGCATATGCCACAGTATACAATGAAAACTCATACAGAGGGAAATGTATCAACAAAACACAAATCAAGCTTTAACTGTAACTCCATAGGGAGAGAAGGGAGTTCATTTATTTCACAATGTTATGCTACGATATGATATGATTTTCCAGCATGTAAGGTCTCAGAGAAAAGTTTTTATATGCCATAGTTAACAAACAAGCTGAACCTTTAGAGGAGGTGTCCAGTAACATATCTCCGGTGAGTTGCAGGAGGGCCCAGACATCGTCCTCCTCCAGAGGTGCCCCCCGTGCCTCCAACACCTCGGCCAGGGTCACAAATGTGTCCATGCTGGGCGAGAGGACGGAGAACCCCATGGTTAAATCACACATGAGGGACAAAGACAGGGAAAGGGCACACAAGGCATACAATATTCACAGAAATATGAGCACAAAAAAAGCCTGAGGTCTCAGTTTAGCCAACTTCTTTCTATTGAACTCCAAGCCCCAAAGCTTCCCATGCCCTATTGATATGCGGAAGGTATTGGAAATAAGATAAACAGAGAAATTAATTTTGTGGCCAATTGACATAAAAGATTCATTAAGTAACAATTAAGTAACAGCACCTAGTTCCCTTCCAATTTCCAGATACAACGAATACCGAAACAGATCATTCGGTTAGCTGAAGAGATGCAGATAACTACAGATAGTGTCTCACCCATAGAAAGTATAGCTTGCGATTCCAGATCATCAGCATCAGTTAATGTTTCATCAGACACATTGCGTTGAATTGTTTGATTTCTTTTGGTGACGGAACACCTATTCCATAGCTTCCACACACCCCTGCTGTTTTCTCAGGTTCAGCAGTAAGTGGCTTTTGCAGAACTGGGTCGGATTTGCGCTAATACCACTGTCCCTCACCTCTGCACTTCACTGCCAAGGTGATGGTTAAGTGGTGGTAGTGAGTGACTCTAATAGCATTGAGGAGAGCAGTTAAACCTATCAATTCCTTGACTGAGAAGGCCATTTCATCTCCCGCATGCATCTGAATTTTTTTCATCCATGTGAGTCACAGCAGAAAATTATTTTTAAAAGATTATTATTTTTTTGATGTAATATAAGTGTCTTGGATGACACAGCATCTTCTGAAAATATTATTTTATTTTTATTGAAAGACCCTTGTAGTGCGGTAGTGCAGGTTTCAGCATAGTAGAATACTGTACATGGTTCTGAGATTAGCATACAATTATAGAATAACAATTCAAAAGGCAGTCTTTCATTCCTTTCTATTTCTGTTGCCATGTACAGTGCAGTCTGTAAGTATTTGCACAGTGACACATTTTTGGGGGGGCTCTGTACTCCAGAAAATTGTATCTGAAAGCAAACAATGAATATGAAGTTGAAGTGCAGTAAACTTTGCTTTGATGGTATTTTCATCCATATTGGCTGATCCATGTAGGAACTCCAGCCTTTTATATACATAGCCCCACGTTTTTTTAGGAAACCATAGGTAATTGGACAAACTAACATAGTCTAAAATAAATTTAGTCATTTAGTCATATTTAGTATTTGGTTGCAAATCCTTTGCATTTGATAACTGTCTGGAGTCTGCCACCCATTGACATCACTGGATGCTGGGTATCTTGCCTGGTGATGCTCTGCCAGGCCTGTAATGCAGCTATCTTAGTTTTCCATTTGTTTTGGGGCTATTTGCCTTCAGTCTTGTCTCCTGCCAGTGTAAAGCATGTTCAATTGGATTCACGCTGGGTGATCGATTTGGCCAGGCAGCAATATTCCTATAACACTCCTTGGTTGCATTAGTAGCATGTTTGGGAACATTCTCATACTGCAAGGTGAAGCACAATCCATTGGTTTTTGTGGATTTTGGTAGGACCTAAGATAAGATGTTTCTTTACACCTCAATATTCATCCAGCAGCTGTTGTCAGCAGTCTCATCATAAATCAAGACAAGTGGGCCAGTAGTATTGGCAGTCATATATGCCTACATTATAACACTATCTCTGCCATGTTTTACAGATGAGGTGGTATGCTTTGGATCATGAGCAGTTCCTTTCTTTCTCCATACTTTCTTCTTTCCATCACGTTGATACAGGGTAGTACTTGTCTCATCTGTACATAAGACTTTGTTCCAAAACTGTACTGTTTTTTTATGATTGCTTCTAAGCTGGCCATTCTGTTCTTGATTGGTTTGCATTTTGTGTTGAACCCAGAGGTTATGCCGGTGTAGTCTTTTTTTTTATTATTCAACAAAAATCCACCCCCACCCCCCCAAAAAATTTAAAAGACAACCCAAATAAAAAATAAAAAATACCAAAATCATAACAAATATTCAGCAGCTGCCAAATGCCAACCTTCTGTAATTCGCTCCATGAAACAGAGCAATAGATGTCTATATGTAGACAATTTAGAGAAAGCTATTTACACAACGAGACCAGAACAGGGAGTGTGGTGGCTTCCATCTTTTTAGCCAGCCACCCATACACATTTTTGAGGTAGAGATGAATCAAATTTTGAATTGCCATTCAAAATGAGTACTCTGGGACAGCATGGAATAACTCTGTTAACAATATTGGATTACACTGTAGCCACTTGGCTCGAAAAATTGCAGTGGGGCAATCCTAAAACATATGCATGAACGTGCTGAAGGACCCCTGAGGGTAGAACTCACAGATCAGAGAATGACTGAGCGTAGTCTTCTCTTTTAGTACTCTTTGAAACATATATACCTACATCCTGGAGATTATCTGGAAATTACCTGGTTCTTTATCTGCTTTGTGGTTTTTTCTTCATAATTGAAAGTATTCCTCTGAAGTCTACTGCAGTTGACGTGAGCTTCTGTGGGCTACCAGGTTGGTTGCTATTGGCAAACTCACCACTGTATTCCTGCTTCTTAACAATGTTCAAAACTGTTGTTTTTGACACACCCAATATTTCGGTCCTCACATTGAGAGATAACAGCTGCAGTCACCAAATGCAAATGTCACACTAATAATTAACTCTAGACCTATTGTTTGCTTTCTTGTTGCATCAACGAATGATGCAATGACACGCAGCTGGCCAAGAAACAGCTGGGCAGCCAACTAATTATTTTAGTTCCATAAAATGGGGGAATATGTATAAAAAGGGCTGTAATTCCGACACAGATTACCTTATACGGATGTAAATACCCTCATATTAACGCAGATGTACATATTAACGCACATTATAGAGGGAATTTATATCTTTACAGAAAGGGCTCAAAATTAAGAAATCTAAATATTAATATATACAACCCTGCTACTGGACACTTTACCTCCTTGTTTCATTTAAATTCCAATATGCTAGAGATTGGAGCCAAATTGACACAAATTGTGTCACTGTCCAAATACTCACAGAGTGAAGTACATAAAAATGAAGGCCCTTCTATTATTTCAGGACATATCTGTTCATAATGGCTTTAACAAAACCTCAAGCTGAGCATTACAGAAATTTCTCTAAATTCTTTCAGTGTTTTGCCGAATCCCCCAGAGGAAAAAGGAGAGATTCTGTGGTTGCAGTTAAACTGAATTACGATGGCCTGATCAGTCCTATAAATCACATTCCATTCTGAAAGAAGGACAGCACAGAACTATGAATATAATGTAATTACAGCAATTTGATTACACCCAGCAGCCAAGATTCAAAGGATGGAGCTGTCTCCATTAATACATTTGAATGCTTCAGCTGATACATTTTGGGCTTCAGAATGAATAACGGAATTAACCTTGCTATATTTCCTTTCAACATTTGCCATTTGTAACTTGTTTGTAAGCTTTTACTTAAATTGCAATATGAACCATTCACGAGGGAATGTGATATGTATGAGGAATGCTTAATCTTTTGCTGACATCCAATTGAGGTGATACAGGAAACTGGGGTCAAATGGTGACCAATCTAACAAGCTCTGGTGAATAAAATTAATTTCCCCCATAGAAAAGGTTAAGAGAAGAAATTGTGCACTAATAAAATACTGCTGCTTTTAAGCCATCGTTCCCCTTGAGTGAATATTTAGGTCAGGTCCACTACATCTTAAACTGTACCCATAACTAACAATACCAATTCTGTGATGCACTGAAAATAGACTATAGTGGATTATAACACATTTCCATCCCATTCGAAGAGTCAGAAAATACATACTGTTTACATAAGGTTTCACAGCAATACAACCAATAATAGTGATGAGTAAAAGTAACTAATTTTAACAGAACATGAAACTAACATTATTTGTAATAATGGTTAATAGTTGAATCATTTAGCAGACAGATATCCTTCAGTGCTTGTAATATTATTGGCATTTGGTCCACCCAAACACTTGACATACTGTATCTGGGATCCACAAAATAAATGCTGTCAACTTGTGTTTCAAGAGTTGGTAGGGCAGTAGGCAACATTATAAAGGGAATTTATATCTTTACAGAAAGGGCTCAAAATTAAGAAATATAAATATTCATATATACAACCCTGCTACTGGGCATAAGAGTGATGATGTCTCCTTTTGAATACAAAGTGGTCCCTGTCAGCAGACATGTTTGTAAAAACATAAAACATGTCAGATTACAGTATACCTTCAGTGTGTCAATAATTCATGCTACATTTAATTGCTTTATATAAGTATTTAACTATTTCACATAGCTGGGCACATTTGTACAGTGGGAACCAATGCTCAGAGACAAAGCTCAGTGATTGACTTTGGGTTTAACCCTTACTTTGAAAACCCCTAATCTTTCATTTAAGTAATTTACATTCACAGTTATCATCTGCTCTTGAAGAGATTTTTCATAAGCACCAGATAGGAGAATGCTCCTCCTGCAATATCCTCCTTTAATCCCGTTCCAGAAGATATGCCATGCACTGTTACTTTCGATAATTGTAGGATTCGATTGATACCCCCAGTTTTACGCAGCTGCAATTTTCATCTGGACCTAAAGATTAAGGCTAGAAGGGACATAAGGTTAATTGGGCACTTAGCCAGGACCTAATCACCCAAAGGCCGTGCGCAATTTTTCGTTAGATTCAAAGGCAGTAAACTCCGTTACCTCTAATTACAACAGTACCGTTTTACTGTCACATAATGCATTTTTGATAGACGTTTTGAATGCACACTTCCATTATATTGCACTGCATTCTCAGGTCCTGGTTTCTTACTCAGGGAAAGTTATAATAAAGAAAAATAAGCATGGTCTCTAGAACACAAATGTAAAATATTGCACCATTCTGGAATAGGCCTATCCATCTTTGCGCCGAAGTGTAGGCCTACCTAGTATAAAGGCACTGAATTTGTGACAGCATTTATCTAAGCTCAGCTGCAAACACTGCGAATGTATGTTATGGATATTGACACAGCAGTAAAAAAACACATTCTTTGGAATATTCTATTCTTTGGTGGAACGTCCTTGGAACATAACTGGTTAACTTCTAGGATAAATTTCGCTCTAAAGTAATTCTAGCGCGAAAATTAAAGCATCTAGATAAAACGTTAAAATTATTCTATTGCTGCATATTAGTTATTTGCTAAACAAGCGACACGAAACTAGCCTAACCCGCAAGTCTCATTACGCAACTTAAATATGCAACTACTAACACAAATTCACACATAGTCGCCTAATATCAACGTCTATATAACCAGTTATATAACCAGTTAATCGCGTTTTATTAATACAATAGGGAACAGATATGCAAGGTTCATGCTAAATATATTACAGCACATTGGTTCGTTCTTTCGAGAGCCCAAATATTCTCTGAAAGTCAATTGACACACAAAAAAATGAATTCAAGGAACACATACAACATTATGCCAGACTACTAGAACACTGCTACTCAAGGGCGCACAGATATTACCTGCATTCGAAATGTGAAGAAATTCTATTTTATCCTAAGAAACTGGACGCTCAAAAATAGTCTTTCCAGTCATCGTTTCTCCAGGTAAGTGCCACCTATTCCAGCAGGTAGGGGACTTCTCACTATGCAGACTATGCAGTCTTAGGGTGCATTCAGCTAGAAACAACACGCAGCTCTGATCTCAGGTAATTTTCTCTATAACCTAATGCTTACCGTGTACGATCGCAGTGGCTTTGCGATACCTGTTTATTGCAAATAACTCTATTTTTAGAGACCCGCTATAAGAACTCAATTGGATTACAAGCGTCAAGTCAAAGCGATGAACCAATCGGTGTGGCTAAGATTCTGATCAGCGCTTAATCTGACTAAGGCAGAGTTTTAGTGAGTTAACCAGAGTCAATACTGCCAAAAAGGAATTAAGTGAAGTGAAAGTGACCACCACAATGCAAGAAGGATCTAATGGCTAATCGCATGATAACGCTTAAATCTTCCTTGCATTTATTAGATCTTAAGAGATAACTGTCTTTTGTTTCGCCAACGACCGACATTGTATAGTGTTATGAGATCATTTTATTCTACTGTCAAAATGAGGTGTAATCCAGACATATGCAAATATGACTGAAAACTGTGATTTTTTTTTGACTATTTGGATTAATATGAACGTACCATTATTACCGCTGTAAACCCATTATGTGGCAGTATTGTGGATTAGGAACTCAGTAATAGGCTATCTTTTTTCATGCGTTAAATGCATTATTGGTTTTAGTAGCCTAGTAAAACGTAAAAATATGTGCCCTATCCCCACTAAGGCATTCACTTCAGGATTTAAATGACGTGAACTTTAGCAGCTTGAATAGGCTGTATCTGGTAGGCCTGTTTATCAAGGGCTATATCTTGACAATATGGGAATACTGTACAGTTATGGGTGATATTATTTAAATAAATGAATAACAAACATCCATATTAATCAAATAAATATGTTGGCCTTTTGCTTAATAAACATTATCCAACACTCAGTCTGTAACTGCGGTGGCCAATCAATCAATTTGTTTTGAAGAGGTGACTTGGGTGCTATTCCTAATTTGATCTGTTTTCATCCAGTCATTAAAATGTAAATTAAAGTCTGATCTATTATTATTATACAACAACAAATATGTTCCTGATTGTGTATTCATGCTGGCTACAGGCTAATTATGACATAGCACACTTAACATTCAGGAATTTGATGCAGTCAAAAAACACTTTTTCCATTTTGGGAACTTATCAACTAGGGTGTTGGACATTAAATGCCATGTTTGTCCCAGCTGTGGCAGTAATTTTGAGCCCAAGCCCCCAACAACCTATGGTTCAGTTTTTAAAAAATGGTTTAATAGGCACCCTTACTGTTGGCGGTGACTTCTCCGTCTTGTACTATCCTTTCAGAAATGTTTTATCAAGATAATTTAAATTGGTACTTATCTTTGCTTATCTCAACACTATCTTGAGATAGTTTTATTCTACTTCGGAATTATTGGCACCCTTGATAAATATGTACAAATAATATTGTAAACATTACATTACATTACATTACGTGGCATTTAGCAGACGCTCTTATCCAGAGCGATGTACAACAAAGTGCAAATCAAACACAAAAACATGTGCAAAAGTGGACCTGAGAGGACAGTACAGTTCCGAGTCCTAGTGTAAACATACAGAAATTCAGAACCCTTGAGTGCAATCAACTTTCAAACTAGCATACCACAGTTGGCAGCTAGAATACAACAAAACAACAGCCAATAAAAACAACAATATCTATACATAAGTGCCATTACGGTCTAAGGCTAATCACGGTGATTGTGAGTTGGGGAGGGAAAGGTGTAGCCTGAAGAGATCAGTCTTCAGTCTGCGCTTGAAGGAGGTCAGAGACTCTGCCGTTCTGACATCCACCGGGAGGTCATTCCACCACCGTGGGATCAGGGCAGACAGCAGTCGTGAGCGTGAAGTGCAGGTGTGGCGAGGGGGAGGCGCCAGACGGCACGAAGTGGCAGAACGGAGGGGTCTTGTTGGTGTATAGGTCTTGATAAGGGATTGAATATATACAGGGGCTGATCCTTTAACTGACTGGTATGCGAGCACCAAAGTTTTAAATTTGATGCGAGCCATAACAGGCAGCCAGTGGAGGTTGCTGAGCAGGGGGGTGACATGTGAATGTCTGGGAACATTGAAAACCAGACGGGCTGCAGCATTCTGGATGAGTTGTAGGGGTCTGATGGCAGATGCTGGAAGGCCAGCCAGCAGAGAATTGCAATAGTCCAGGCGGGACAGGACCATTGCTTGAACAAGGAGCTGAGTGGAATAGGTAGTGAGAAAGGGTCGGATTCTCTGGATGTTGTACAGGAAGAACCTGCACGCCCGGGTCACCGTAGCAATGTTCTTGGAGAAGGATAGCCTGTTGTCCATCACCACTCCAAGGTTTCTTGCACTAGGGGATGAGGTCACTGTGGTATCCCCTAGTGAGATGGAGAAGTCAGAGAAGGGAGAGGTTAAAGCAGGGATGAAGATCACCTCCGTCTTACCTGGGTTGAGCTTTAGATGGTGGTTGCCCATCCAGCTCTGGATGTCTCTCAGGCAGGCGGAGATACGGGTAGAGACCTGTGTGTCTGATGGGGGGAAGGAGAGAAAGAGTTGGGTGTCATCGGCATAACAATGATAGGAGACGCCATGAGCAGAGATAACGGGCCAAGGGATCTCGTGTAGACGGAGAAGAGGAGGGGTCCGAGGACTGAGCCCTGGGGGACTCCTGTAACAAGGGGGCGAGGGGTTGACACTCCTCCAGCCCAGGACACCTGAAAACAAAAAAAACAAAAAAAAAACCATACAGTTATTGACATAAGCTTTATTTTCTAAGACGTGTAAAGCACTGTGTTTTATCAATGATTCAATGGAATCAACCAAAGTCTTACGTTTTTCCAAAAAAAATATATTTCCCCAAAAAACATGTTCCACAATTAAAAAAACATGTTCCACAATCATTGGCACCCCTGGTGTAATACCTTGTGCAAACACCCCTGGCAAAGATGACAGCAATGAGTCTTGTCCTATAATTTGTGATAAGGTTAGAGAACACATTTGGAAGGATTTATTTACCATTGCTCCATGCAGAACCTTTCAGAATCATTGATATCCTCGGGACAAGCCCTTTTAGTTCAGATCACAGGTTTTTTATAGGATTTAAGTCTGGAGACTGGGATGGCCATTGCAGAACATGGTTGTTGTTTTGACTTAACCATTTCTGTGTGGATTTTGATGTATGTTTGGAGTCTTTGTCCTGCTGGACAATCTACCTACAGCCAAGACTCAGCTTTCTAGCTGAGGCAACCATATTTTCTGCCAAGATTTCCTGGTACCTTGTTGAATTCATTCTTAAATAGTGCCACTGGACCACTGGCAGCAAAACATCTCCAAAACATCAATGACCCAGCACCATATTTAACAGTGGGTATGAGGTGCTTCTCCTTGTATGTATTGCATTTTGGTGCCAAACATGTTGATGGTGTGTATGGCCAAAATGTTAATTGTTTGGTCTCATCTAACCATAGCACTCTCTTCCAGTCATAATTTCAATATGGTTTGGCAAATTCAAGATGCTTGGTTTTATTTATTGTGCTCAGTAAGGGCTTTGTGCCACCCATGAGTTTGCTGGTATGGCGGTGCCACTTTAAAAAAATGTTTTGGCTTGGTGACCCCAAGACACAACCAATCTTTGCAATTCTTAATGTGATCATTGGGTTACTTCCTCACCATCTTTCTTACCGTCTGTGAGCATTGTATGCGCTTTCACACTCTTCCTGGCAAGTTCACAACCATTCCATATGTTTTATTACTGCCCTTACAGTGCTAAGTGGTATGTTTAACTGTTTATGTATTTTTTTGGTACCAATTACCTGACTTGTGATGGTCAATTACCATCTGTGTCTTCTGAATTGACAGTTCTTTTGACTTTTCCCATGCTGATGGTTGACAAAGGGATTTTGCATGTATTTATACTCTAGGAAAACAGGAAGTGATTTAATTAGACTGAGATTAACTAAATTAATTGCAATTGTATTGCCAATTTCACTTTGTTTGATTTTATTTACAATAATAGTTAGTGGTGCCAAACCTGTGATTTTCAGGGGGGAAAAATTAGATTACTAAATAAAAAACATTCAAAACAGTGAAACATTGTAAATGTATTGAAATAAAAGTATTTAGTTTCCCCATATGTTTGAACATAAAATATAATTATCCATATTGTTTATTATTTGCATAATTTTTATAATGGGTGCCATTAATTCTGGAGCCCACTGTATGTGTTCATGCCAAAGTACCAAATGTGGGAAAAAGCAGAAATCAACAAGGCTTTTTTTTAACATATTTACATTACAAATACATGCAGGCAAATAAGCACACGCGCATGGATCTCTCTCTCTCTCTCTCTCTCTCTCTCTCTCTCTCTCTCTCTCTCTCTCGCTCTCTCTCTCTCTCTCGCTCTCTCTCTCTCTCTCTCTCTCTCTCTCTCTCTCTCACACACACACACACACACACCATCCATTGCTTCTGTGCAATCACTCAGCATCACAGGAAAATTTAACTGCCCATATCATGTAAATTAATCTGATGAGATGTTATTATCATCCTAGGGAAACCTGCAAATTGTAAGATAGATAGGTAGATAGACACACAGACAGACAGACAAATAGACATACATATATATATATATATATATATATATATATATATATATATATATATATATATATATATATATATAGCCATTAAACGAGGTCAATTTAATTTTCAGAACAAATCAGGACGTATGGTCTTATATCCTCTGTAACCGACTCTATTTCAGCATTGCAACATCATCATTCGCCAAGGCCTTGACGACCACTGTGTAAAATGGCAGAAACTGCTCGTCACGGAAGCGCAGAGATTACGTGACGTAGAACACAACTCTTCTGCAGTGCAAGGCCTGCCAGTGAAAAGAAACGCAGTGAATTCAGTGGTTGTGTTTCTTGGAAGAAATTATTAGTAATAATAGTACTTACATATTCAGTGGTGGATTTGAACAGGCTGGTATTGAAAGTGGATTTAGGGCGAACCAATACTTTCGTTTTTTGTTGGAGGAGGTAAGAAAGCGTTACATATATATATATTTAAAATACATGTTATTGTTAGCAGTGGGGGAGGGTGCTGCTGCTGGTGAGTCGTACACAACACAGAATACATTAGCTGGATCATTTTGTTATTTTTCGATCATTGTTTTTACGTGTGATAGCCTAGACTATATCTGAACGCATGTTGTTACTTGTAACATGTCAACTATTTGTCAGGAAACTAAATGATCCTTTCGTGTTTACAGCCTTGTCTGTGCGCTTCAAAATATCATATGGTGTTGAAGGCAACACAGTAGCTATGTCGTTCGAAAACTAGCTAGCTAGATTCTAGTTTGCTACATTGTCGCCTAATCAGTTCCAAACGATGAAATAATGCAGTGGCAATCTAATTAGGCGTTGCTAGCTTTTGCCAAATGTCACTACTGGGATATCTTGTGTTGCTCACATAGCCTACATTTTGATGAGATTACCAAGCAAAATTTGATGGCGGTTTTCTGAAGCTCACCAGCAGCTAATTATCAGTTGATTAGGTAAGGGTTTGTGTCTGTGTAAACTGTTAACTATTATAAACTAAATAGCTAATGTAGTAATTATATAGTAGGTGCATTATTGCACAAGGTCAACTCGGCTTTTACAATGAATGGATTTATAGTTGGCTAAATCAAACCACCGCCCGCCTGATCATTGTTGCTAGCTAGCTACTGAATTGGAGAATGTAGCACCTGCACAGCTTCGGGTCGATCTGCTGGTGTTTGACATTGTGAACGAGCCCATATCTCCACAGGAAATTCCGCAAACTGGTCACATTTTGGTTAGCCTATTTGAAGGCGAGATTTACCAATATGGAATGGAAATAGGTAGGCTACTTAGCTGTAATTGACATAGATGGGGACGGTTTACGGATATTGAGAGTATATTAGCCACTGTAACTGATAGTCTAATGCTGTACTGCTATAAGCATGGATGTGTGACGAGAATGAAAGTAGCCTATATTCTGCGTTTAACGTTACCATAATATGAAACGTGGAAACACGAAATGTGCATGAATTCCATTCTAAATCTAGGCTACCTCACTGTTGATTTGTAATTGATTATTGGTCGAGAAATATTTAGCTAATCAGCGACCACATCGAAAAAAACACTTCATTCATTTCGTAAAATCTGTGGGCATGATGTGAACGCGTTTGAATTGAATTGGAATCTTCAGGCACATTACGTTTTGCGATGTCCTGGTCACTGCTCATCTTGTGCCAAGACAGGTAAATATTTCATATTTTTGGGCAATATATGGGTGCGGTTTTGTTCAGGCCTGCTAAGAGTTAACCATGCATTTTGATTCGAATAGCCTAAAGGTCCGTTAAATGATGCTGCAAGTTAGAGAATTGTGTGGCTAAATTAACGAGGGCATGCTAATGGTCCTTCCGTACCCCCAAAGCCCTTTATATTATTATTATTATTATTATTATTATTATTATTATTATTATTATTATGTAGTTATACTATAGAATTGGCTTAGCGTGTGATCGTACAGTATAATGTAGAATATGGATGGCTTTTATGTTATGTTGTATCAAGTAATGAATGAATGAACATAATTTCAAATATTATATATACTGTTCAGAATAGTGTTTACCACTTCATCAAGGTACTACTGACCGGTTCCGATTCATCCATCTTTTTAGTGTTCGCATTTTAGTGTGTATTTTGCTATTGCATAGGCTGTATCTTCTCCGTCTTAAATGATTTATACGTTATGTTAATTATACATGTGACGTCAGAAACACCCCAGCCCCTCCCAAAAACAACAGCAAATGTATAAAAATTGATATAACTGTCCCAGATTGGCAAAGTAGCCTGTGATTGTTTGTATTGAAGATACGTCTGTGCTATATGAATACATAGATTTAGCTTAATTAAACCTCATATATGGAATATAGCTTTTTTCCATTGGAAGTATTTTGTTTTATTTTGAATGATGGTCTGTAAGGCATCAGTGGAGCATATTATTAGATAAACGGTTCATTGTTTAACCTGGTTCATGTGTGTGAACTAAGTATTAGTTATTCAAATCATTTTTTAATTTAATTTATTAAATTCTTTAAGAGCCAGGTGGTGTGCTCCTGTCAGTAAAAGCAAGTGGTTTGTTGCATTTCATCAGTTGTGACATTTTGGACTCAGTGCTTATCCACAGAAAACCAAATTACGTGAGCCTGTATTTCTTTAAAGTGTGGGAAGTGTCCTTACATGGGATAGTCCATTGAATCTGAAAAGGCAAAACTCTGAAGTCTGCTTGGCTGTGTGTTCATGTCATTGCCCAACTAATAATGAGCCCCAATGCCATATTTTGAGCATAGTTTAAGACCAACAGTCTCACCACTGTCCTGTGGATGCAGAACAGTGTTGCTTCCCTTTGCTTTCAGTTTGTATGCCCCATCGTTCCACAAATCACCACATTATGCAATAAACCTTGCATGCCTACTGAGTTACACTGTGCAAACATGTTACTGTGATTCTGCTCATTTCTTGTGCTCATGTGGGCTTCAGATTAGAGGGATGGTGGGAGGGAGGGAGACAGGGAGAAAGAGAGAGCTCTCATTGCCTAAACTGCTTCAGTGACCTTATGGGTCAGGGAAATGTGTGCGATTGGCCCCACCTTTCTCCATTTTGTCGAGGATGTTGCGGGATCATTACTTTTGGTTGCAGGCGATTTGCATTCCTAATTGCATCAGTGTTTCAACACTTGTTGTTTAAGATGCTGTCAATTAAAATTTTGAGTGAAAATTGTGGAGACGGGATGTACAGAGTGACAGTTTTTTCATGTTGCGTTTCTCAGTCTGTAGCCTCTCTATTAGCTGCCCCTTCTGCGGCGAGTACACAGGTCTTTTTCTCCCCTTTCACAATGCAATACCCTTTCTAGCGCTTTCCGACCCTTTTCTTAGCTTCTCCGGCTCATATTAGGCCTGGAGGCTGCAGCCATCTCTTACGCTGCGAATGGAGAAATAATGTTGTTCCCTCCACGGAGAAGGAGAAAATGGCAGCTCTGGGAGGTCAGGTCACGGTCTGTTTACCGCACGTCCATCAGCCAGAACCGGCATCTTCACCGCGTTTCCCCAAATTGAAATAATGATTTGTCTCTTAGCTCTAGATCAGATAAATTGGCCCTGTTTTGCATCAGCCGGCTTCTCTAATTGCTTATACAGTGTGTCCTTTTTTTTTCTCTTTTTTTTTTTTTCTCCTCAAACAATGGATTGCACTTGTGAGGCTTTGCATGTAGCTGTCTGTAGAGTTTAACCCGCTCATAACCCCACTCCCCGCATTGATGTAATGCTCTTAAGGACACCATCGAACATCCATTTAATGTGACATTCTCTGCACTATATTCTATACACTATTTTCTGATCATGATGTACAGTCAACTTTAATCCGTGTAATTCTTTTGTCATGATATAGACCAGGCTCTATCTGGAATAGAGTAGTGGGTTTTCTGCTGTGGACTGCCGATAAGCTCTATGTATCTGCGGACCTGGCTGTGGTCAGGAATCTGCCTTCAATATCTTGTGTAATCGTTGTCCATAAGCACCATCCACATCCTTGCCTGTGTGGATGTTCATATTGTGTGGATGTATTGCCTGCAGCTTCTGAAAGAATGGGAAACTTCTGATACTGAGCTATGTTAAATAACTATGCTGTAGGCAGATTTTACATTCTTTTTTTTTTTGGAAGTAAAACTTGGAAATGTGAAACTGGAAAGATACCCCCCGGCAAGCAGTGTGTGTACTCCTTCTAAAGCCATGGAAGCTTATGGAATACACATGTAACATTATTTGCCCTCCCTATTGTAAAACCCTTCTGTTATGTTTGTTGTCTTTCATACTAGGTCTTGAGACAGAAGCTTCACTTGGATGCCCACAGTAGAGTTGGCCCACATTTCAACATGAATAGAAATAAGCGTGAAAAAGAGTACTACAGTTTAGATGTCGGGGATTCAACATTCACAGTCCTTAAGCGATATCAGAACCTACGGCCCATTGGCTCTGGAGCCCAGGGAATCGTCTGGTAAGCCAATTGATCTTCGGCATGTGTCACTAAATGCTGGAGAAAAAAATCTGCCTTTTTCCATGTCTTAACCTCATTTTAAAATGGGGAAACGGCCTGTAAAATTTAGACTGAGCAATTTTGTAGCATATCAAAATAGTTTATATGGATGTCCATTTGAGAGTACGATATTAATGCAAGGAATATTGAAAGTGTATTGATGTTCATTATCACTTAACCTGAATTTTCTTTTTTAAATGTCACGAAAATAGGTTTGCGCAGTAGTCTGTAGCCCTGCTTTAATGAGATTTTGTATTAAACCTGACTGTGCGCATGACAGAAGCTGAAAGTGTGGGTTTTTCACAAGCGTTCTCCAAGAAAAGGTTGTTCTTCAGAACGAGATTAATCGGTTTCTTGTTTCGTCTTTCAGCTCGGCGTATGATCACAACCTCGAACGAAATGTTGCGATCAAGAAACTCAGCCGGCCTTTCCAGAATCAAACCCATGCCAAAAGAGCTTACAGAGAGCTGGTGCTCATGAAATGTGTCAACCACAAAAATGTAAGTCACTCCCCTCCAAAATCCCTACTACATTGCCTATAAATACATCCAGGTAGATACAAGTATGCTGTGTCATTTAAATTGGTTATGTAAGGGGAAGTGTGTGGTTTTCCAAAATTAATCTTTTTGGGTTGTTTAATGTCCGCTTCGTTGCAGTGCCAGTTCAATAGTCATAGTGAAAATTCATTTTAGTCAGGAGAAACGAGTGAGGAATATGGGAGCTATTCATTTTAAGCATTCTGTTCTTGTGCTGAATCTAGCAGTCTTATTCAAGGCAAATATAAATGTATGTGGCAGGTGTGCAAAATCAAATTTACAATAGCCACAAATATACTAATTTTGATATTTCTTTACTTTCACAGATTATTGGCTTATTAAATGTATTCACCCCACAGAAAACACTTGAAGAATTCCAAGATGTGTGAGTAATTTATTTGTCGTGTGATTAAAATCTAAGTGCAATCTGAAAGCGTGTTACTGCTTTTCAAGACGTGCCTACATGACTTTGTATTAATTATGTATATTCTAATTTATTGGTAGCGGAGTAATTTAAGCTAATTGGAAAATGTCAATCACGGGTGGCAATTTCCACAAGCTTGGCAGGGGATCTGACGGGACTTGTGTTGCAAAACTGTTGAGTCGATGATTTAGCTGCAGACTTGTTTTAGTCGACAGGCGGGAATGTGTCACATGAATGCCACACACAAGTCTGAAACCTTTTAGGTCATTGGCTAACTAACCGAAACCAGGAAATGTCAGCAAAGGAAACGTGTGTGAAACGTGGAGGACACGGCTGGCTGTTCAGAGAAATCACACACGTCAGCAAAGGTTCTTGCGTTCTGGTGTCAGGCACGGTCGCTGCAGGGAAGTGTTACATGCAGTGGTTGTTATCGGTCCTGACCACGTGCTGTTAATCACATTTAGCAAAATCAGCAAAATGCTCATCTGGGCTAGGTTACTGGAAATCAGACATGGGGCAGCTGTGTGTGCCAGAATATTGGAATTGATTTGAATTCAATTACCTTTTATTTGTATAGCACTTTTTTCAGATACTGTTGCAAAGATGCTTTACTGTGGAAATCGGGGGGGGGGGGGGGGGGGGGGGGGGGGGGGGGACACCCAGGCTGAACCCCCCCCCCTCAAAAGCAATCAATTGAGGGGAAAATAACTCCCCAGTGGGAAGAAAAACGCTGAAATGTTGCTGAGGGGGGAAAAAAACTCCCCAAGGAGTTTCTCTTGAGAGGGACCAGGCTAACACGGGAGGAGCCCATCCTCTGCTGGCCGCTCCAGTGTAATAGTTAAGAAGGAATGAATGGTAACAGAAATATAATGTGTGATCTATCAGATATAATGGGTTTGGCATGTTACAGCCAGAGTTAATGAAACTAGCAGGTAAAATAGTCCAAGCAGAGACATGTGGAGGTATATTCATTCATTCATTCAGTCATTCATTAGCCTAACCCGCTTATCCTGAACAGGGTCGCAGGGGGGGCTGGAGCCTATCCCAGCATACATTGGGCGAAATGTAGAGGTATAGCAATATGCAATTTAGAGAGACGGGATGATGATTCTTGGCCTCCTGGTTCTTTAACCAGTAGAGGTGTGTGTGAGTGTGTGAGTGAGTACTCTGTCTGTTTATGTGTTTGTGTATTTACTTATACGGTAGGGTTGATCGAATGCACAGTGATACTGATCTGGCTCTGATTGTGTGTCTTCAAGCCTTGTTCTGACGAGGGCTTGATATGGCTGAAAGGTCAATGCTAATGTTAGATTAAATGTTTATTTATTTATTTATTTTATTTATTTAGATTTTTTTTTTTTTTTTACCATTACAACAAGTACGGAAGTCTTTTTGTTTCACGTCCACAGGTACCTTGTGATGGAGCTGATGGACGCTAACCTGTGCCAGGTTATTCAGATGGAGCTGGACCACGAGCGGCTCTCCTACCTGCTGTACCAGATGTTGTGTGGCATTAAGCACCTGCACGCGGCCGGGATCATCCACAGGGTGAGCAGACCCCCTCTCTCCCCCCTCTCTCCCCCCTGCCTGCCCTCTCTCTGCTGGGCTGGAAGAGTCAGAGGGAAGGGTCCTTTTCCTGCGGTCGCTCTGGGCCTTACTCTGGGAAATGTCTGCTTGTTTGGTGGAGCTGAAGCCTAGGTTCTAGCACACTTCTGTGACCTTCAAGGGCAAGCTGGACCATTTCTACAACAATATATTGGTTGCTCACCGACTAATAATGATACTAATAATGATTGACTATATGTGTATAGCACTTTTCAAAACTGAGCCACACATTAAAAGAATGTGTTCTTTTTAGACAATATTTACAGTCACAGATTTTGCCTGCCTTGGAAATGTGTCTTTAATATTTACAGTATGCTGTGTATACAGTAAAACACAGTTTGTTAATCTTGGTCCTGTCGGTCCTGGTTTTAGTTCCTTCTAGGCTCAGGTAACCGTAGTTGATTCTCAATGTTTGTAGTGGAACTTGGGGAACTGAACAAATCGATCAAAAAGGCATTTAAACATGCTGCAGTTGTTCACAAACCATGGCTGTTTTGATCCTGTGCTATTCAGCAGCCATTGGACACTGTTGGTTTGATGAACTACAAAGAAAGTGCTAAACCCGCCAGGCAGTTTGACTCTGATGTGTCAATGTTCCGGCAACAAGGGGAAAATAAATAAATAAATATCCGTCCTTCCTGTTTACCCCTCAGGATTTGAAGCCCAGTAACATTGTAGTGAAGTCAGACTGCACACTGAAGATCCTGGACTTCGGGTTGGCAAGGACAGCGGCCACCGGTCTGCTGATGACTCCGTACGTGGTGACGCGTTACTACAGAGCTCCAGAGGTCATCCTGGGGATGGGTTACCAAGCCAACGGTCAGTTCTGCGGAACGTCCGACAACCCGATGTCTGTCGCATGCTTCCGTCCGGAAAAAAAATCTTCATATTTCTTGCACTCTCTTTAGCGAAGTATGATTTTCTTGACTTGCTGCATTTGTGTGTTTTGGAAACCCTCCTAAGGCAATATCAGCCCAGTAGTGTATAGTGTGTTCGCTCTGATAGAGATGCCAACATTAATACAGTCACTTATGCATGCTCCAACTCACCTTTGCTTGCTTTCTAATGTGTTTAAACCTTTTCCCTGTAAGAATGTTTTTCCCACAGGTATTTGGGCTTCAGATTTTCCAAGCTCCTCATGCGGGTACTGATGTACTGATTGGACATTGAGGTTAAAATCCTACTCTCGCTTGCATAACATAAAAATCCCATTTTGAAATCCCAGCCGGTAGTGAAACGCAGTACCTGCATGAGAGCTTCACTAACCCACGGATAATAACGTGTCTTGCTGACTTGTTGCTTTGCTTTATGTTTCCTCCTTCCTTCTACGCTGCACACGCTTAGTGGATATATGGTCTGTTGGGTGCATTATGGCAGAAATGGTTCGCCACAAAATCCTTTTTCCAGGAAGGGACTGTATCCTTACGCTGCTCGCAGCCGATGTGTGCTTTGAACTTTAACCAACTATTTTCTTTAAGGGGAGACTTGCTCATGTCACAGAATTTCAGAGGTCAAATTAAATTGAAATGAACATAAATTGATAGTCACCTGTATTTCAGTGATTCATCTCAGTTAGTTAGGTAACCGTGAGGTAAATGTTGGAGTACAGTAAGAGTATTTATGGGCTTGGTACCCTGTTGCAGGAGAATGAGTCAGATTAAGAAATAGTCTGGTCTCTATCAGGGAGGGTGCGCAGTGGTGCAGGTAAGGGAGTGTAAGGTGACCATGCAGGCTGCATATCAATGTGGGAAGCTTTCTGCTGGTCATGGGTGAAATGCACTGCACTGGTGATCGGACATTGAGGTCTCATACTATACATTACAGGCATACTGGCCGTTAGCATTACAGGGTTTTTCCTGGCTCAAAATAGTGCTGAGCTGGTGAATTGGCATGACAGCGACTGTGTTCTCCAGCTTTGCTGGTGCTGTCAACTCAATGTGTTGTCTCCCTGTATTTTAAATATTTTATATTTATTATATAATGTTTGGTAAAGTCTTCAAGAGACAACCATGATGCATTGAGATGTACAGTACGCTATACATATATTTTTATACATTCTCTTACAGATTGCTTGCATCATCTGCTTTGTCACTGGTGTTGCTTGTACCTTGTAACAACATTAAATGTTTTTCAGAATTTAATTTCTCAGTTCTGCACATACAGGCTAAAACTGTGTAAATTAATAATAAAGTGGTTCGAATCCACTCAGTTGCGTAGAATTGCCAAGTCCTGAACCATTTCTCATTCATTCCATTGTTCATACCATATTTGTATAAAATATTATCAGATATTTGGATATTTTCAAAGAATTATGTCAAATTACACTGCATGTTGATCTATAAATATATGTTAAAAGTTGGAGGAAGCTTCATAAATCAACCGACATCCCATCTATAGCAAATGCTTGAGTGTGCTCTCAAGTGGATTCTACTGAAGGTAATTTAGTGTCTTAAGTCTAAGGTTGCAAATAAACCTGAAAGCGGTTAGAACTAACAAAAACAATTTCACAACCAATGTTGGAGGCTTAGACAGTGTGAAAAAACACTTGGGTCTAAGACATTTCAGTGCAGGAAAAACCCTGCTTCAGCGTCAGCAGAGTAAATCCTGGCATGCTTCTTGGCTACAGTGGCCTTGTCTGTACATCCTGTGTGATTACTCTGTACTCTGTAGCTTTGTATGGAAATCATTGCACCCGGTTTAAGCGTTACTACTGTTTACAACCATTGGAAAAAAAGATCACAAAAGGACTCATAAATATTTATAAGCCTTTGATTGTCAGTGTCTTGCTGGCACATGCTGTTCAATCATTTTTAAGTGCTTGGTTCTTATTCATACTTCCATAATCAGTGTTTAATCATAATGCTTCAAAACCACAGCTTAAAAAAATGAATTAGACTTAACTTGTGGTTGGACACTGATGGCAGTTGCATGGCGTTCATTTCCCGTGTTATATTCACTGTGCCATCATTCCTTTGTGCCTGTCACTTTATTTTTCCTCCCCCGTTTTATTGTTTTTGTTCCGCATGTTAATTTCATGTCATTTCATTTTTTCAGTTGATGTCTGGTCAATTGGCTGCATCATGGCAGAAATGGTGAGAGGTAGTGTGTTGTTTCCTGGCACAGATCGTATCCTTACCTTCGTTTCACGGTCGCCTCATCGTCGGCGTGTGTGATGGATGGACCCTCTCCACTTTCACTTCCCTGCTCCCACTCCTTCCCTACACCCTCCACCTTTCGTTCAAACATAACTTCCCCTCTGCTAGTTCTCAAACCCTCTGAAGAGTAGATTTTGTGGAGAGTTTAAAAAAAAAAAAAACGTTCTGTTTCAAAATTCTAAATGAGTGTTCTAGAACTCCATGGCTGTGAGTTGTCAGTAGTGATCGTTACATCAGCATTAGAATGTTCAGTTAAGAACATTCTAATCGCATATTTGTGATCTTACACCTTAAAGGCCCACTCAGTAATTTCCACAAGACTTTTGGTTTCTTTTAGAAGGAAGATCAGGTGGGTGGTAATTAACTAAGTCCCTCAGTGGATCATGATTCATATTACTTGTAGTTTGTAACATCGTGCACTTGCATCTTTGTAACCTGGGCAAAAACTACCTACTGGTCTCTGATGCTGAGCCATTCTAACTGTTGCAAGACTACTGTAGCAATGCAAAATGCATCTGAGGCAGTTAGGCATGGTTTATATAGTGAAATGTTATGGGGCGGCCTGTGCGTAGTGGTTAAGGTACATGACTGGGACACGCAAGGTCGGTGGTTCTAATCCCGGTGCAGCCACAATGATCCTCCCCTTGAGCAATGCCCTTAACCTTGCATTGCTCCAGGAGAGGATTGTCTCCTGCTTAGTCTAACTGTATGTCGCTGTGGATAAGAGCGTCTGCCAAAATGTTAAAAAAATGTTAGCTAACCATTCCATGGTAATGAGCTGAACAAGGACTCCAAGACATCCATTATATAAAGCAAAGAATGAAATGCTGAAAAATGGATGGTGAACAGGGAAGTTATTTAAACACTTATTTTACCTGCTTATTAAGTCCCTTCCCTTTTAAGACTATCGGTATTGTTATTTTTATTAGGAGAATAATATATATATTTTTTTTACTGTATCTTTTACCATTTATCATGTGTTTTTCCTCATTGTAATCTATTAGCATTTTATTAGCAACCCGAATTACTGAGTGGGTCCTCAAAGGGTTAGGCTTCTTCGAGAATGCGATTCCCCCCCACGCTCCCCGCCCGGTTTATCTCTCTAGAACTGCTTTAATTAAACACTCAGCGTTGTAAATGGCACGAAAAGGTCCGTCTCTAGAGTCTTGATGGTAAATGCTGGCTGATGAGCTGTGGGCTGTTAATACAGTCTTGAGGGCCTGCAGTGATGTGTGCTGGCTCGCCCGCACCAGAGGAGACCGCTTACGGTGTCCTCCGCCATCCAACACTGTGAAGTTATTTCAGCACATGTTTGTGCACTGAAAACTGCATAGGAGGTTTCATGTTCTGAGGCAATTCAAGCTGTATGAGAAAAAAGGTTTAATTCCTTCTTTTGATATCGGTTGACGTCTACCTGACCAATGGTAATGCATCGTTGGGACTGAAATAATTGTGCAGTTGGTAAATGGGACCATTGTATGCTGATGATTTATCCTTTTTTAATAAGTTGAGCAGAAACTTTTGTAAAAGTTTAATTTGTCTTTAATTTATGTGTGCCGTAAACACGGTTGCAACAGCCGCGATTGAACTGTTTATTTTCTCCTTGTCCTGCTGCATGAAAAAACTGTTTGAACAGTCTTCAAAAGGTGTGGAGTATATGTAATTGCTCTTGTGAACGTGGCAGCGTTTTTCTTACATGTGCGGACGTAGATATTGATCAGTGGAATAAAGTTATAGAGCAGTTAGGAACCCCGTCGCAGGAGTTCCTGATGAAGCTCAACCAGTCGGTCAGGACCTACGTGGAGAACCGGCCCAGGTATGCCGGGTACAGCTTCGAGAAGCTCTTCCCCGACGTCCTCTTCCCGGCCGACTCTGAACACAACAAACTGAAAGGTGAGATCTGTTCTGCAGACTGCCTTTATCATAAAGAGAAATTCTGAGCAATAATTCTCCTGTACGTGTGCTTGAAAGTCATCTGGTCTTAAACCCATAGCTTTAGCTGTGTTTATGCCTACGTCTTAATTTAATGTTCCCTCTAGATGTATTTTTTGCTTATGCCCTGGCTTTAAATTCATATATCTTTAGCTTCTTCTGAGCTTTTTCTTATACTAATTCTTGCTGTAACCTGTGACCTTCTTATTTGACCTCTAATTGCATTTTTTATTCTACCTTGATTTAAAGTAGTTTCTTGTACTGATAATGTCTCAGATGAATATGATTCTCACATAAGGGATTTCTTCCTTTGGCTGCACTCATTTGTACACGGTTTCATGAACTTTGATGTGGCAAATCTACTCAACTCATACTTGCTTTTTCATCTGTCCTCATTCGCAGCGAGTCAGGCGAGAGACCTGCTGTCCAAAATGCTGGTAATAGACGCGTCCAAGCGGATCTCAGTGGACGAGGCCCTGCAGCACTCCTACATCAACGTGTGGTATGACCCAGCGGAGGTGGAAGCAGTAAGTGTTCTGACCCCGGCCAATCGGAGGGAGTTATTCCTGGCCAGGCAGGGGTGCCGTGAGTGGTGGGGGGGGCACAGGATTTTCTTGTCTGGTGGGGCCCAGTGTGAAATCTGTTTTATGGAGCCCAAATTCACTTGTGTTGCCTCTGTCTGGCGGCTGCTGATGGCCAGTCTCAGCTCACAGTGTCAGGATACAGCTATTGGTAGCCTAAATCTTTTATTTATTTTATTTTTTTCCAATTTTCTACCAATTTTGGTGGCCAGTTGTACCCCGTTTATTTCAATCGTCCCTGTATATTGAGGAAACACTGCTACAACCCTGCCCCTCGGTGGCCGGAAAGAGATCGACACGCCTTCTTCAAGCTGCATTGTCTCGAGCCCCGGGCAATCAGGGGCGCTCGTATGCAGCGAACCTCCCCGCCGAGTCCCTCCCCACACCGCTTCCTCATGCACAGACCAGGACCGGGACGCGAACCCCGCTCCTCGGTGTGCAAAGTCTGATGCCTTCTGGATTTGATAGTGGTGCTTTTCGAGTTACTTCTGACTCATGCAAGGAGCACCACAGCTCCAGGTCATGCGCCTCCCCAGGCATCCACAAGCCCGTTTCTACCAGGCACACCAAATAAAAGAGGGACATATTTCTCACTAAGCACGGCTGCTAGCCTGTCCGCACTTGCCGTCTCGGTGGCTCAGGGTTAGCTTTAGGTACCCGGGCTGACTTCTCACTTCTCCGCCATAATCTCAAGGCTTCGCTGATTGACAGGAAGGCCTTAAAGGGCAGGTTTCATGAATAACGCAGCAGTGCGAGACTGTTGTTTGATGTGCGCGTGTGAAGTGTTGATTCGCCACAGAGGGGAAAACGTGTGGAGTGTTGACGGATGAGAGGTGACATTTGGGCTTTTCAATCGGCTATGTCTCCAGGAGCGAGAGCTTGAATGTTTCCCAACGTGTTCGTCTTCAAACTGTTGGAATGGAATTTCAAAATGGTGGAATTTCAAAATGCATATCCATACAGCCTTTGTGAAGCATGTGTAGCCCCTTTGTTACCGTGGCTTCACGGTATTAATGAATCATTAATAAGCATTAACGAGACTGTTTACGTCACAGGTGAGAATAGCATGCTGAGTCATCTTTCATCAAAGCTTTAATTTCATTATGAATGATTTATCAGTACATTATTATGACACATTCATGACACATTCATGAAGGCAGTAATAAACATATCCAGAATTCCATTATTATTCCAAGGCTTTTTATTTTTAGATTTTAACCCATCGGTTTTATCATTTTATGTGATTTTATGTACTCTGGGTTTACTGTAGCCCTGGTTGAAAATCTATAAAAATGTAATTATCTCTGTCTTATGAGCCAAACCATTAAAAGACCATATTCTCCTCTCAGTATTTCATGATACTGCTTTTAAAAATGAAGGCTATCCCATTTACTACCACTGTTATTGGATTCCTCTGTTGGCATAAACCTGTGGTGGTTATTTATCTATTTATTTATTTTCTTTTTCAAACTCTCTTATCATACCTAATTTTGGCCAACAATTCATTCAGTTTCCTGTTTAGTCCATAAATCAGTAATGTGGGGCTTGGCTGTTAGCCGGATGGTGTGGAGCTGTGGGGCTTCTTGTGGCCATTTTGTGACGTGTGTGTGACCTGCCTGTGTGTGCCCTGTTCCAGCCTCCGCCCATGATCACGGACAAGCAGCTGGACGAGAGGGAGCACACGGTGGAGGAGTGGAAAGGTAGACAGATTACAGGATTAATTCACAACCGGATAATCCCATCTCTGTGTATCACAACAGCAATTAATCTGTGAGATCAGGTTCCAACTCTCCTCATATCCAACTCTCCTCATTTGCTCTTCCTCTCTCTCCTCTCTCCCCCTCTTTTTCTCTTCCTCTTTCCCCCTCCCCACCACAGAGTTGATATACAAGGAGGTCCTAGACTGGGAAGAGAGGATGAAGAATGGGGTGATCAGAGGACAGCCAGCCTCTTTAGGTTAGTTAACTGAGCTTCTGTTTCAGGCAAACAAGAAACGCTGCTTTTTTACAGAATATCAATTTGTTCTCTAAGAGGTCTGATCTCTATTAGATTATAAGGTCATATCTGTACAACATTCTGATCTCAAATCAGTCAAAAGTACTTCTTTTCTGTTTACCAGTATCTTTTTTCCTTATTGTGCACGCCACATAGACAGTGTGCCTCCTTCAGTCTAATGCGCACTCATTCTCAATGTTAGGTTGTATGTCAAGCAGTCTTCTATCTCCACTTAGGAAGCAAACTGGCTTTTAAAATGACAGTTCTCTCCTCTCTTAATTTTTGCTTGTACATATTTGACAGTTGCGAGCTGAACTTGGTAAGGACACTTCAAGTTTCATTTCAATTGCTCTATTTCTGATTGTGGATGTGTCGCTTAAAAATCAGGAACTGAAATTCATTTCTATGGCACCTCTTTGATTCACTCATGAGGATGTGTGTATTGAATTGGCAGTTCAAAAAACTACACAAAATAAATTGTATGAAGTTCTCTTGTGAGGATTCACAGAAGGGTTATTTGACCTCAGAGAGAACATAGAAGCTCTCCGAGCCAACCAGCTTTGAATTAAGTGTAATTCAATGTATTTTCAGTATTAAATGGGAAAAAAAGGGAAGTAATTTCTTTTAGAAAGGAACTCTGAGGTAAGCTGCGGATTTGGATCACAGTTTGTCTGTTTCTCTGCTAGGTTGAGCTTTTCGGTGTTTACAGTGACACATGGTGGTGGAGCTAAGCTTGCGGGGAGGGTGTTAATAATGTAGCAGGGTGCAGCTGTTTCTCCTGTGGTCACGCAATGGTGAGCCTGAACTCGCTTTCCTCCCCCCACTGGGTAACAGAAGAGAAGTTCCCAATGGTAGCACTGCTTAATTGGAAGCCATGGCAACAGGCTGACATCTGAAATGACTAACAGTATGGAACATGCTTCATTTTTCTGGACCCAAACAGACATATTTTGAATCTGAACGTGGCAGAAAATAGCCCTGGATGGCAGGAGGAGAAAAATTGCACAAACAGGTTGCCATTTCTGTTTTATGTTCTCCGATCCAGGCAGGATGTGTTATGGTGCTGTTACAGCTTCCTGCTACTTGCCGTTCCTGTTTTTGACGCGTCTCGGAGCAGTTGTCAAAGGCGCGGGCTCGTCTACAGCGTGTCGTTCAGGGGTCGCCCTGCCCGCGTTACATTTCTGATTTAATACTCTGTTTCTCATAGCGCAGGTGCAGCAGTAATCAACGGCTCCCAGCATCCGTCGTCGTCCTCATCTGTCAACGACGTGTCGTCCATGTCCACCGACCCGACCCTGGCTTCCGACACAGACAGCAGTTTAGAGACCTCAGCAGGACCCCTGGGCTGCTGCAGATGACTATCAACCCGTCTCGGCCCTACTGTTTGTGTTCGATGGTATAGAATCTAGGCCAGTTTTTTTGTTTGTTTTTTTGTTTTTTGTTTATTTTGTTTTTTAAATGCGTCAGTTTCTTTTGGTTTTTTAGTTTTTCCCCTGAATGCTCATTGGTTTTAGCCTGTAAAATATTGTGGAATATCTTCTTCTTTTTTCCTTTTTTTTTTCCATCTGGAAAGAAGTTAAGAACGGTGAAATGTTTTTTTAACACTAAGGTATCCAGCTAGCAAGCGACTGTGAGCATTTTTGAGTGCTCTCACAAGCTGATTTTGTTTTGGTTACTGCTCTACCAATTTGCCATGTTGTAGAGTGATTGACATAATTTGTAAAGATTTTTTGGTAAATATATTTTTAAATATTTTATTTTTCATTTGGGTGTGCGGTGAGCCATTTTTAAGTGAAGTTAAGTATGTGTCATTTTAGTATTCTCAATTATCTGCTCCAAAAGTCAAAGAAGCAGTTTTATTTCTGTTATGGTCACAAAGTGTATACTGTATGGAACATTTACATCCATTTGGTAGATTTTAAATATGTTTGGCAAACATTTGTTAAGAATTAACTTTCTGTTTTTGCTTTACTGCTTCCTTGTAAAGTTTTCAGGTTAAGACAACTATTTTTTTTACTCATTTTAGTTGTCTTAAAAGAATATTTATTGAGATTTTTAAAACTATTGGTTGGCCCTCAGGCAACTTAATTGCTAGACTCCTACTTTTTTTGCTGTTAAATGTTTTAATGACACATTTTTCAAATCTCATTGGATTCTTTGGTTCATAATTTTTGGCTAAAATTTACAAGTGTATTGAAAGGTAACAAAAAGCCTTCAGAAAAAAAGTTTAAATTTGGCTTCGAGCTTAATGTGCTGCTTACTTTTCCTGCATTGGTTAGCATCATGGTTATTTTCTGTGGATAGATATTGCATTCAAAATGGAGGGAACTTATTCCCAACCAGACAACACAGTGAAGCTGAAAATGAATTTTGTGTCACTAATTGGAACTGTTTATGTGTGAAACTGGGCAAAGCATTGACAAAGTGTGGATTTTTTAAAGAAATATTTTTCTTCCAAACTTCATTAGTGATCAAATTTAAACAAGGGCCAAGAAAGTCAAAGGACTTTGGAGATATTGCAGTGCCTAGTGATAAGAACAAAATACAGGTACATTTTCTGCATGCTGCCAGTTTACAGTGTTACAAATAGCAATCCTGTTTAGAAATCCCATTTTAAAAGACATTTTCCTGGAAGTGTGGTTCTAATAGTATCTTACAATGCTTATTTAGTGTGTGTTCTTCCATAATTAGTATTTCCTGTGTCAACTTGCGGTATGTTTACATTTTTTGATGAGCATTTTTGCTCTCCCGATTCATACAAAATGAAAATGAACAAAAGAAAATGGAATCCTGACAGTAAAACCAGTTGGAATGCAGGATGTATAGACGCATGTGTGCACTGTAAATGTATTTAATTTGCCCTCCGCTGACAACATACAAGGAATAGAAGCACCAGTTTAGAAAAATCAAAACAAAGCATTAAAATTGTATGCAATAAATGGCATAAGTTTTATTTTAGTTATAAAAGGAAAAGTGCCTGTAGTTGTCATGCATTCATTCCTGTACAAGATGTACTAGAAGAAAAGGATTTGATGTTTCCGAGGTACATGGTGTGTGTGAAAAGTATAGTACTAGTGTTTCCGCAATATTCAATCAGATCTGAGGTGGTTCTTGTCACAAGTGAAGTATCTATTTTTCTACGGCATTGGTTTTAAGTTGGAAGTGGCAGTCTCCCGAAAGGACAAAGTAAGTTTAAAAAATGGAAACGAGTTATAGCACATGTTTATGCTGAGGGCAGTTTTATCAAGGTTTTTCATCAAAGTGATTTTTTTAACAACAAGTGATCATTAAATATGGTTTTCAGCTTTATATTGTTCCAATTTAAATGTACTGTTACTGTCAACAGTACTTCTTAGTACCTTGATGGAATTCCGCGCTCTTATTTTAGCAGTTTGATACAGCTGCGGGTTAGAAAAGCAGAACCGGTCTTGTCAGAAAGAATGTTAACCCCTTTTGGAGCACAGTGTTGTAGAATGTAAAGCGATGTGTAACTGAGCATATGGGAAAGTGAGGAAGTGGTGGAGAATGTCCAGAAAATTGAAACGTCTACATTACGCTAGCCCACGCAAGGCATCCATTGTCCAAGTAGTTGACTCAGTACATTAGATGATTCCTTTTAAATATGTATTTTTTACTATTATTTGTTTTAAGTGCTCTTAATTTTGGGATTTTCTTTTGGTCTGTCCTTATCCCACTACAGGAGACATGGTATTTTAGGGTAGCTTTTCTCATGCTTTTACTGTTGCGCATCTTTCAAAATACAAAATAATCCCAATTAAAGTAGGCTTTGATGAACTACCTCACACTAAATTTCTTGGTTACTTAGCTGCCCACATTAGGTGTAGAAATGTGAATACAAATTTTCATTATTTATTTATTTGAACGTGTACAATTGTCAATGTTAGGAGACTTCTAGTATTGTATGTAATGTATACTTCACCTAGAAGTAAAGAAAAAAATGTTCATGTATATTTTTCTTTTTTTCTTTTGTTCGATTTTTTTTTTTTTTTTTTTTTTTTTTTTTTAAACAGTTCATGTGCAATACCTTCTGCAAATTGTGCAAGTAGTAAGTGGTGGATATAGCCATGTAGATGTATGTTTTCTGAAGGTAGAATAATAATGTTTGGTACTGTCGATCCATGTTTTCCTTTTTATAAATTAGAACGATTCTCTGTGACTTGATATAGTCATGATTTAATGTAATCAAGCCTTGCCAGTCCTTAATATCTGTGCCCAGAAGACAGTGTGAGGGGATCATATGCATGGCCAGATATATTTCGATCTTTAGATGGTAAGGCCAAATAAGTAATACAGAAAATATGTAAATGCCTAAAACAAGCTCATGTAACTATGGTGCTGGTTTGTAATGTTTGCTTGTAAGGCCAGCCATGCAGGTTAAGAATTCCTTGTTCTGGGTATTCTCTACCACAGACTATGAAAAGTGCACTATTGGAATGTATGCACTGGGATTCAATAATGCCAATTAAAAAAACAAAAACAAAAAAAAACATGTAATGCAAATAAACAATTGAATTTGACATGTGCATTAATCCTTTAATTCGCAAGTATGGGTATTTGTTGGATAATTATTCTTTCCATAATTATCAAAAGAAAAATATGGTTATTGTAAGATTGGACATTCCATTTAAAATGGCCAGTGCTTTATTGTGTATTTTAGGCCCAGGTATCTGCTCTGAACAGATTTTTAAACAATTATATTTCAGAGAATGTGTTGGCTTTTATGATGTTGTATTGGCAGTACACTTGGCAATCGATGCTTATAATTAAGACATGATCACGTGTCTTTGGATTAATATTGCGACCAATCATAAGGATTATTAAGTATGATTGTTCTTTCCATTATGCACCAACTCGAATGGACAATTCAACAAATTAAGCAAAACAAATGAGATCTCTTTATTGAGGAGTTTTTGACATTTTTAATTTTTTAAAAGGTCCTATTACACCACTTCAGTAATCAAGTATGTCATGTAACAGCACATTTTTCAATTACCATTTCCTTCAATGAGGATTAAAATTGAGAACCCATTCTGAGGCTGTTAGAATATCGAGGTTAACATCACCTGAGGTTTGTGGTAATGACTAATACTGCTCACAGCAGAATGGCAGGGTAATGCAGAATCTTTGTTAAAGAATGACCCCATATGAATGGCTGCCTGCTGGACTTTTATAATGGACTTTTCTTACAGAATAAATATTATGTTACTCAATGAAAGAACTATAGACTCTAGGACAGCTGGTTACAGTAGTAATATTTGAATCCCCCCTTTTGCCAAAGAAAATGCCTGGGCGTACTCTTTTTTTTTTTTCTGTAATTGTAGGAGGTTAGTACCTCTTGAAACCTCTTGAAGTTCTACCATTTTGTGGAGAGTCAATTATAAAGGTCAGTACATGAACATGTTCTTATGCTGCTCTCACATCGACATGAGTATGCACTACTTGCAGCCGATGCAAATTTCTGCATGCCCAAATTCCATTCCGAGAAACTATCCACACATAGATCACGCCAACCTATCAAATTATGTCAGTGGCCCTAGACTGTTCTGCAATCTCATTCCAAATGACAGAAATAAATGTGACCACAGTTACACAATGATATGCTTCATTAGACAATCAATATGACCACTCTTATTTGGATTATGTGTCAAAAACCATTTCAGTCTTATACCACAATTCACCATATATTCTCATATTTACAATAAATAGGCCAAAGTCAGCAATTATTGAAAGACTCTTCTTGTTTCGCAAATACTGTAAAATAAGAAAAGAAAATCTGGAACATATGCATTGAACAAAAAATTTGAAGGTAGGAAAAAATGTACATAGCATACTTTAATATATGACACATCGACATAAACTGAAAATAAATATTTTTAATGTACATTATCTTTTTGAACATTTTAGTATGTGGATTCCCACACATTAGCATGATTTGGGTGTTTTGAGAGGGAAGTGTAAGATAGGTGAGGCAGTGGTAAATCTATTACTACTGAGTATCAAAAGATAATTTCCTGACTGATAATGAATTCTATTCCAATCAGACAACCTTTTCTGTTCCACATGCAGTAATCCTTTGAAGGCACTATTATGGCAAGACACTGCTTGTGTGTGTATATATCAGAGAAAGGGGGCAAATGATGAGTTTGATTCTGAGAGTGCATGACTGTGTCTGTTTGTGTATTTTAACAAAAAGCCACTCTGGATCAGTTCCATGTGTAAAAATTGATCATGAATACTGTTCTAGCTGGGTGTGTCTGGTTTAGTAGAATCATGCTTTGGTCTTTTACGCATAAAATGAAAGCCATATGATGCCAACAATATATTTGCAATAAATATCCAAATCTCACTATATTACTTTTCAGGTAAAAAAACAAAACCAAATCAATACAAACAAAAAAAAACATCAAAGCGTTACCAGAAGTCTACAGCTCATGAGTAGATGTAAACCAAAGACTGAGGTGCTATCACAAAATGACATGGAATTACCTTATCAGTATCAGGAGTAACAATGACAAAAACAGCCATTGATGAACATGCTGTACCCTTAAAAAAAGTCACGCACACACACAGTATATAGTGAGGTCCGTATGTATTTGGACAGTAGTACTTTGGAGTCTGTTATTGGCGTCAACATAAGGACCTACATTGTGCCAATGATAGTCAAGGAAGCCATTATGAGAAATAAAATAAAAACTCACAGACATAAGATAAGACCAAAATAAACTGTTCGGTATATCATTAAGAAGAAAGAGAGCTCAGTAATTGCAAAGGGGCTGGTAGGCCAAGAAAGACGTCTATTGTTGATGGCCCAGAAATTCACCATAATGAAGAAAAACCCCCAAACAACTGTCTACCAGATCAGAAATACTCATCATTTGGTAGGTGTAGATGTATCAGTGACTACTGTCTGCAGAAGACTTACACAAACAGAAATACAGAGGCTACAATACAAGATGCGAACTACTAGTAAGCTGCCAAAACAGGATGGGCAGGTTACAGCTTGCTAAGAAGTACCTAAAAGAGTTCTGGAAAAGGGTCTTGTGGACAGATAAGACCAAGATTGACTTGTATCAGAGTGATGGCAAGAGGAAAGTGTGTAGGCCAAAAGGAACAGTCCAAGATCCAAAGCACCCCCATCATCTGTGAAACATAGTTTGGGCATGTATGGTTGCCACTGGTGCTGGCTCATATGCCTTCATTGATAATGTAACTACTAATAGCTGCAGTGTTCTGAAGAGTAAAGAAGCATCTTATCTGCCGAAGTTCAATCAAATGTCGTCAATCAAACTCATTGGACGGTGTTTCATCAAATCAAGGCATGTTAATGTTCTCAAAGTGCTGTCTTTCTTTTCAAAGATGTTCCAAACAGTTTGTTTCAGTAAGCATATTATTTCGCCTATGTCTGAGTTTTATTTCCTCTAATTTCTCAGCATCATAATGGTTTCTGTGACTTTCATGGCACAATTCTGATCCTCATATTGACCAATGGCAAAAGCCTAGATTCAGGATGAGATACTGAAAGCTTGCTCATACCTGTACTAAGGAAACAATTGAATACACCTGTATAATCAAAACAGCTGAGAAGCCAATTGTCCAATTACTTTTGGTCCTCTAAGCAGGGATGCTCTCTCTAAGAAGGGATCACCCGATATGGATGTAAATACCCTCAAATTAATGGTTACAGTTTAACCTCATATTCATTGTTTCATTTCAAATCCAATAGCAGAGCCAAAATAAATTGTACCACTGTCCAAATACTTATGGACCTCACTGTATACCGGACCATTCAGTTAAAATATTGCCAATTTCCTATCTGTAATACGAAACACATACTCTGTAGAACAGATCTTACAATGCATATGCTTTACAATTTTATTCCACGGTTTATAACTATATTTACATTACACATATTAAATTGGCAACAATTAAATAGAAACGCATACTACTGTATTTTACATATACTACTTTTTTCATAAGGGTATTTTTGTCAGTGTGGATTTCATATGTTGCTGGTCCGTGCACCCAGAGTCAGGTCCCCCAGTGTGGAGAAGAACTGTTCCATTTCCTCCTGCAGAACACGGTTCCGGTTCTCCGCATCCTCCCGGGCTCGCTCCGAGTTCCTCAGCTTGATCTCCAGCATCCTCTGCTTCTTCCTCTCCTGGTCCATCTCATTTTCCAGCTTCTCCATCTGGACGTGTAGGGCTGCACTTGACTCCTCCAGCCTGCAGGGGAAGACCATGAGCTTCTCAGCCAGGTGTTTTCTCAACACTTAACATGACATGCATTTAAAAGATATTTCCTAGGGAAAATAACAATTTCTCCAAGGCACTGTGAAATAAGGTTCCAGCATTGTTTTGGACTTTATCAATCAATCCAGAAGGCGTGTGACTCATGTGAAGCCTGATTTATATGTAAAGATGAACTGTACTTTCACTGACTATGCATGAACTCCACAAAATGTGTTTGAAAAAGAAAAAATTGCCATAAACGTGGCATATGTGATGACTGAATGCCTCACCAGCAAATGTTTCTGCAAAGGATGCTATAAACACATTTAGCTGTAAGAGATGTTCCCGTTAGTGTAAATCTGCATTCTGGTATTCAAATTTGGTATTTTGACCTCAATCTTGAATACTTCAAATAACACAAAATGTCATTTGACAGGCCTTAATCATGATGCATATTTTTGAAAAGCAACCACAGTCCAATTTAATTGCTCTTTTTATGGTAAGAGAATGTCAGGCTTCCCACAAGTCATTGTGTCCATAGGCTATATCATGGGAGTTGCAGGCCATCAATTAGGCAACATATAATAGCTCAAAATGGCTGAAAATGAATGTCAGCTCTTTCAGCTCCAATGCAAACCACAAATATTCTGAGTAGGGAGTGAAAGTATAACCCATGGGCAATTTCTATGTAATTTACATTAAAATAGATATGATGCTTTTCAAAATGACTGGCTTTCAAGAATCTCATGGGCCTCTAAAAGATTCTGTTTACACACAAGCTTTCAGGTCGCTGGCTCCTTACTTTCTAATCCTGGTCTCATAGGTTAGCTTCTGCATCCTCAGCTCCTCCCTCAGTTCCTCCACCAGATCGGTAAGTGCTTTCGAGTGGCCGTTGTCAGCGTTGTAAGGCACGACAGGGTCAGAGGTCACGTCCCTGCTCTCGCTATGCCCCCCGCAGGGGACCCGGAGCTCCAGCCCCGCCTCGCTGCTGTCCCCCGTCTCTGACGTCCGCTCTTCGACTCTGCCCCGATCCCCCTCGGACTCCCCGCAGTCTGTGGACTCTGAGAGGTCGCTGGTCGAGTCCGGCACAGAGATGTCACAGGAGGAGGTGGACCAGGGCGCGCTGGCCACGCTGGGCACACTCAGGCTGGATGAGGTCACGTTGTCGTAAGTGGACAGTCTCTGGGATGATCCTGAGTCTCTGACTCGCTCCCCCGAGGACGTACGGCGGTGGCCCCTCAGGGAGGACAATCCGTTCAACAGCCAGTTTCCTCCCGACGTGCTGGAGACGTCCACCGTGGAGCCGCCCAGACCCAGCTTAGCTGGGTTGGAACGTGAGCCCGAGCCCTTGAATGAGTACTTCCAGGCGGGGAGGGATTTGACCTGCTTGCTGGGGCTGACTACGCCTGGTCCCGCCCCTGGCCCTGACCCCTCCGATTCCCCCTCCCCTCTTCCCTGAGGAACCAGTCTGGTGGCAACAATATCCAGAGAGGAGGAGCTTCCATCCAGGTCATCGCCAGAGTTGGCACCCCTCTCTGTCGTGGGGTATCCGTGGAGGTCCTCTTCAGAGATCCATCCCTCTGTGCTGTGCAGGCCCTGTGCCCTGACCTCCAGCTGTGCCAATGGGTCCTCCCTGTCCCGGCAAACAAACAGCCGGGGATGTTCACTGATCAGGACAGTCATAAGGTGCTGCACCATAGAGGTTCCTGCATGGTGACAACAGGAACCAATACAATCAACTTGGACAGTAGTAGAAACTCAAGCTGAAGAATACTACAGTATATAGAATATATTCAGTATATAGAGTGCAAAGATAAATGTAGAACAATAATACAAATAAACAGATGAACAGCTAAAATTGCTTGTACTGTACCTTCCATCATGGTTACAGGGTCCTCCATTTTAGGACGTAGGATATTTGGTCCAAACACTGTTGCTAAGTTCTGGACACTCATTTTATTTTCACTTGAATGAGACTGAACTTCATCAAGGAACCTGCAAATGGAAGAGGAAAGCATTGAAAGATCTACTCTCATATATGCACCAAAACCTAGGATTTATTCAAACAGAGTCAGTTCTCTGTCCTTTTCTTGTTTTTCAGCATCCAGATAACAATGGAAATAACCTTTGAATTAACTATTTTGCTTCATATGTATAGTATTTCAAATGGAAAACATAGTGTAACATTTAAGCTTTATGAATCTAATCAGCTATGGAGGTCAACATATTTGCTGGGATAGGAAAGAAACTGGATGACTCACTTGCATATGTATTTCAGAAGGTTATAATTGGCCTGAGGAAGAGATTTCACTTGTTTCATCAGCTCCTGTATTCCCTACAGGGAAATAAATATCACTCTGTAAGGGGCATATATTTACATCAGCGATCATCGAATCTTTCCCTCAAATCCAAATCCAGCCCTGGTAACTAATGGAACTACATTACATTACATTACATGGCATTTAGCAGACGCTCTTATCCAGAGCGACGTACAACAAAGTGCAAATTAAACACAAGAACAAGTGCAAAGAGGACCTGAGAGGACAGTATAGTTCCGAGTCCTAGTGTAAACATGCAGAAAATCAGAACCCTTTAAGAGCACAATCAACTTTCAAACTAGCATACCACAATTGCAGCTAGAATACAAAAAATAACAATACCTATACAAGTAACAATATCTATACAATCTATACATAAGTGCCATTACAGTCTAAGGCTAATCGTGGTGGTGAGTTGGGGAGGGAAAGGTGTAGCCAGAAGAGATGGGTCTTCAGTCTGCGCTTGAAAGAGGTCAGAGACTCTGCCGTTCTGACATCCACCGGGAGGTCATTCCACCACCGTGGGACCAGGACAGACAGCAGTCGTGAGCGTGAGGTGCAGGTGTGGCGAGGAGGAGGCGCCAGACGGCACAAAGTGGCAGAACGGAGGGGTCTTGTTCGTGTATAAGTCTTGATAAGGGATTGAAGATATACAGGGGCTGATCGTTTAACTGCCTGGTATGCAAGCACCAAAGTTTTAAATTTGATGCGAGCCATAACAGGCAGCCAGTGGAGGTTGCGGAGCAGGGGGGTGAATGTCTGGGAACATTGAATACCAGACGGGCTGCAGCATTCTGGATCAGTTGTAGGGGTTCATGAGGTGAACTATTAGTGCTATTGATTGGCCAGACTGTCTTCACACCTGACTCCCAGAGGAAGGGAAGGTGGAAAACCAGCTGTTATTGGCCCGCAAGGACCATGATTTGAAGATCCCTGCTCTACATGAGTTGCTCCTCCCTGCCAAGGAAACTGTAAATACCGCATATTGCAGTTCCCAATTAGCATTTATGAAAATGGCAGATCTAAAGTGGAACATCAAATATCAAAAACATCACATGCCTCGCGCAATGAAAGTATGTTTGATACAACTTCCACTCTGAAGATCTCTTCACCTAATTTATACAAAAACATCACAAGACTATAGTCAGTGATTACACTTCCCCCTTACAGAAACGGTGCTGTGGCCTTCTAACTGCATTACCAAAGATCTGGACACGGTTGCTGTGTGTTTCAAGGGGCAAAGCCAAAGCTGGGACTTGCATTTGTTCACAAAGATGTCATCCATTATCGGTTCCTTGGCTTGAGCACCAGAGAGAGGATCACCAAGTTAAGTAGAGGATATACTGACAGATGGTGACACATTAACCCTGGGGGGCGGGAGAGACTGGTTGTCCTCTGACCTCTGACACACTCACTCACCTCTTCCTCATCCTTGCCAAGCAGCTGAGCACAGGTGAGAAAGTCCTGGTATTTTGCAAAGGGGACGACTGGCTCTGGAAGCTCACGGAGGTACAGCTTTAGGAGGGACGCCACTGTGTGGACATCTGTGTTACTGCAAGGAGGTCACAGGAAGGTCAGTTTAGCCCATTCTCGACAAAAAGCCACTGCTAAATGAGGTGAAATTTTCACAGAATTCAAGGTGAGGCCATTTCTTAATTTTATCTTGGGAGATTCATTAGCTAAGGTGTGATGCTAGGGCTAATGAAATTCAGTAAAAAATGGTTCAATTTCAAACCACAAAATACTAAAGCCTGGAGGACCACTGACTTGGTTGTCATTTTACAAAGTACCTACCCCTTAAATCTTTCAATATTATTTTCCAAATATTTTACATTCAAGCTGTATTGAATTAATGCACCCCTTACCATATATTCTATAAATGCTCAATACATTTGTCTGTCATATGCTGTGACAAAAAGGCAAATGCAATATAATTTATCTCCCCATTTTTTGGTAAAGGTATATCAGTGTCCCCATACTTAACCAATGCTCTACTTTGGGTATTATATTATATACTATATTAGTTTGATATACCTTTGATCAACCCTAAATGAACAAAATGCAATAAAAATCCAATAAATGTATTTTGTGTGGGACAGGCCACCATTATTGTTCACACCACATAGGTGCCTGTATATTTTATAAGAATTTTAACTCCTAATTGTTATCATTTCAACATGTAAATGGTTAGCAATATGCTAATCCATTTAAATGTATTCTATTCTGTATTGGTTTAAAATCTCCCATGGAAAAGCATCACAATTTGACATTTATTTAAGCAGTATTTTATGTCATATTAAACTGATTCATGTAATTTATGATCCATGCCTTAAACTTGCAGATTATATATGGCTTTGCTGCCATCAGACAAAAAGGGAAGTTGGGAGGAGTTATAGCCTACCTGTCAAAAATAGGCTTGTCCCCACAATCAAAGGCATCCTGAAGTTCTTTAACCAGGTTGGCCTGTCCGGGCATCCGAAAGAGACCCTCTTCGTTCAGACCCTGTTCCCGTATGAAGTCCACACACTGTTCCACCAGCAGTGGAGCCAGCCGATGGCCAAACTTCTTCTCATACTGCACAGTGTCCTCCAAACGCTGGCCGAATATCCCTGTGGGGACAAGTGGGGAAGGATGTTCAGTCCAGTTTCAAAATCCAGAATATACCAACCACATTTTTAAATGACTGAGAAAATGAAGTTTTAAAATTAATGCAATTTTGCAACAGTTGCGCGTTGCAACCAATGCATTCCACAATATAATTTTTACTAATTATGTTTTGTAATATATGAAGCAAAAAACATTTTGTCACAGAAAAATTGCATGTAATTGCAGGTCACACAAGCCAAATTAACTTCTGCCGGGTAAAAAGCATTGATTATTTAAATAAAATTGTAAAACCGTGACAGCGAATCTGTCATTTTATTTGTTTTGTTAATGCTTCGTGAGACGATGGGTATTCTGCCCGCTGAGTGTCATCGTCGCTTAAGCAGAGTCTTAAGACCACGTTTTCTCCTAATGCGTAACTACAGTACCTGAAGATGTGTCACTGCATTGCCGAAAAGAACAGTCTCCGTCACTCTCACCGACCAGCGCACAGAGGCTGCGGTACGCCAGCGAGCAGGAGCTGCAGGGAAGCAGGGTCCGAACCTCTGGGACCAGGTACTTTGCCAGTCTGCCATTTCCTAGCACTGGTAGTTCCGCAGAAAGAATCCAGCAGGACTCACGCGCTCGAAAAGGAGAGCGTCTCATTAAAGCGCTGTGTATATCTTACTCCGGTCACTTTGTGGATGCGCAAACACAAACAGCGTAGCGGTGTCCTATTATAGACTGCAATTCACGAAATGTGTCCGGAGCGGTGCTGCGCGAAGGGTCCACATTCACATGGGAATGTAGCCTATCTTTGTCTGTCTTTTTGTAGACGAATACAGTTTGCTATTCTTTAACAGAGGTTTCGACATTGAGGTCGCACGTTACGGTCGAGACATTGCTGTTAGCAATAGATTATGAATCTAATTGAGGGACAGTTCTATTCTTGATGAGTAGAGAGCAGTGGGGGGCCTCAAGGCATGCCGTGGTTGCACATGCCCCGTATTCCAGTCCGCAATAGGCCCTACAGTATGTTCCGTGGAAAACAAAGACCAAACCTTGCTCATTTAGGCTAACATCGAAAATCGCGGAGCTTCCTGACGAAATTGAAGATTGTCACCTGACTTCCCTGCCCGCAGGCTTTGGAATTGTTTTCTTCGTTTGCAATAGTTGGCACAGAGTTCCGTAATGTGACTTTACAAGTGAGAGATTGAATGCCTCTCTGGAATTCGTAGACTGTTCCACTAATCTCAATTATCAGTGCTGCTATTAATATATTGTTCTAAATGTTTAAGCTTCTGCTTCGTCATATTGATTGCAGCCAGATTTATATTGCACAGGACAATGGCTTATGTGGAGTCTTTTTGGCATGAGATGACACTAATGTTTAAAAATAGGCTTCTATAGTGATAGTGTGCATGTTTGAAAGTGTTATGTTTCAACACGCAGACTGTACAGCCCTGACGGGAGTTGATTTACATTTCACAATCTGGCTATAAATAACGTGTAACACAATGCCTGAAAATCCAGACGTCTCGTCAAACCAGCACTGGTTTTTCATAAACTGAACGTTATGCATTTTAAATGCACAGCAAGCTGTACGAGGCCAAGTATGTATGAGATGAAGGTGGCTATATATTTATTCCTGCCTATTTCAAACCTCATTTGCAATGCAAAAAAGCTTTCAACAAAAAAGCTTCCACCAACTAAGGTAATTAAGGCTGCAGGTGATATATGTTATATAAATAAAGACATAGTCGTGCACTTTGCCATGCATAAACTGGGGTGTAATCAAGTATTAATTCAAGACTCTATAAGTAAAGCATGACTTTAAATATTTTTTTTGTCACATTTTCTTTTATCCGATGCGTTTTCTACCTCCACCGAAGGGGGACCAGATGACACGACGAATGGCTTTGACCCAGTCGTCCATGTCGTTCTGAGAGTTGGCCATGAGCAGGAAGGCTTCATGGCTGATGGCAGCTCGGTCCCTCTCTCCTACCCCACCTGCAGCGCACAAAGAGAAGGGGGAGAAGCAGATTAGACACACAAGGAATCCAACATCTCACCTCCTCATCAGCCATGTTCCATCCTGTTCTGTGATGACTACTGAGACTATGGGCTCATTCCAATCACTTATTTTTCTTTTCTTTTTTCTTTTCCTTGCTCTACTTCTAGCTCCACCCATTGGGAGAGGCTATAATGAGGTTAGAAAAAAAAATTGAAGACAGGGAAATCCGTAAAACATTAATTAGGAAAATTGAATGTCCTTGCTCCTTCAAACGTTAGTTCGAAGCCAGATGTGTAGCAGATGGGGAGAGGTGGATCCACAGATCGACATATAATTTATATGTCATGATTTCTGAAAAAATACTTCCTCAAAGGATGTGCTCATGTTTCCTTGCTGAAAGGAAAGATTTGGCCTAAGTTCTACCTCCTAGATGGAACATTTAACGGGTTGCAATGTCTTTCAAGATGAAGGACCTCGATCGATTTCCAGGTGAAGAGCAAGGAAAATAAAAAAGAGGAGAAAAATAAGTGATTGGAATGAGCCCATTGCCCTGTGCATTCCAAAAGAGGTCTTTCCTCCTGCCCCTGCTATGCATGCTGGGATATGGTGGGAGCCTATTGGGCAAGAGGCATGAATACATACTGGACAGGTCGCCAATCCATCACAGGGCACACACACCATTAACTCATACACTCATACTTACAGGTATTTAGACTCTCTGCTTAGTCTAACCTGCATGTCTTTGGACTGTGGTAGGAAACTAATATGCGGAGGGGGCGCATGCAAACTCTACATAGTAGGGTCCCGGGCAGGATTCAAACTGGGGGAACCTTCTTGCTGTGAGGTAATTGCTACTGCACCACCTATATGCAAAACATATTTTGCATTTTAAATGATTGGGGTCTTTTTGTATTAAAGGAATAACAATGAAAGGGTCGAATGAAATTCAAATAAAAATAGTTCTGAGATGCATTCTGATTAAGCTTGGTCAAAGAGGCATAATTGTTTTGAGATTTAAATACAGCTTAAAGGGGGTGTCTCGGTGGGGCAGCCTGTAGAGCACTGACCGCATGCTCATTGCGAGCTGCAACGTCGGCGGTTCGAATCCGAACGTCTGACATTTGTTGCATGTCTTCCCCTCTCTCTCGCTCCCATTCTTCCTGTCTCTCTATACTATATACTGTCCAATAAAGCTGAAAAAGGCCTAAAAAATAAATACAGATTAAAATACAAGGGACATTTTTTCAGGGTGTATTTATTATAACTACAAATTTTACTTGTATTCATGATCATGCATACAAGACGCTGAAAACCGCATTAAAAAGCTGGACAAAGTCTTGAATCAAACACTTCTCCCATCTCTAAAAATCCTATAGCCATCCAATCACCATCATCCCAGGACCATGTATCTGAGCCAGCTGTGTTCAGGAAGCAGGGCAATTACAGCACAGAGCCTCCTGGAACACCGTCTGAGACTGCCTGGCTCACAGCAGGCTGTCTGCAACGACTGTGTGGAATCTAACATTAGTCACATTTCTGCTCAGCCTGAGGTAACCGGTGTCATATATTTTACTGTGTACTGATGAGTCCCCTTCTTAAAACAAATGTAATGATCAAGCACACTGGAAAAATAAATGTGTCGTGTCTACTTCTAGCTTTTTTTCTTATTACAAGAGCTACTTTGATCTGCAAGAAAGCTGCTGCCTTTTACAAAAATACAACAATTCATAATAGCAACCGCATACCCAAGTCCCTTTTTTTTCTTAAGAAGGCAGAAAAATTGAGAGCATTTTTGTGACAGGTAGACTCATACTTCATTTGTACCCCTTTAGCTTGTAAAAGGTACATAATAGTGCCCAAATTTGAACATTATTGTACTTTGAGGGTATGTTTGGGATTTTTTTTCCTTAAAGAACAAAAACGTACCCCCAATATACCTTTATTTCCAAGAGTGCATGGTCTGAAAGCAGGATTATGTCTGCTGTTTCTGTCTCTAACTACTCAATGGGTGATTTATCACTCTATCACATTCCAAGTGATTACATCATCACAATGTGGCACCACAACAGTGCCAAGCAAAGCCACATGGTCCCCTATCCCGAAATAACGCTAGGCCTCATCTTTTAATAACCATATGACGTTATGGCATTCATAAAATCACCTGACACAACAGAGCTTTTAAAACCATTTTCCCTGGACAGCATGATTTGTGTTGCCCCCTTTTTATAGGCTGTAATTCCACTTTAATTACTTATGATTGGAAGTCAGGATTTGTGAAGTTGTTAAATATTATATGAATTATGCATTACTAGACCATTAATAACTGCGATAAATGTTTATATTCCAACAACTGAATAAGTACATTTTGTGTTAAATGATGATGTCATGAACCCAGTTTATTTTATTCTGTATCGCCGACAAGGCCAGCATAGCACACAAAAACAACAAGAAGTATTCCCAGGAATGTGTTTGGTCAAATATATTACAACATACATAAACATTGACAACATGACAACAACTCAATGTCAAACCACACAGGCCCCCACTGTTTTGTAGCTAATGCTTAAAAAAAGTATTATATTGTAGTATATCATACATATTTCCATTTTGACATGGACTTTATATTTGCCCTGTGTATTCTCTGCCTGGTGGACCACAAACCAAAAAGTGGGGTCACATTTTCTAATCATGTTACAGTACAGTTTCTGTAATTCGATTTTGCACCACTAGGTGGCAAGAATACATTGGCCCATTTAGTCAGGATCATAAAGTTTTTACCCTTCGCAGTATGTCTAGCCTTGCATTTGTCCTAAAAAACAAAATGTATTTTAGTTTTACCGGTGATAAAGTAGTTACTGCTCAAAATTCATGTGGCAGCAATCATGAGGTCAAGTAGCTCGAAAACAATTTAGAGTGGATCAGCCTATATGCTGAAGCTCAAGGCGTTTTCTTTTTTAGTTTCTTAAAATACATATTTTTCCTTTGATAGCTGATCAGAATACCAAGAAAACTGTTCATTGAGAATGATTGAGTAATCTAATGTGAAGGCACAAATAGTGGGTCAAATTCTGTCACAGACGTGTTGCGTTGCTATCCCGTGCTATGTAATTTGATGCCAGGGCCTTTCAGAAGGTGAGCCTGAACATATGATATCTTCACACTAAGTGCTTTTGGCAGACATCCCAGCCAAACACATAATATTCTCACTGTGTTCCCATAGTGTAGTGGCAATGTTTCATTTCAGGTTTGATGAAAAGGCAGGACAATAAGGACTGAGCGAGGGGCATTCAAATGGCCGTCACCTGAGCACAGATGAACACTGAGAAATGTATTTTAGATATGATATTAATATTGTTATTTATTCAAGGGCACTTTATTAATGTTCGGGAGACTGCTGACGAAGTCTGGGGGCTGGCTGCACTCTGCGGCGTGACTAATGCGCTTTCGTTCTGTCAGGAGAGACGTGTGTGGATGCGCCAAGTCTACTGATATCACAGTTTCTGGGCTGAGCACTCTAGAGTCCCCCTCTACTGTTTATTAGCTGTTCTATTACTTGCAGCTGGTCAGCCGTGTGTGTGTTTGGGTAGAGCAGAAGGGATGTTAGGTAAATGAAAATTGCAGTAAGGAAAAATTATGAAAGAAATATGAAAAAGCCTTTGTTTTCTGTCACAACCTACCATTATCAGTGCTCCCAAAATTGTATTATTAGAGTAACTAACACCTAATACAAGGTATTATTTGCAAGGCTAGATTTCTGGCTTATGTGTTTTAGACAAACATACCTGGTTCTATTGTGACTTTTTTTTGGTTGGGTGGTGGGGTTAAGCAACTGCTTAACCGAAGATGGTATTGTAAACAGTAACCTGCTTCCTGCCTAAATAAGTCAATTATTCAACAGACACTCTCACTTTCCCATTCTACACAAAGACATACTTAGAAGTTTGTATAGATTAATGCATGTCATTAGGGTTTCCTAGATCCCTTTAGCTTAATGAGGCTGTTCAGGCCAACTCACCTCATAAAGTCTGCTTGTCCCGCTGTTAAAGTAGCAGGCTCTAGGCTACTGCTGCTGCTTTTCATTCACAGATTCAAAGTCTGATAAAAAGATGTATCACATTTCTCACCGAAGACACTGTATATCTGTTCTGAAAATATACCTATATCTACCAACATTTAAAGAAATAGCTTTTAGAACAAAATTACTCTTCCATTCTCAGTATGTCTTCTTCTGCCTGACATAGTTACTAACCCAACACATTTTCCTGTGGTAGCAGTTATATGTTGGCTGCTGGATGGCTACAGCCTCGTATGAGATCTGGCCTGTGCCAGTGAACATCAAGAAAGCCATTTTGAGGCTGGGAAATGAGAAAAAAAAACTGTCACTGTCATAACTGGCATATGCCAAAAAATAGGCTTACCGAGACAAACTGTTCAGCGCTTAATGACCAAAGACAGCGCTGGTGAGCTCAATAATTGCAAAGGGTTTAGTAGGCTAAGGACGTTTTCCATAATGAAGATCAGAGAAACTCTTCTGGAAGCAGGGGTTGGTGTGTCAGTGACTACACTCCAGAGATGACTACACCAACAGATCTACAGAGGCAAACCACTAGTTAGCTGCAAAAAGGATGGTCAGGTTACAGTTTGCTAAGTAGTACCTAAAAGTTCTGCATAGTTCTTAAATAAGGTCTTGTAGACGGATGGGACCAAGATCGACTTGTATCAGAGTGATGGCTGCAAAGTGTGGAGGCTAAAATGAATTTCCCAAGAACCAAAGCACTCCCCTCATCTGTGAAACATGGTGGTGGGGGTGTTATAGTTTTGCTATGTATGGCCGACTCAGGTGCTGGCTCACATGCCCTCATTGCTAATGTAACTGCTGATAGTAGAGCAGAATGAAATTAGAAGTGTATCAGTGCATCTTATCTGCTCAAGTTCAATCAAATGCCTTCGAACTCATTGGATAGTACTTCATCCCACAGCAAGACAATGATCCCAAACATACTCCAGTGCTCTCTTTTTTTCTGAATGATGTACAGTTTGCTTCGGTGAGCCTATTATTTCTCCTATGAGCAGAGAAGAACAGACATTTTACCACTGTCAAAATACTTACAGACTGCACTGTACGTATATATTATGTAATACCCTTCTTTGAAAGTGTTATGGAATCAGAATTATGTGGTGGGCACAGTGTTAGCACAGGTTAATCTCTCAACTGTATCCCAATGTGCAGTACTGGACAAAGCCATTTTTTTGTATTGATGATGTGGGCCTTAAACGGGCTAAAAAATACTTTTTTTTAAATTTCAGAATTACCAAGTATGAAGCCAAATACAGCGAGTTATTACATGTATAAATAGAGGGCCTCATCATACACAATTAGCTCCTAAAGAATAATAATAGCTGACTATACTAGAAAAATTGAATATGTGTTAACTATTTCCTTTTTTTATTTTGAAAGTGCAATGTTTCCAAAACTGTCATTTGTTTCATGCAGCTTTCATATATTGCCTGATATATCAATTTCAAACACAAACAGAACCCCAAAACCACATCTGTCATTGTCCACATCTGCCAAATATCAATAATAGAAAGCGGTATTTATCTTGTGGAGTGACGGGGTTGAGGTTCTGCATGAGAATGCAGACCAGGGCAGCTGGTGGGGGACTTGACTCGATCCAAACGTATTTCTGAAAATGATCTTTCTCTTTAAAGCAACAGATGCAGATAGTTAATCCACAGGTTGAGAAATGATGATGAAGTCTATAAAAGGCAAAACCAAATTCAGATAAAAGCATCGGCTCAAAAGTAAAATGGCAGCTTTTGGCATTTCCTTTTGATCTGAACTCATATATGTTTTGGATTAATTTCTGTTCATTTTTTAACCTCAACGCCCTGGGGGACTTTTTATAAACTTTACTGGAAACCATGAGAGGAAATATCCACACCAATGGGAATTTTTGTACGTGCTGTTGAGCTATTGGGACAAAAGATGTTGGGAAGGCTGTCAAGAATACAAAAAACTAAAAAACTGAATTATTTGTTTCTCAACAAACTTGCTGTGACCAAGAACTTCATTCTTTCCCCAGTTTTATACAGATACACAGTTCACACTGGTCAAGCTCTGTAATTCTACACAGAAATGAGTCATATTAGGTTCTTTGAAAACATTCTTTCCTTTATTTCTGTTTTAACAGCTCGGGACTTGATCAGTACCTCTGGGTTCATATAGGCCTACTTCAGGGCTGGACAAATTGGGATAATATCTATACCTGGGACAGCCACTGTCACATTCTTCTGTCACAGATTTCCAAAGTGCAAAATATTAACGCCCACATGACTACCAGTAAATTCTCTTTAGATGGACATGCTTTACAAAAAATTGTATCGACTGGGACTACTAGTTAATTTCTGTCGGGTGACCTTTTTTTCTTCCTCATTTGTTTTTTTTTGACTCGATGATGAGTTGGGAGTCCCCAACTGCTCAAAGAGCTGATTAGCATTTCAGAGAATTGCTAAATTCCCCTTTTTAAAAGATGTTAACTCTGGCAGGCCTTCAGTAGTCTGTGTATGCAGTGTAACTATCAGCCAAAAAAGACACCATACAAAATAAATACCTCACCATTATACAAAAGAAATACCTCAGAAATGTGACATTCCCCTGGACAAATAGGAATATCTCACTGAATGAATACTATATGGTGGGTATTTTTAAATGATAATATCACTTGTGTGCATTTTTTGAAACCAAATAAAATTACTTTGCTAGTTCTGTGAGCCCTTACATTGTATATAATGCTATTATCTTGATAACCTGTATAACTGTCTTTCAGGCTGTCTTTCCATTATGTTCATGTATGTTTATGGCAACTCTTGCTAAGATTAGTTGTCTCTCATTTTATCACAGTTTTTTTTCCCACATTTTTCTTTGACTTAAGTTACTGAAAATTTTATATGAAAAACATGAAATGTCAAAATAGTGCATTGTGCAGAGTAAAGGACAAAGCAGTTGATATTTTTTTTCTAGACACTACAGTGCTATGTGACTGTAGCCCACATGTTCTCCTGTTCATCTAAGCAACAAAGATAGAAACAAAATCCTGTATTAAAAGCAGGCCTTGGTAAGACAGGCAAGGAACAGCTGCCACACAGCCAAAATGTCCTGCCCACCCATCGCAACAAAGATAAGCTAATTCAGGAAATCAATTAAGCCGTAGTAAAAGCACCCAAGCCCTGACTTTGCAGGAACAGAAAAGAAAATGCAGCGGTTTTCATTAGGGGACAATTGAGACAAATGAGGCTCTTGACCTGAAAACTTTGAAGTGGCGCTCTCATGCTGAGCTGAGGAAAGAGCAGATGGATGACTGGCACGCTCAATTTTTCACAGCCCACAGTTAAGGTCATTTGTAATGGCGACAATTCAGCCTCCCCTCGACAGGGCTCTCCCTAGAAATTCCAGCTGACCTGTTGCCGTGGTTCACATTACTCCAATAACACCAGTACCAGTACTGGCAGGGTGATTGTGAGCCTACTTTGCTGAAGAACACACTGCACTGTATGCAATACACAACCATGGAATTGGAGTTAACAGTATGGACTCTTGTAATTAAGATTAAGACTGACAATGGATGGTCTCCAGTGGGCCTAAGACATATTCACATGTGATAAATGATATGTCCTGAGCAAACATGGGGGATTTGTGAGTGCGGCACACCTAAAAATGACAATAGAGGTACAGGTGGCAATCTGCAATTGCATGAAGGCATTATAAATGGCACCTATGTCATCTGAACTGAGAGGCCCCTAAGCCTGGGCCTGTGAGCTGCACAGAAACTCCATTTTCACCAACTAGCATAGCGTTGTCTTTAAAACGCCTTGAAGAAACTTTCATATCACGCCCTCTGGTTATAGTACCAATATACACTTTGCTTGTCCTTGCAACAAAAAGTTGAGCTGACCACCTGCAGGAAAATAGTTTATATAAAAAAGCTTGTACAGAGTTGCGCCCCCTCTGTAAAATTGTAATGAAGGATAATATAATAAAATAAAATAAGAGACAGCACCATACCTTGGGCTTGGCTTGGACGGTCCTCCTTTGCCTTGCAGCACCCCAGCCCCATGTCGCGCGCGGGAGAGCCGGGCGGGACGCTATAGCCGTGCCATGCGGGCACTGCCCCCAGGGCTCCTCCAGGTGAACCCGCCCACAGGTGTGTGCCACGGCCGATCAGTGCCACAAGAGTGTGAGTCAGCCCAGGGCACCATCACAGCCAGGAATCCCGAAAGCAAGCACTCCTTCTCCTTCCCCTCATTCATTGAAGAAAAAAAAAAAGGAGCCGGCCTCACTTCAACCCAACCCCACCCCCCTCCTCTTTACACGGCCCCCCCCCCCTTTAGCAAGACAGGACCAAGCCCCTCCGGAGTGTAGACTCTCCTCATCTGCCCTCTCTCTCCTTCCTTTTTCTCCCTCCCCCCCGAAGTAAGAAGGGCTGACTGTTGCTCCTCTTTGTGAAACACTTCAAACTCATCTCCGAATGCAAACAGACCCGGCTAATCAATCTGCAAGCATTTGATTCAGTCCTCCAGCACATTTCACCTGACAGACTTTGTCATTGGCTGCCCCCCAGTGAACGCGTACAATAACTGTGTGTCCACACCCATCTGACGCACATTTTCAAAGGACTACAAGGGGTGGGGAAGTTGGAGGGGGGTGCGGGGGGTGAAAATGTGTTAAGCAGAAGTTTTGGTTTACAACTGACGGGTTTAACTAAATACACTCCTTTGCCGACAGCAAGGAACAGATGCCTGCACACAGCCAGTTTAATCCTACACCATACTGCTTCTGACCCAGGCTTTCACTGCTCCTGTCAAGTACAGCCTTGCTATGAACGGATGCATTGTTTGCATTTTTTTCCCCTGACATTTTTATGCACATAAAGTGGGTAGACCTTTCAATGTGAGGCACGAAAACAGGACCGACATTCCAAGTTCAGCTCTGCCTAAAACAATGCAAAGCCTCACCAGAAAGTTGCCACTAATAAACAAAAAATGAACAATGAAAAAGCTACAGTATGCATTCATTATGTTTGAATTGTTATGTTTTTCAGTGCTCAAATCATCACTGACACAAAAATAATAAAAATTTGTAGAACCTGTTAAATGGCCCAGGTTTATTCCTTAACAAACCAACAAGTTCCCATAGAACAATCTTTCAGACCTTGCGCAATTGACTTCTTGTGAATAAATTTAACACTTTACAATGTTGAAGAGGCAAACTGACACAACTTTACTCCTTTCGGGTGCTTTAGACATTGTCCACGTTAAATGGCCACATCCGTGATTTATGCTAATGAAAAAAACTGAAAAAAGATAATGCCATTGAATTCATTTTGGCATCCTGTGCAGTGAAAACGTGTTCTGTACCTGTAATCTTTGACTAGCTATTGGAAACAATGTTGGACTAAGTCACATTAGCATGCCTGCTCATGGTTGAGTAGGTAATGGCAACATTCCTGCTCAAGGTGGACTAGGTTAGTGGTTTCCAAGCCAGTCCAGATATTTGATGTGTTCCACCTCAAGGACACCTGATGCAGTTAATCAAACGCTTAATTAGCTGTATCAGGTGTTCTTGAGGTGAAACACATCAAATACCTGAACCGGCTGGGGGTACTCGCAGAGAGGTTTGGGAACCACTGGATGAGGTAACAGCAGCATACCTGCCCTTGGTGGACTAGGTAATGCTAGCTCAATTGCTCATGGTGGACTGGGTAATGGCGACATGCCTGGCCAATGTTGGACTAGGTAATGGCAGACTCCTGCCCATAGTTGAGTAGGTAATGGCAGAATCCTGCCCATGGTGGACTAGGTAACAGCAGAATGCCTGCCCATGGTGGAGCTGCCTTGGTGCCTCTCAGGCTTAGCTCAGGTCAGCTGTGGAAGACCAGTCTGACCGAACCGTGGTAAGGGCAGGGGGATGGGGCGGCAAACACACCTCCCAAGGGAGTGGGAGGTTATGTGTGCGCTGGCCAAACAACTGACCGGCCCCAATTATTAATTAGCCTAAGTGGTGGCGTTTGCACAGGCCAGGGCCCCCCCGCCTCTGTCCTCTCCTGATGTGGCCCAGCTGTCCGTGCTGCCAGGAAGAACTAAACAGGGGCGAACGAGCCGAGAGAGACCGGTGAGACACGCAGCCCATCCTTCATGTCTGCCTTCTCCAGAAATCTCACGGCTGTCCTCTCCCTCCCGGTTCAGAAAAAAACTGTTTGGAAAACATCGCCCGTATATTAATCTCCGGTCTCTCAGTTTTTGAGGTTATCCTCGGAGAGATAATATACTGCCGAATAGATCAAAAAGAAAATGGGAACAGTAACTTTCAGAAGAGAGATAAGCACAGGATCGTAATCTCTGCAGTGGCAGAAGAATAATTGTCGTCATTGTGTAAAGATAAAAAATGGTTTCATTGAAGTCCATTAAAACAGCAGCTTGCATCCGTCCAAGATGATTTGTGTCAGGCTGCTCGACTTTCCCATTAGTTGGAGCTGATCTGGTGCCACAGAATATCACTAGAATAAGGTGGAATGGAAAATGGTATTTGTACGCTGCCTTGAGTTTATCATGCAAACAAACCCACTGCACATGAGATGGGTACACTACTCATTTATCATCAAGATAAGAGAAATGCTAGATGATAGAACTAAAAATGCAGGGAGGGAGAGCGGTCAGTGAAACGACACGTTCTGATTTATCATGTGGATAGTGAACAATTAATTCTGACTGAATGTCCACCCTCTAGCACCACCCCCACAGAGTCAATAAAATTCTATTGACGTCAGGTCATGAGTCAGATATACTGTAGACATGTCCCCCTCCCCTCCCAAAAAAAGGAAAATAAAACAAATATCTTATTAGCCTCAGGGCATGGGTTCCTGTACATCCTTAGCCCAGGACTCACTAAATAAGCAAATAGAATGGACGCTCTCAGAAATAAAGGAACACATTTTCCAAATGTACCCTAAAAGTTTGGGTACTAATAAGTAACTTTACAAGCAAAAAAGTACAGATTAATAATTTATTGCCAAGTAGGTTTCCCTGATTTTACCTTATTTTCTGAGAATGTATGTCACCCACCCTTTATTACATATATTGCATATTAAAAGTCAAATATGGAATATTTTTTTAAATTCATATAAACCTAAGAATGTGCGGTTTAACTAGCGGTATGTGTATAATTTCACATTAAGTGTATTGTATATAACTTATTACTACTTGTATATCGTAATCCACAACTCCTCTCATGACTGAATGGCAAGTCACCCATTTTGGGAACCCTTACTACAGTATAAGATACAGGAGGAGGCATAGGGGCTAGGCCTTTCCAAGTATGAATAAAACTCCTTTAATTTAACTACTTTCCAATAGGATTCCTATTGGATTTGAGCTCTTTAAAATATATATATTTTTTTATATATGGCAAAAACAAACTGTCCTTCAACTTCAAATGTAATTAAAACTTCATTCCGAGCATGCGGAATTGTTGTTCACTTCAGAGCTGGGAAATCAGACACCCGTGAATATAAGCTGATTACAGGCAGAAGCAAGTGAAAAGGGGAAAAACGTGTTTCTCATTAAAGCAGAACATGGTAAGCCATCTCCTCCAGCTTGTAACGAGAATCTAATATCTTGTAAAAAAAAACTAAAAAAAACGCATATGCTTGGGGTGGCTTTTTCAGGTCAAGTTGGGAAAGAGGAGTTTGCAAAGTGTGACCAGAATGCAAACAAACTGGCCTCTACTTTACAGAAATCGTAAAAAAGGCTAAGCCCTGAAATTCCTGCGGTTCAGTGTCCGTACATCCACGTTTCGCCAGCAAAGTTTCACGGACGTTGCACCAGCTTGCCATATTTGCAAGTCATAAATAAAACACACAGGCAGATACACCACCGGGCGGCAACAAACAAAGGGCGGATCACAAAGAAACCCTCTGCTGTGTGATAAAGCTGCAGACCAGCTATCTGCAGAAGTCAGAACTTTATTATAAAAGCAGCCAGGGAATAGGATAGAGCGCTGGTGTTTTGCTCTGCATTAAGGTACTGGGCTGTTTACTGTAATACAGTGGTTCCCAGACCTCTCCTCAGATACACCCAGCCAAATCTAGGGCTATGTTGAAACCGTATAATTAGCCTACTCTTACTAAATTTCTAAGAAAATCAGTCTTAAATTTAGTATGAATAGTATGCTAGAATGCAGTTTCTTGGTATTTGATGTATTCCATCTCAATTAGCACACCTAATGCAACTAATGAAGAGCTTGATTAGTTGCATCAGATGAGCTGGAGATGGAACACATCAAATACCTGGATTGGGCTGGGTTTCTCAAGAAACCATCTTGAAAACATATCTCTGTGTATAGCTGAAGTCCATGTCTGTATGTGTGTTAAAATCCAGCTATGACCAGCTTGAAATACCAGCTACAAAACATAGCTTGAGCTGTATTTTTTTTCAGCAGGGCTACCCTCCTTTAGCAAATGTAACATGGAAAACAATTCTAAATGGTAAAAAAAAAAAAAAAGAATCTATCATTTTAAATATCTAAATATATACTATAAAGAGCAATGAACAGTTCAAAACAAAACTAATATTTGTTGTAGCCACCCTTCGCCTTTAAAACTGCATCAATTCTCTTAGGTACACTGTCTGGCAGACTTTGGCTGTGTCGCTTGCTTCTGGCTATCCAGGTAATCCGAGACTTATCTAAAAGGTGGTCTGTTACTTAATATGGTACTTAAAATTTTTAACAAAATTTAAAAAATCACTGTGATATTTACATTTTGTAAAATGAATGTTTGTAAATCTAAAATTTGCTCTTTGGTACTGAGATACTAATGCAGAAAATATTTAAAAAAAAAAAAATAAATAAAAAAAAAAATATATATATATATATATCTCAAGACCAAATTTATATTTTAAAGATCTAGCAGTACTGCATATAGCTATACTGTACAGGTGAAATAAAAGCAGGAAGGTAAAGAAGTGAGAGAATTTCAAGGAAACACTGTCGTCTGCTTAAATGTCATCTAATACCTTTCACACCACTTCTGCTGAGCCTGCAGTGTGAAGTAGCAGGCGCCCTGATACCGCCCAGCCATCATGGTTAAATGTCAGCTACTGACACGGTGACTCCCGACCAATATTTGGATGGGCTCTATAATTCATATGCTCCAGGCGAGGCCATAGATTGTCTGGGCAAACAGAGATGTTATCTGTGACGAACAGTAATGAACTCTGACTCCACTCACAGGCAACTGTAAGCTGTCTGCCCCTTCCCGCAGTCACTTTCCATTCTCAGAAACCCCAGCAGATGAGGGAAGGGTAGAGAGAGAGAGAGAGAGAGAGAGAGAGAGAGAGAGAGAGAGGGAGAGAGAGAGCGAGAGATGGTATACTTCAGTCAGCAGGAAGTATATATCTTCTGTGTAAGGAAACTTCAGAAAACAGAAACTACTTTCAATCACTATACCATCCATTACAAGGCAGTGAATGTTTTTAATGGTAGTGGCTCTCACAAGCTAGTGTGCTCCCCCTGCTGACTAACCAAAAACAGTGTTGACATTTTCCCAGTTTAACAGCCTTGAGCTCAGTGAGAGTTCAACCAGAACAAGTCAGGCGAAAAAGGAAGGTTTATTTTCCTCAAAAAGATAATGAGAACATTCTGGTATTGGCAGATACTCACATGCTGATAATCAGCATGTGAGGGCTTCAACAGGCCATCTCACCTGGAACTATCTCAAAGAGGTGACGTCCTGGCTCTTCTGGATTGGCAGTCAGTTCGTTCACCTGGCTGCCATGAAGGGGGATGCAGCCCTTCAGGGAGAGAAGGAAGAACAACAACACATCACAACTCAGTATGGAAACCATTACAGATATCTAGCTATTCAACGAGAGGCATTCAGAAACAAGTCCTGAATGACAATTCAGGAAGAACTCTGTGAGAGCCACTCAAGTCGTACATCCACTGTCTATTCCATTTTTAATCAGGGAATGGCAAGTTAAGTGAGAGCACGCTATAAATAATGCATATAATGATCTCCAACCTTCATGCATCAGAAATGAATCAGAAGCAAGCACAATTCTTAAAGCCCTTTCTGTTTAATCCTCTCCACTGGGAGGAAGGATTCTGATCCTGAAGACCTTCAATTATAAGACCAGGCAGCCTAGTTATCACTAAACACTGCAATCACTGCAGGAGCAGCGCAAAACATCAGCCCATTGAAACACTGCCCCTAGATCTAAGGCCTAACTACCTTCCATATCTGACCCACCATACACAGGGTCATGGTCCTGTCCCTTATTGAAATGGTGGATGTTGTAAAGTGGAATTCCAATTATGAAGAGCGGGCCATTTGGCAAATGACCCTCCGTGATTACAGAGTAGAAGTGAAATAACAAAGATGGCATAGCCTAGCTGTCAAAATGTGTTTAGCACCAGAACACACAAGACATGCGTGGTGGATGTGACATTAATTAAACCACCCACTCCATTGCTTACACCCTATATTCCACACTCTACCAACCTCTATCAAGCTGAGAATGTTTTCAAAATTCATTCTTTACCATGTACCATGTACTATGCTATGCCTCATTGAACCATCAAAGTGAGCAATCTTAGCTTTTTTCCCCCGGCTATTTTAATGGAGGATGAGGGCAGTACCCTCACCCTTCCACCTGTTCCATTGTTCTGTGGGAATGATATACACTCCGCGGTTTGCCTATAAAGCTTTCTGCCTGTAATCTTATTGATTAGGAGGAGAAAACGGGCCAGATTGACACTCCCCACTCAGCCTCTGACAGCTACATTAAAAGGATGGGGGGGGGGGGGGGGGGGGATCCATGATGTATGTATGAGTATTGACAGTTTTTCATTTTGAAGAGAATTTCAAAAGGCTCCAGTCATTTGCCATCTGAGAATGAAGAGCTTGCTTTCTTGGAAAGCCATTGATTACTTATGGCCCAAATTAAAGCGCTGGAAGGCCTTGGTGAAACAGCTGTAAAAATCTATAATGGTGTCAGGGCCGCTATGAGCATTTGAAAAGAGCAGCCTGTTTGAAAGTATGGGTGTTAGTGGAAGCAGTCCAATTTAACTGCTACTTTACAGCTAGTAATTTATCCAATCCTGCCAAGTAGCATCGCAGTGTAGAAAAAAGGCTTTGTAGCTTTATGCATAACATCTGTTTCCCTTAACACCAAAACACTACATTACTAATCCCTGCTTTGATCTAATGAGGGGTGAGTTATTGTCCATAATGCTTTTACTCCCATGTAACCTGATTTCAGGGTGCTATTAAAATGTATTTCAGATTAACCGTTGAGGGGACTATAGTCATCAAAGGTAAATGCACAGATTGAAGGCCCTTATCATATGAATGTGTACCTCGCTTGTGAAGGTTCATCACACCTATTCCTGTGAGTTTACGTCTGAAACAGTCCTGTTAATGAACTAACGTCCTCAACACCTGGAGAAACAAGACTGTCACAAAGATGCTTTACAGAGTAACAGGACAAAAAAAGGAAAAAAACAGGCCTGAACCCACAAATAGCAAGCACAAGAGGTAAAAAAAACCTCCTCAGTGGAGAGAAAATACTCCCCGAGGGAGGGAAGAAATCTCAGTCCAGTTTTCACCATCGAGCTAGCCACCGACTTTGACCCAAGTAAGGTATCCTGTATCCTGTGGTTCTCCAGGTCCAAACTTAGACCGGGCGGCTTGTGAGGCTCCAGAACCGGCAAATCAGTCACAGCCCTGACGCCACCCGCAGGCGTGAGCAGCAGTTTACACGTACCTGCGGCTTGGTCTCCTCTTCGTCCTTGTAGAAGTAGAGCTGCTCGGACCGCAGGACGAACCAGCGGAGCTGCCAGTTCCTCATGATGCTCCGCTGCTTCTTCAGCCAGCCGGCCTTGAGAGCGCCCCCTGGCAGGCCGGGGGAGCAGGGGCGGCCGGAGCCCTGGGACATCTCTCCCATCACCATGCTCTTCGACCGGGCTGGAGGAGGGAGAGCCGGGGAGAACTGCCTCAGTGCACTGCCCTTACTTTCCTATGGTGCCATGGACTTCCTCTTCTGGGCTTAGGGTTAGGGCTATGACCCCTACCATGCGTGATAAAGAGGGTATGGCCCTGGACCTGCTGACTCCAATATAGAGTCATGATATGGGGCTTAATGAGCAAAACTGTGTGTTAACTGTGCCAGTCTCTGTTATGATAAAATTATAATTATATTACTGTGGGGATATCAGAGCCTTCAAATATAAATCAATAAAGTTAAATGAATAAGATCTACATCAAATTTTTCAATTGAACTGAGAGAAAAACATCCATATTTCCTAAACATATGAAAACTGCATGAAAAGCACAGTTAACAGAGTGAGATTTAAACATGTTTTAAGCAATGCCAATAGGAGAAAAAATTGGCATCCTATTATGGATTATTTGTCAAAATCAATTTTGAAGACACCATTTCTGCCAGGTCCTCTGTTCCCCCTCTGCGCCAGGAACTGCAGATCAATGCTTGCCTGGTGAAAAATCAATAATCCCTCTTTTTGCACTCTGACAATTCTGTCTGCTGACGGAAAGGGCACGTTAGGTGTGTGTGTGTACGTGTTTGTGTGTGTGTGTGTGTGTGTGTGTGTGTGTGCGTGCCTGCATATATGCAGTCCATCTGCCTCAGTAAACAGGCCCCATAATGGGCCTGTCCAATCAGAAGACCAGGTCTGTTTGTCACATTGCTTGTCTTCACATTTGCAGGCAAGCCTTTTGAATCCCATTAAAAATTCTGCTCATGCTCCTGACTGCCTCGCCAGGAGAGGGTGGGGGGAGGGGGCTTAACGTGCAGTCTTACCAGCACCCTTACGCAGAGGACACGTTTAAATGAGCATTTCCTCTTTTCAATTAGCAAGCATCAGGAGCTAACCGACGCTCATAATCGAATATTCGATTTGACTTGTTACAAAACGTAACAAGTTATTTCATAAACGGGTCTAGTTGCCTTTCCTTATCTATTATATTATAAAATAGCTATTCTGCCACAGAACTAAAATGGTGGAATGAGGATAGGATCACAAGGCTTCAATGGCCATGAAGCAAATTCTTATCAATTTAAGATGCCTCACTGTGACTAGAAGCATCAAAAGGAAGTGTTATCAGCCTGGATGCTGTTAACCTGGATTGGCTGCCCGAGGCATGTTATATATTTATCTACCCACAAACAAAATGTACTTAAAAAGGAAATTCGATTGAGATAAAGCCTGAATTTTTTTTTACCTTCAAATTCCAATACAGTATAACTGAGATTAAAAAAGCATAATTTCACAGCTGTTTTCTGAGGAACAACACAGTGCTTCGCATTTTCAGCATACATTTATAAAGCATCCCTTTAGAGCAGTAGAAAATGATGAAATAATTTAAAGTAAATTTCCTGAATATTTCAAGATGCCCTAACCTACACATATTTCTGAATGTGTCCTGAATATTTCATGACTTTGTATGGAGAGGCATTTTTCCATGACTGCTTGCCTCTCTGAAAGATCACAGAGGCCAATAGCTTTTTATCATGTCTTGTGTTTTTCGTAAGATTTTTGTGTTTGAGGGAAGTAAACTGCGTCTGTCTCTCCCTCCACAACACAGAGGGCTTGTACGAGACACAGGAAATGAAACGCCACCTTGTCTCGGCCAGCAAACGGGGTTTGCCGGAAAAATCTGACTCACATTTTCTGGGCCCTGCTTGGCCCCTTCGCTCTGTTGATACGTTTTGCGGACGGTGCTTGGTGGGGACTTTCACGTCTCAATCCACAAGCATTGATTTCTCACAAACCTGACTTTTTGTTTTTCCCTCTGTAACTGTGCGGTCTGTGCAACAACAGATGCATTTCATGTTACACTCTCAAGAACCTTAACTGAATAACCAGACTGAGTAGAACCAGACGCAATTCCCAGAACTCTAATCCCAGGCCATTACGATTTCCCTGTCTGATGATTCATACATCCCCTCTCCTGTTGTCATTTTCATTGCACACACATGGGAATTCACCATTCTGTGAGTACCACAAGGTCACACGTTGAAGGAAATTGTGTCTTGAATTTGTCTCTTGAATTTTCCATTCTTTTGACTGGACATCATACTGTTGCTTTAATGTTCTTAGTGCTTACATCTGTTACTTTCTAATCTGAATTATACACACCTGTTTTGTTAGTCTGTCCAAATTCCTGAGATGAAATTACACTTTTTAAAGCAACCTAGCAGTAGCCTCAACATATTGTTGTTGTACATACTCTTTTTGGCCGGCGAGCCGTATAATTCTGTTAGCCTCAGACTCCATCTTCCCATCCATCGTCCATCCCCCTGGCTTACATATTGGCTTATTGATTTTACATCAATTTGCTTGGAGCAACCGTGTCAGGGGGGCTAGCCTGGCGTCAGACTGAAGCCGGGAATCATATTCATCTTGAATAGCGTATCAATTCATGGGATGGTTTTCGAGTCATTCGTCACTCTAAAATAGCGGCCTGTTGTACAGAGGTGGCTGACGTTGACAAACGACGATGGAGAGCTTGCTTGCTTTAGGACCTCCTCGCTGCATTGAGTTTCTGAGCAGGAAGATGATCCACCCCAAATAGCTTTTACTGTCGGAGAGAAACACGGACATCACAACTGCCCCTACCCATATTTGGTCACGATGCGTTCCGTGTCACGACACTAATGACATCATCCTTTATGCTCTGTGTTATAGCCGTCTGAATGTGTGTTTATTTGCCCCACTGGTATCGATTAGATTAGGGTTCAGTAAAAAGGTTGCCCTTTTAGCCCATAGAGATGGATTTGCAAGATGCACTCAGGCTTACATAGAAATGGCTATTGAGTGAATCCTTGGTCTATCTGTACACTACAGGGCCTGCCACACTAGAGGAAATGTGCTTCATTTGATGGAGTTCTACATTCAGCTGTTGTGATGTGGAACACAATGTGTTCAGGTAAGAACATAGTTTTATATAATCTGTATGTGTACTTTTATTGTTATTTTTTACTGAGGATAATTTGTTCCATAAAGCAAGGTTTTAGATTATCATGTTTTACCAATAAGAGGCAGGTATGTTTTAATTTAAATTATACCCTCATTCATAAATGTATACAGAACAAAACCACACATTGGTTATTTTGCATAATTATCTGGTTGGGCCTTACAGTATCTGGAGCTCAAACAGACCGGTTAAAACAAGCTACACTTATAAACATGTACAGAGAAAAGACAATTACATATAAGACCAAAAGCTCAAAGTAGAAACATCTACATAAAAGGATATGTTTAAAACAATACGGACCTCATTAACTTTTAGCAGCCAGTGAACAGACGGCAAAAAGGAGTTAGCATTTCGAGACAGTGTTACCGTACAGCTTCTGCGTGGTACAGACACAAGCTCCATTGTGAAAAGCTACAAAAAGGGAGACTGCACTCACCTCTCCTGGTCTGTCTGATTTTGGGGCTTAGCATGGCTGTCATGGTTGGGCTTCTCTGTGTCCGGTAGGCATTCCTGTCTGTCAGCACGTCAGCTGTAGCACCCTGTTGCACCTCATCTTGTCTGCCCTGAGCCCCTCCTGCCTCTCCTCACTGTCCTCTCCTCTCCCTCCTCTCCTCTCCTCTCCTCCGCTCCCGCTAACATCCCACTAGCTCTCTGCTACGGGCAGCACCGCCCTTCACTGGCCCCGCCCACTCCCATCCCCGGAGGCCGAGAGGGTTGCCTCGCACGTGCTCAGTAACGCCCTGCTACATTATTCATTTACACACAAATATGTATGCGTACACATGCACACACTCATACACACACAGTGTAATACACACATAAACACAGGCTAATATACACACCACACACATACACCCACTGATAAACATGCACGCGCGTACACTAATACACACAAGCGCACACACATACACACACATACAGTCACACACAGCTATAGCAACATTAATTCCACCCCACACCAGTCATTTAGGGGCTGGGTGATTACTGTCAACTGTTCAGTGGAGCAGAGACAGAAGGGTAAGGGTGGGAGTCCGCCTCCCTCCCTCTTAATTAGCTATGCACTGTGTTTCTCTTTACCTCTCTATCTATCTATCCTCCTTCCATCTGCTTCCTCATCATTCTCTCTTTCACTCTCCTCTCCCTCTCTTGCCAACTCCAATTTTACTTTCTATCTCTCTTTATATCTCCTCTCCTTCCCCTTTATTCCCCTCTCTCCTCTCCCATCTCTTTCCCTCCCCCACACCTCTTCTCTATTTTCTCTCCCCCCGTGTCAGTCCTCCCCCTCCCTCCTCCTCGCTCTCTCCTCCTCCTTTTCTCTTTTCCTCTCTCTCTTTCTGTTAACATGACTTCAGCAGTAATAGAAGCTGTCTCTAATCTATGTCTCCAGCCCCCTCCCTCTCTGCCACCCCCATCTCTCTCACTCTCTCTCTCTCTCTCTCTCTCTCTCTCACACACACACTACTCTCTCTCACACACTCTATCACTCTCTCTCTCTTTCTGTTAACATGACTTCAGCAGTAATGGAAGCTGTCTGAAATCTATGTCTCCAGCCCCCCTCCCTCTCTCTGCCACCGCCATCTCTCTCACTCTCTCTCACACACTCTCTCTATCTCTCTCTTTTTCTTAACAGTCTTCTCTTCCTCCCGTATCTAGATCTCCCCGCGCGATACCGAGCGATGTCTTTGACTCCAGCAGAAACTGAGTCAGCGCAGACATGCCGACCACAGCAGCTGGGCTTATTACAGGACAGGAAGGGGAACGGCTGAGCACCCCATCATCTGACCAACCCAGGGAGCCATTAAGCCACTCCCTGCAGCCGCGACCAGGGCTGGGGCCTGCTTGCTTTGTTTCTCAAATTAGAGCCACCACGCAGCAGATGACTAATCACAAAATGATAGACTTTTTCTGTCCGTGTATGCACGCGTTGTATACACACACGTAGGCAAACGTACATACACCCGCACACACACACGTTTTTATATTGAATTATTTTGATATCATAGAATGACATTTTCTCTAAACATTGCTTTTGGTGGAGAGTACGGGCCAGACTTACATGGAAAATTTTACAATGTGGGTCCAGGTAAAATCCAACTGTGCCAGCTTTACCAGCCTGAAAATTGAGCTGGTCATAATCTGGTCTAGCTGGGTATGTGCTGGTCAACCAGCTGGTGCTGATAGTTTGTCTGAGCTGGTAGATGGTCAAGCATCTACCAGCTGTTTCAAAACCTAGCTTGAGCTGTTTTTTTTTCAGCTGGGAGCACTGTGAATATGCTGTGTCTCTCGTGTTGTAGGTTTGTAGGTGTCACCGTGCTCCAGGGGAAAAGCATGACTTGTGTTTCAGCTGTGTGCCACTGGGGCCGTGGGACCCCCTGTGGAGACAGAGCTTTAATTACATATGAGACTTTAATGCAAGGCAGATCAGGATGTCGGCCTCTGTTTAATTGTATTCCTGTTGCAATTGCTTGGGTTCGCTGAACAAAGAATTTCTCTAACATAGCAAAGTCAATTCTCACAACACAAACAGCACGATATTTGCATCGTAATAATTTCCTGAAGGAAAACCAAGTGTAATCAGCATAAAAATATTTCCATGCACATGACAGTGCACAGTACAGCCACACAGAACAATGCAGCAGAACACTGTTAATAGAACAAAATAGGATAAGCACATCACCTTTTTCTGATTAATATGGCTAAATTGCAAGCTCAACTTGATAAGATTTCATATATATGTTTCCTGTTAGATTGTCTACTCTACACTAAACTGTATATTTAATTTCCTGCTGATGTGGTTCGCTGTTGGGGAAGGTTCTGTGGAAGCACTACCTCTGCTGAAAATTGAGGGTATTGAGGCTGGGATGCTGCAGTCAAGCAGATAAAAATAAATTAATTCATAGAAGGCTAGGTATTTGCTATTAATGCAAAATGAAAATTTCAGTAAGCAAAAGCATGATATACAGTACGAATGTTGAAATATGGAGTAGGCCATTATGCATACATAGTGTGGGTGTGCGTGTGCGTTCATATAAAACATATTTCAATGTTTATGTTACGTTTAAACTATGTTTTCTATATCTACTTCTACAGTAGAATCAAGATTAACTATGTATATAGTGCATGCTCAACAATGATAAATATTATAAAACGTATATTATTCATAGTTAAAAATATATGTATTGAGTATAAATACAAAAATGATGTATACTGAGATGAAATATTTACTGGCATTCATTTTCAGGATATTCCAACATACATGAAAGTATGTATTGAGAAATATATGCTCACATTTGTGGCCTGACTATTTTGTTGAGTGTGCGGGCATTTCCGGAAAGCTCCTGCTGTTTCACTCATCTTTTACTCCTGGCTCTGCTTTTTCTATGATGGTTGGTCCTATGGGAGACATGGCTGTAAATAACAGGCACCAGCACCAGAAATGTAGGACCTAAACAGAAATCTGAACTGCCCCCTCCTTCGGGTATCTACACAGTGAAGGTTACCGGGAGCTTACATTTCAAGGAAAAATCTCATATAATCTGGTTTCAGAAAAAGTCGATATAGATGGCCGGTGCAATTTCATTTGAGCCCGGAACAGAAGGCTCAGAATAAAAATGGTTCCCAAGCAGGCTGATCAATCATGTGCAGCGTTTAGAAAGAAAAAGGCATTTCATTTTAGGCCTCTCAGCCACTCCCTTTCATCCGTCCAAATGCAATTTGATCCTATATGCATCATAGATGTCCAATCAGAACCGGGAGAGCACGTGCTGCTCCAGAACGGTTAGGGAACTCGTTCGGCGACGTGGACGCGAACATCAGCAATATGAATGCAAATGCCTCATGCTAGTAAAACGTTGATGTGGAAACCAAGTGTGTCTGCAACCTTTTATGGATAAATTCAATCTCATCAGAACAAAGAGGATTAACTCTTAAAACCTCAGATTTATGGTAAAGACAGTCAGGAAAAAAATTATAACTGGCTCGTATAACTAGATGTATAAATATGTGTGGAACTTTCAAGTGGCGAATCCAACTAAACTACAGGCCCTGGGTACCGTGGTACAGCCCACATAATCAAATGCTACACCAGTTCTGACTGCCCAGAGAGGGTTTGGATTGTAAGGATCTTGTGTGACATAAGTCCTTCAGCATAGTGAAACATGCAGAGAATGTGCAAATGATTTGTTGCTCTGGATTGTTGAAGCCATGTAACTGATGTATAAATGTTTTTGGAATTGAGCTTTCCAAACTGGGAGTAATAAACATTGTAAATGAGGAACAACTGGTTGTCTAAGTAATCTGCCCAAATCTTTGGCCCCCAGGAATTCTGTCGTCTGCCTGCAACAGAAACAACAACACAATTTCCAGGACCAACTCAACTTGCCTGACAAACGCAATTAACTTTCTGCATGCAATTAGATTGAAACATTATTTAATTTGCTAATGGATGTGGTGCAACTTGCAGCAGACGTGGAGAAGGCACAATGCCGTTTCGCGTAAAGATGACTGCTAAGATCTGACATAATGAGTCACCGCAGACGTTGGCAAAGAGCTTATGGGTAGATATGGAGACAAATTATGAGTCACCAGGCTGGTGAAACATCTTGCTGTGCCTGACAAGACCATGCCATTTCATTTGTCACATCATCATATTCACTTTAAATGTTTTAACAACCAAACACTCAGAAA